>NC_045806.1:26626727-26947551 GCF_009873245.2 Balaenoptera musculus
TCAATTTTCTTATTTGTAAAACAGGAATAATGATATCTACTTTGTGAATGTTACTGTGAGTCTTAAATAAGATAAGTAAATAACACGTTATCACATGATCTTCTAGTCTCAGTAATATATATGTAAATGAATGAATTTAATTTTATTAAGTCTTGACCCTTGAGTACAGTTTAAAAAATATTCTCTGTAATGAAATGTGAAGTATGCAGAAAGCACTTGGGCTACATATTGAAGTAGAACTGATGCTTCCAGGAAAAGCACCTGAGTGATTGAGTTGTGGGTTGAACTAGCAGCTTGTCTCAGGAAACACCATTTTTTCCTGAAAGAACAATGGACAAACTATGGCTATACAGATTTGGAATTTTAGCAGATATTTTCTTGAAAAACAATGGAGTCTGTCACTCGAGGAAAACAATTGACAGTATATGTTGACAATGACAAAATTCAAGTTTTCAAATGAAAATTAAAATTTTTGAAAACTTGATCCACTATTATGAAATGTGTCAGCATTTGGAAGGGCCACATAACTTAATGGGTCAGTATTCTTTCAAATGACTGGTGCATGATGTAAGAAAATCATGAATGAGCAAAAGATACATTCAAAGTATGTTACCTTGCACCTGTCAGAATGGCTATTATCAATAAGACGAGATAATGTGGAGATTTCTCCAAAGAAGACATACAGATGACCAAAAAGCACACGAAAAGATGATCAACATCACTAATTATCAGAGAAATGCAAATCAAAAGTACAATGAGGTATCACCTCACACGGGTCAGATTGGCCATCATCAAGAAATCTACAAACAATAAATGATGGAGAGGGTGTGGAGAAAAGGGTACCCTCCTATACTGTTGGTGGGAATGCAAATTGGTATGACCACTATGAAGAACAGTATGGAGATTCCTTATAAAATTAAAAACACAACTACCATATGGGAATGTAAGTTGATGCAGCCACTGTGGAAAACAGTACGCAGGTTCCTCAGAAAACTAAAAAGAGAATTATCATATGATCCAGCAATCCCACTACTGGGCATATATCCAGACAAAAACTCTAATTCAAAAAGATACATGCACCCCTATGCTCATAGAACCACTATTCACAACAGCCAAGACATGGAAACAACCTAAATGTCCACTGACAGATGAATGGATAAAGAAGATGTGGTACAGGACTCCCCTGGTGGCGCAGCGGTTAAGAATCTGCCTGCTGACGCAGGGGACACGGGTTCGAGCTCTGGTCCGGGAAGATTCCACATGCCGTGGAGCAACACAACTACTGAAGCCCGCGCGCCTAGAGCCCGTGCTCTGCAACAAGAGAAGCCACCGCGATGAGAAGCCTGCACACTGCAACGAAGAGTAGCTCGCCACAACTAGAGAAAGCCTGTGTGCAGCAACGAAGACCCAATACAGGCAAAAATAAAATAAAAAAATTTTTAAAATAAATAAATTTATAAAAAATAGAATGTAGGACAATTAAAAAAATATGATAGCACTTATATGTGGAATCTAAAAAATAATACAAATGAATCTATATACAAAAGAGAAACAGACTCACAGGCATAGAAAACAAACTTATGGTTACCAAAGAGAAAAGGGGGGGGATAAATTAGGAGCATAGAATTAACAAATACAAAATACTATACAAAAAATAGGTAAGCAACAATGATTTACTGTATAGCACAGGGAACTATATTCAGTACCTTTTTTTTTTTTAAGAAATGATGAGAGATTACATTATTTATTTATTTTTGGCCACATTGGGTCTTCGTTGCTGCGCGCGGGCTTTCTCTAGTTGCAGCGAGCGGGGGCTACTCTTCGTTGTGGTGAGCTGGCTTCTCATTGCGGTTGCTTCTCTTGGTGTGGAGCACGGGCTCTAGGCGTGCGGGCTTCAGTAGTTGTGGCACGTGGCCTCAGTAGTTGTGGCTTGTGGGCTCTAGAGTGCAGGCTCAGTAGTTGCGGCACATGGGCTTAGCTGCCCGTGTCCCCTGCACTGGCAGGCAGATTTTTAACCACCGCGCCACCAGGGAAGCCCTATTCAGTATCTTGTAATAACCTATAATGGAAAATAATCTAAAAAAATATGTATAACTGAATCACTTTGCTGTACACCTGAAACTAACACAATATTCTAAATCAACTATACTTCAACTTTAAGAAAAGAAATACAAACTTCCAGTTATAAAGTAGGTAAGTCATGAGGACATAAAGTACAGAATGGGGAATATAGTCATAATATTGTATTAACTTTGTATGGTGACAGATGGCAACCAGACTTATTGTGGTGATTATTTTGCAATGTATACAAATGTCAAATCACTATGTTGTATGCCTGAAACCAATATAATATCGTATGTCAATTATACCTCAATAAAAAAATGAAAAAAAAAACCCCAAAGTATAAGATAGGCCAATGGATTTTAATGTAACAGAGTATGAAAAGCTCATTGATATGGTTTCAGATTCCACATTACAACCTTTAAGAAATTATCACTTGTTGAGTTTTGGTGTCATGTCAAAGAAGGGTATCCATAATTATCTGGAAAGTCTATTAAAATACTCTTTCCTTTTCCAACTGCCTATTTCTGAGAGGCTGGATTTTCTTCAAATACATCAAGTTGAAATCTTCAACCAAAAATCATATCCCAATAGATTAAATGCAGAATCTAGTTGTCTTCTATAAGGCAACATTAAAGAGATTTGTAAAAACAGAAGATGATTCTACTCTTTCATTAGTATTTTCGGAAAATAATTTTTTTTCAAAACTATGTCATTCATATTACTATTTAATGGGTCTATTATTTGTTTATTCTTAGTTTTAATTTCTATTATGTAAAATATCAATATAACCCATCTAAACAGAAGGTCTTTGGCAGCCTCCATACTTTTGCAGTGTATAAAGGGATCCTGACACGAAAAATTTGAGTACTGCTATGGATCATGATTTCTGAACACTAGAATAGCTGAACACCAGAATCATCTGAGGAACTTTTAAAAAATACCAATGTCTGACCCCACCCCAGCTCACTTAAATCAGAATTTCTGAGTTTGGAGCCTGGACATGAATATGCATGTATATTTTCAAACTTCCCAGGTTTTACTAATGTACATCCGGGGTTGAAAATTATTGCCCTAGTGTACTGTTTTCTAAATTCGCCCAATCCTAAGTACCATCTGAGATGGCTGTTAAATGTCCCGGGTCCTTCCCTAGATCTAATGAACCAAATCTCTGGGGAAAGTGCTGGAAAATCTGTTTAATAAGCATCTCCGATGATTCTTAAAATGAGACAACTTTGGGAAACACTGCACCATTCTCTTCCCAGCCTCCTCATTTTTGATGGTAGACTAGCTAAGGCGTTAGTTGCTAACAAAGGCATTACTCAACAAATTCAATCCACGAAGTTTGCAGTACACACTTTAAAACTTCCCCTGGGAAATTACCCATTCATATGAGATTCTGCACGCAGAAATGACTTTAAATTTTAAAGGAATAAAGACAATATAGTTAATTATTTGACAAGGTATTACTCTTATATGGAGGGACTTTTCTCCCAGGCCACTCAAGTTTCAGTTTTGTAGGAAGTACTTTGTACATTTGGGTTGGGAGAGAGAATTCTGCATAGGCAGCTGACTCCTCAGACCACTTGTTTGGAGGGACCTAAGTCAGAGGACTGGCAAGAACCAGTTTTTCTTGATTTGATTGTCTTGGACCTAGGATAAAAGCTTTGTAAATACAACAATTTCACTTCCTCCTGAATTGTAAGAAGGCAAATAGATCCAAGAAGGAGTCAAATGGATTAGCCTGGAGCGCTGATCAGAAAGTGGTTTATGGGAATCACAGTGGAGAAGTGAAACTTGTCTGAGAGAATACACCCTCAAATTCCTACTTTTTATCTTTGGGTAAAACAGGAAGAAAAGCACTGCCAGCATTCAATAGTAATTTCCTGTCTGCAGCATCACAGTCATTGTTTTTCCTGGTCAAAGAAATGTAGAAATCCCTCAACTATGAGTGAGTGGGGGCAGAGATCGAGCCTTATGTGCTAAATGCTTAAATGTGATAAATGCTTTTATGTGCTAAATGCTTAATGCCTGGCTTGTAATAAATGCTCGGTAACAGTAGTGATCATTTGTCCCGAGCTCAATGTTAAAAAGATGCAAAAATATTAATAATTTTATACAGAACATTTGTTCAATGTAACTTGTTTTCAACAAGGCTCACACTGAAAATTTGCAAAAACCTTTAAGAAAAACTTAGTCCATCCAGAAAAGATAACCATCAAGGTGAAAACATTATGTTCGTCTGGGGAGTGGAAATGAGGGGATTAGGGGAGGAAACTTTTCCCTTTATAGCTCTCTACTACTATATTTTTAAACCATGAACAGCTAGCTTATAGACATCTTTATTTATTTATTTATTTATTTATATTTATTTTCGGCTGCATCAAGTCTTTGTTGCTGCACGCGGGCTTTCTCTAGTTGTGGCGAGCGGGGGCTACTCTTCGTTGCGGTGCGTGGGCTTCTCATTGCGGTGGCTTCTCTTGTTGCAGAGCATGGGTTCTAGGTGAGTGGGCTTCAGTAGTTGCGGCGTGTGGGCTTCAGTATTTGTGGCTTGAGGGCTCTAGAGCACAGGCTCAGTAGTTGTGGCGCACGGGCTTAGTTGCTCCGCAGCATGTGGGATCCTCCCAGACCAGGGCTTGAACTCGTGTCCCCTGCATTGGCAGGCGGATTCTTAACCACTGCACCACCAGGGAAGTCCTTAGACATCTTTTATTTTATTTTTTTTTTTAATTTTTTTTTTAAAGTGGTTAACTACCCTTTTTTTTTTTTTTAAAGTATTTATTTATTTATTTATTTTTGGCTGTGTTGGGTCTTCGTTTCTGTGCGAGGGCTTTCTCTAGTTGCGGCAAGTGGGGACCACTCTTCATCGCGGTGCACGGGCCTCTCACTATCGCGGCCTCTCTTGTTGCGGAGCACAGGCTCCAGACGCGCAGGCTCAGTAGTTGTGGCTCACGGGCCCAGCTGCTCCACGGCATGTGGGATCTTCCCAGACCAGGGCTCGAACCCGTGTCCCCTGCATTAGCAGGCAGATTCTCAACCACTGCGCCACCAGGGAAGCCCCTTAGACATCTTTTAAATGAGAAGTTTAAATACTGAATTACATAATCATGTAAGTGGAGACCTTGCAGTGACCTTGGAGACCCCTCTCTCCTCTTCAACCCCAACTCTCAGAATAGTTCCAACTTCCTCTTCACTGTTATCTATAAGTGGCAGCATTGGAAAGCCCACAATTCTCTTCTTCTATCAAGAGGTAGAATCTTCTGAATATGGGTTGGCCATGTGATTTGCTTTGATCAATGGGATATGCTTTGATCAATGGGATGTTAGCAAATGTTACACAAGCAGAGTCTTGAGAAACACTGGTTCAATGGGGCCTGCCGCTTTGGTGTTCTTGTCACTTGTCTACCTGTTGATGATGAGTGACAAGGATCCATTTGCCTTCGCTGCCCTAGCCGGCCCCTGGACATGTTAGCAAGGCCACCTGGGGACAGTCAGCCCCCATATGATTCTCCAACTGACCACAGACACATGAGTAATCCCAGAGGACATCAGCCCTGCCTGGCCCAGACCAGTAGAAACCTCCTACGGAATTGTGAACTAAATAAATGGTTGTTGTTTTAAACCACAAAGTTTCAGTATGGTTTGTTATGCAGCAATTGTAACTGATACAGTCTCTAAATTAGGAATTCTCTGCTCTAGTCAAATAGGTCCATTTGATCTCCATGACAAACCACTGTTCGTCCACCTTTGTTCATACCCTTTCCCTAAATGAACTGTGTTCCTTGCCTTCATTCTGTATCCAAGACCTATCTCTTTTCTTTAACAGTATCCTCAATTCCTCCACCTCTCCATGACCAAGAGCTTCCTTTTCTAAACTCTTGTAATATGCTTTATATCCGTTAAGCATGCCAGTGCTAGTTTTAAAATTCTATTGGAAATATTTCTGTAGTTTAACACAACAGAGATTAATGAGAGTTAATCCCAAGTACTTTTACAGAAATATGTTGTTTAACTTGTTCCTTTCCAATTTTACTACTATTTAACTCAATAGTCTAATTTCTCTGATACCTGCACAACACTTAAAAGCTCTCATTAATCTTTGTATGTATATGTCCAATTTCTGCCATTGTAATGTTGACTTCTAAAGGGTAGAAACTCTTCCCCATCTCTCAAAGTGTTCTTCACAGGACCTAGTGTATAATTCATAAAGAACTGTGCTCTGGCTTTGGAGTCAGAAAAACCTGGGTCCAAATCCTGGGCACCTACTAGCTGTATGACCTTGGGTAAAAGAATTAACTTCTCTGAAAGCCAAACTTTCCTTATTTTAAAAAATAATTAGGGACTCCCCTGGTGGCACAGTGGTTAAGGCTCCACGCTCCCAATGTAGGGGGCCCGGGTTCAATCGCTGGTTGGGGAACTAAGATCCCATCCCGCATGCCGCAACTAAGACCCGGCACAGCCAAATAAATAAATAAATAAATATTTTAAAAATAATAATTATACTTAATCTGTAGGGTTATTTTGAAGATTAAATGACCTAAATCAAACCTAGTCAGTACGGCACACATAGTAGGCATGCTGCAAATAAAAACTTTTCCTATTAAAAAAAAGCGTCCCGTTAAGATGTAGAACACAGGTAGTTTAAAACCTGGCTGCTCAAAGCGCGGTCCTGTGCTTCTGAGCAGCACTGTCATCCGCTGGGAGGTTGTTAGAAATAGAGAATGTCAGACCCCAACCTAGACCTACTGAAACTGGAGTTTAACAAGATTCCCAGGTGATTCCCATATATGTCAAAGTTTGAGAAGCACTGCCTTAAAAGACCTTAAAGTAAAGCCAAGAGATCGATAAATTGATTTGACATGATGTCTGGGCAATTAAGCACTTAAATCCACTGGATTAGAGTCTCATCTAACCTCATCATTTGATGTGAATTTCTGATAATGAGCCCCCAAAAGAAAACTTGCATCATCATACACCATCATAGTAATTCCTCAAAGAAAGTTGATAGAAAGGATTTCTCTCTTCTCTAAACTTGAAAACCAATTAATTGATTTCTACTAAATGTGAATGTAGAGGGACTTGTAGGTTTAAAACTTATCTTGAAAGATTTTTTTTTCATTAGCCTCCAACATCTTTCTTTTCATCCCTAGGAATTAAAGAGCAAGGGAAAGAGTTACAAAGAATACCATTTGTTGCTGTAAATGGTGCCTGTAAATAGAAGTTGCTTAAACAAAGCTAACTCTTGAATCTATAATCCAATATACACATTGCTTGAATATTACTCTGTGGGGACAGGAACCAAAGGAGAGCTTGACGTGGCCAGTAGGAGACAGAAATGGAAAATTTCTACCCCAGAAGCCTTTCCACTAAGGGAGCAAATCTGGAGACTTAAGGGCTCAACGGCACTATTTTCACTTCCCTGTTGCTTTGTGAAATAATGTTATTTGGGCTGAAGTTCTAGTTTCTCCTCCATAGGCCTCATGTGTCCCTGGCTGCCTTTATAAACATGAGTCAGTATAATGGCACAATAAAAACAGAATCAAGGGGAAAATGAAAAAAACTAAGAAGAAGCATTCCAAAGAGAATGTCAATTTTTAAAAGTCTGAAACTTTCTCTGAGGTGCTACTAACTTCTACTTGGCTTCACAGTGTATAGTCACTCTTCCTTCAGCAATCTACCAAATTACACAATTTGGTGGAATTAGAGCTCACAAAGATTATGCAAGTTTAATTTTTCTAGGCCCTGTTACCTTTGGGCCAGGATCTAAGTGCTGTTCAGTTAGCTCTCACGAAGGACTTCTATGAACTTCTAATAACTGCTTGGTGACAGAAACTAAAATTTTCATTAGAAGTCTGGTTGTAGAGCTTGGGACCTTTGCCTTCCAGAGCCACTGTCCTAAATCAGTCAGGCTGGTGGAGAAAGATGCATTTGGGGAGCCCAGAATCCCTTGGATTTGAACTTTTATTGCACATTCTTTGTATTATAGTTCAGATTATCTAAAAATGCAGACATAAGGATGCTAAGAAAAATGGAATCCATATCTTATCAAAAAAATCCAATTTTAACCGATTGGTTTAATATATCCTTTTCATCTAATTCAGTCCTTTAGGGAGGCATGAATAAGAAGGAACACTAAGATTCACCTTTTCCTTTTAAAAATCTGAAAAGCAGACCAAAAAAAATAATGAGATAGAGTTGGGTTTAGGATAAAAACTAATGCATGAAAATTGAGATTCTCCACAAAATTGGTTGAGTCTTTGGCCTCCTGGTCCTAACAGAAATAAATTATTAAGGGACTGAAGAAGACTTCATGTAAATACTCATTTGTGTGATCTTCAAAGAATAGGTAAACAAACAACATCAGTAAAATGGAAATTCTCACTTGCTCAACTAAGGAACAGAACATTTTTTTCTCTTCAAGACCGATTTATGGTAGAGGAAGTGAAGCATTATCTTGACTTGAGGAGGAAGTGTCTCTGTGTCCCAAGACCTAGACATCAGACTGGGGGGAGAGGGAAGAAATTAACAGAGAAAAATATATAAACTAGGAAAGAGAGGCAGAAGTGTGTAAAGATGGGCAAAAAGAAGCAAGAACTTGTAGCAGAACTCTCTGTCAAAAGTGTTTCCGGGCTTCCCTGGTGGCGCAGTGGTTAAGAATCTGCCTGCCAATGCAGGGGACACGGGTTCAAGCCCTGGTCTGGGAAGATCCCACATGCCACGGAGCAACTAAGCCCGTGAGCCACAACTACTGAGCCTGCGCGTCTGGAGCCTGTGCTCCGCAACAAGAGAGGCCGGCGACAGTGAGAGGCCCGCGCACCGCGATGAAGAGTGGCCCCCGCTTGCCACAACTGGAGAAAGCCCTCGCACAGAAACGAAGACCCAACACAGCCGAAAATAAATAAATAAATAAATAAATTTATAAAATGTGACTTTAAAAAAAAAAAAAAAAAGTAAACGTTAAAAAAAAAAAAAAAAAAAGTGTTTCCAAGGAAAATTTATTTTAGAGTTAATGATAGAGATTTCAGTTTTGGTGTTAGAGATTTTTGCTAGATCTTTAAGGCAGAGAAGATCAAGTAATAGTGACAATTAGAAAACACAAACCAAAATAGTTAATGGGATTGCTAATTTCTTAAGCATTCAGGTACTTGCCTTGCTACCTCCGATTAATGCCAACTACAGGGTAAGAGCCAGCAAGGATGAGCTATGCTAAATACTTGGCCTTAAAAATGAAACATATGGCATTAAATTCAATTTGCCCCTTTAATTTACATCATATTTCCATTCTGAATCATTTTTCAATTGAAAGAATTTCAAAATGCTTCAGAAACTTAACAAATGCAGTAATCATATTATTTGACGCCGAAATGAAAATCTCTCTGAGGTGGAAAATGGGAGTTATTCAAGAGCAAACAGCATCCATTACAATCAATTATATTCTAAATAACAAAATCTCTAGTGCGTAACAAGCCATTAGCGCTTCATAGGAATTCAGAATGTTGTACTTAATAAAGCAATTATAATCTGTCATCCCGTCCTCAAGATAAGCAGTACTGCCCTGGAGCTTACCTTATAGATTTCTTTGGTATAAATTAGACCCACTGAAGTATAACCAGAAATTTTTAATTGTCATATTAATTTTACCCTATGGAATACGTAACATGTTCCTAAACTCTAACATGTTCATGTTAATTTTTATAGAATATCAATTAAAATTAATCTTCTGCAGCAGCAATGGACTAAAACTTTATATATAACACTGTAATTGTGTCTGCAGGAAACAGTGATTATAAAAATGCCCAAGATAAACAGTGAAAAATGAATATGGAAAAATAGAATTACATTTTTAGAGATGTTATAAGTTATACATTATTATGAAAAAAGTTTACCTTTATACCATTATGTAGTATCATAAGGGCACCAGGGCTTTTGTTTTGTTCACTTTTCCTAGAAGCGCAGATCAAATTCAGATGTAAACTGCTCTGGCCTACTGAATCGACTTGGCAGGCACTGTTGACTAATTGTAGAGATCAGGAATAAGGTGGAATTAGAAAGGACTTCGAGGTACTGAGCTTGGGTAATGCTATAAAGATAAGTAAGAATATGAATTTTGGGGTCAAAAGATTAAAGGTTTGGCCTTATTTATGTGAAGCAGTCAAAGATCCACAAATGAAAATCTGGAGGTCATGGGAGAAAGACATTGGAATTGGAAATACAGATTCCCAGGTCATCCAAAGAAGATAATAGAAGGTGTGGCAAGTGATGAGTTTACCAAGGTAAGACACTGGGGGGAATAAAAAAGCAAGAATTTCAGTTCTAGGAAATAGATGGTTGATAGGAAACCAAAGAACCTCGAAAGGAGAAAGTGAGGAGGTAGAATAATTAGCAGTGTGCAATGACACCACATCCACTGCGTGGTAGTAGGGAGACCTTCCTAAAAGAGGGGTGGCATCAATAAAGAGCTGAGCAAATACATTATTACTGGAACAGCCATGCACTGGAACTCTATGTAGTTATTAAAAAGGATGAGGTCAGGACTCCCCTGGTGGCGCAGTGGTTAAGAATCTGCCTGCTTAATGCAGGGGACACGAGTTCGAGCCCTGGTCCGGGATGATCCCACATGCCGCGGAGCAACCAAGCCCATGTGCCACAACCACTGAGCCTATGCTCTACAGCCCATGAGCCACAACTACTGAGCCTGCATGCCACAACTACTGAAGCCCACGCGCCTAGAGCCCGTGCTCGGCAACAAGAGAAGCCACCGCAATGAGAAGCCCGTGCATCGCAACGAAGAGTAGCCCCCGCTCGCCGCAACAAGAAAAAGCCCAGGCGCAGCAACAAAGACCCAACGCAGCCACAAATAAATAAACAAACAAATAAGTAAATAAGTAAAAAGGATGAGGTCAATCTGCATGCACTGACATTGAAAAATGTATACAAAAAAGACAAGTGACAAAATGGCATACATAGTATCCTGTCACTTGTATACAAAAGAGGACACATGTAATTGTTGAATTGATGAAACTGAAAATCATAATTGCCTCTGGGGAGGGTCCCGAGAGCTGGAGATCAGATGATGAGAGAGGTTTAAGTTTCACTGTACACTTTTTTGTACCACTTACAATTATTATCATGTGGATGAATTTTTTAAAAACAAACTATTAAAAAAGATTATTGAACCGTGTCAAATACTATAGAAATGTCAAAGAGGTTATAGCCTGAGATAAAGGTCATTAGATTTGATGACTAAGGGGCCTTGGGAACTTTGAGAAAGTAGGTTCAGTTGGGTCATTTGATATTGAGAGAGAAAACTGTATTGTAAGTGGCTGGAGAGCACACTTCAGGAAGACAAAGAATTTATGCTGAAAGAGTTGAGGTTTGATGGAATAAATTTGGGAACTGATCAGTTGTGTGTATGTGCATATATACACACACATATATATTTAATATATACAGACATACATTTCTCTAGTTATGGGAAAGGCAATAATGGGTTTTACCTGGAACTGGCAATTGGCAAGTAGAATGTGACAGAAAGACAACCTGTTGAGGAATTTGAGAGTGCTGGGAAGAGCACTTGGAAGTGAGTACAGGGAGGACTGGGGGGGGGGCTGAAATCATGAGGATTTGGGGTGAGCTAAGTATAGATGACATCATAATGGAAATAGCTTGGAGGAGGTTTTGACACCCGGAGAGGTAACTGAATAATAGGAATAATATCCATTTAGAGGCATAAGCCATCCAGCAGATTGATAGAAAATCGTATTTTAAGATTTCAGCTACAAAGGATGTAATTCTGCTTTATTAGAGTCACCAAAGAGAAAGCAGTTTAAAGCCAATTTCAGAAGCTCAAGTCTTATCAAAAGAGCAAACTTGACATAGTGCCAACTTTTTGATTACAGAAAATATTTGCTGAAAAGGATGATTTCCAT
Source organism: Balaenoptera musculus (assembly GCF_009873245.2). Taxonomy (NCBI): domain Eukaryota; kingdom Metazoa; phylum Chordata; class Mammalia; order Artiodactyla; family Balaenopteridae; genus Balaenoptera; species Balaenoptera musculus. Next base: position 26,638,718 of record NC_045806.1, read on the forward strand.
AAAATGAGTAACTTAAGAGACAAAATCAAGAGTGACTATGATAAAAATTCTGCATACTGTATTTGAATAAAACAATAAATGTGACAACTCAACCTAGAGCAGACGGAATCACCCCATAGTGGTTATGGCATGGCACTGCAGGTGAGCTCATAGGGATCCCATCAGAAAGTGTTTCCACAGGTAGGTAAAACCCACCCTAGGATATCCACAGGATATCTGGTTGTGGTTGAACCTACACTAGAATGAAATGAAACAATATCTAGCACTGAAGTTGCTATAACCTCTTGCTCACAGCTAAGTTCTTGATAGGCTACAAAAGCCTGGAGACATCCCTGGGCCTGATTTTATAGGATTACACTGCAAATGAACCTGCCCCTGGGGCCGTAAGTCTGGTCCTTCTAGTGTTAGCAGGTCAAGTCAGATTTGGGACTAATTGAGAAACTGTCTGTGTTACGGCTTATATGTGGGAACCTGCCTTTTCAACTGGATCTAAGTAATGTTCCATGAAATAATGCAGAAAATTAAAAAAGACTCTAACCGAAATAAAAAGTCAGTACACTTTTAAAGGTATAACTTTTCAAGATAAGTCATAGATCAAAGGTAAACAAAAGAAACCCATCAAGTGGAAATGTTTACATATTCAGAGTCTGGAACTTAGCTTTGATTAGAGTTAGGTAGAAACAGGCAACAGGAGCAGATATTATTTGGGGCAGGATTATTCTTTGTTGGTTTAATTGAAGCCATCAGGGTAAACTAGCTAAATTATTTTAAGAACTCTAAACATTTTTCTGCTTTTGGGCAAAAATAACTGACCCATCTGTAGACAGACTTCTCTGAACTCCAGTGAAGATATAGATTATAATTCATTTGGACTGTAAGTTCAAATAAAATTAAATATGACTTAAAAATACTATCTTTTGGGGGCTTCCCTGGTGGCGCAGTGGTTGAGAATCTGCCTGCCAATGCAGGGGACACGGGTTCAAGCCCTGGTCTGGGAAGACCCCACATGCCGTGCAGCAACTGGGCCCGTGAGCCACAGCTACTGAGCCTGCGCGTCTGGAGCCTGTGCTCCGCAACAAGAGAGGCCGCGATAGTGAGAGGCCCGTGCACCGCGATGAAGAGTGGCCCCCGCTCGCCGCAACTAGAGAAAGCCCTCGCACAGAAACGAAGACCCAACACAGCCAAAAAAAACATACTATCTTTCAAAATGGAAAAGTCATACATATACACAGTACAAATTTCAAAAGGATATGTTGTGAAAATTAAGACTCATTCTCAAAAGGCAATTGCTTGTTTCTAGTTTCTTGTATATCCCTATAGAAATATTCTATGCATTAGCAAAAAATATATATAATCCTTTAAAAATACAAATTGGAGCATATTAGGTCTTACATGTTCTTCCTAAACAATGTATCTTGGAGATCTTTTCCTATTATTAGACATAAAGCCACCGCACTCTAACAGCTACCTAATTTTCTACAGTAGGGATATACTCTCAGGTATTTAGCTGATACCCTATTTATATATTTTTCCTAGGTGTTTCTTAATTAATGCTGCAACAAATATCTTTTCACATGTCTTCGTGTACAGGTGCAAATATATCCCATGGATAAATTTTAGAAATGGTATTGCTGGGTCAAAAGGTATGAATATTTAAAATTTGGGGAAAAAAAACTTTGACACTGGAAAATTACCTTTTGAAAATGTTTATAATCTCACCAATAGTGTATCAGAGTGCCTGCTTCCCCACAACCTTGCCCACTCAGTGTACTATTGAATTTTTTTACCTTGGTTAATTTGAGAGAGAAAACTGTTTTCATTTGCATTTTTAAAAATTATGAGTACAACTGAGAAATAATACTTCTTAAACATTATAGGTTAATGATGAAACAGGGAATTTGCTAAATCATCTCTGACTTGGCTCTCTTTTGGGAGAGGGGTCCTAGAGAATTTCTTGTTAGAGGAATAAATTTATGTCGACAGGGTTCTTACATAATGTGTAGCAATAAACTATTTTAACCAGAGGCACTTTCATAGATAGGTTTCATTTTTCGAAAAAGGGGAAGAAACACCATTCTGCGGCTCGATGTGGGTTTGTCAGTTATTGCCTCCCCCCTTCTTGGGACTTCCCACACTTCTTGAGCACAAGTCAGACTTGAGCAAAAACAACTTTTTCCATAGGATCAGTTATAAAAAGAATGGCAAGTGCAACGAGCAGCTTAGTTTCTTGGTCTTATCAGTGAAAAGTAGACTCACCAAAGGCTTGCGAACATTTCTGGCAAAAGCACTGGCTGGCCTGTTCATCTCTATATGGTCAATCGTGGTGTTTCTGCAGGACCAAAGGCACAGACTGGTTAGTGAAGGTAAGCAAAGGAGGCAAGAGACCCTATGGCTGTGAACTTTTTCTGTCATTTCTCTTCCTACCCTTTCTTCGTCCTTTGTCATCAGAACTCAGATCCAATCTCATGACATCTAAAATGCTTTTCTCATTTACCAGATCAGAGGTGAGTGGGCATGTAAGCAAGCATTCAATGGAGTTAGACAATAAAGAGAAATGAAGTCCAACACTCCCCTTCTCTTACCTCATGTTCACACTTTGGACATCTCTAAAAATTTTTTTTTTTTACTGAAGAATTTTGACTGGTCTGATCAAATATTTGTTGTGTAATTTATTCAGTTCCCATTTACTAATTGCTACACAGGTTTAGCATCTGCGTTTTTTAAAGAAGGCCTAAAAACCTAGGCAGAATTTTGCAGGGACAGCACCACTCAAATTCGGTCACAGTGATGTAGTTTTAGAGATGAATACAATCACAATAAGTTCCAATTGGATTTAACTCTCAATTATTCATTGGGCGAGCTTGTGATAAGTGTTTTTCAGCGTGGCAGGACATACTCAAAGTAAACGTGATCTACAGTGATGATGCTTTTCAAATTGCCATCTGGGTGATTTGGGGAAAGTCTCCCTGTTGGTACTAAAGACAGTACACGCACAGGTGGGCTTTTGTTTGAATTATCTTTAGACCTGCTCAACCATTCTTTTTTGTGTGTGTGCACATCTATTTGTAGTTGAATATAAACCTGGTTTGGCCAGAATATTCATATTGATATTTTTAGACCATTTCTTGCGTAGGTCAGTGTAAGAAGATCGTGTTTCTGAATTTGAGAAGCTTCTTGGAGGAGTGCAGAGTATTTGAAATTTGTGTAAAACATTCATATTATAATGGTAATTTGGGGGATATACAAACGTGCACTAATTTTATTATCTCAGAGCAAAGTGATGTTTTCAATAGTTATTTCAAGTTACTGAAACATTTCCAAACACAGACCTAATGATTATCTTAGTTATATAAGATATTGTCCCTCTGAACTCTTCATAAACATGAAAGAATGTAAATTTGCCTTCATTAACTAACTATAGTTACTTTCCCTCCAATTTTTGTTTTGCAAAGTTTCAAACCTATATAAAAATGGAAAGAAGAGTATCAATACAATGCACACACGTTTTTACTATGTAGATTCATCAGTTGTAGCATTTTGCCACATTAATTTTTTTCTCTTGCTATGTCTCTCTCTCTGTATATATATGTAAACACACATACACACAGGTTTGTTTTTTTTTCCCCTGAACTGTTTGAAAGTATATTGTTGACTTTAGGATACATCACCTTCAAATTCTTGACCCTGTATCTCCTAAGAAAAAGAGCAGTCTTCTACATGATTATAATGCTAAGGAAATTTAACATTAATACAATACTATTATCTAATATATGACCCATATTCAAATTTCTCCAATTATCCATATGTCTTTTAGAGAGTTTTTTTTTTTAAATTCAGGATCCAGTCAAGTATCTTGCATTGCATTTGTCTGATATACCCACAATTAAGTAAATGTTAATGGTGATAGCCATAATTAACAACATAATTAACAATGATTAAGAATTATACCACCAAGGAAATTTAAAATCAATCAACTGTATCATGATCATTTTTCTTATTTTTTTAGTCCTCATTTTGTGTCAAAATACTTTAAGAGTAATTCAAAAAAGTGATCATAAGCTTTAATTTTTCTGTTTGTAAGACGTAAAGACAGAATATGAAGAAAAATCCAAACTATGATAAAAACACATTTACTAATATGTCTGCACCAAAATTTACATTTTCTGAAATAAGGAAATTCATATCCAGATAAAGCCCTTGGAAGTAGCTGCTACCTTTAGTCATAAGGATCTAAGTAGAACTGAACAGAAAATTATTTACTTGTTGATGTTAATATGGAAAATGGAGGCCTTTTGACTTACGATTATATCATATTATTCATCAAATTAGACTTTCAGGAGTTAACTCATTAAGTAAGAATCATTTCATATTTGACAGAAGAATCGATAATCCCAAATTATATGTTTTGTAACAGGAATTGAAATACAAAGTAAGTGATACTTTAGAGCATCTATCAACAAATGCCATAAAATATGAAATAATAGGGATATAATCCAAGGTATATGATTAAGTGAATGGTTATTTCCAGCTCTAAAGAACACGTACTTTCAAAGGTAAGGGTCAGGAAAATGCAGATGCTTTTTCATATAGTGAGATCCTTCCTAAAGAAACCCTTTGTTTTGGGTAAAGTTCTTGTATTGTTCGCCAAAAGAAAAAAAAAACCCAAGGTAATATGGATTTGGTTACAGTATCATAACTAGATTATGAGCAAAGTAATATTCAAGTTTTTCAATGATAACCCTTCAGTGGTTTATTTGCAAGTCTCCCAAATCAAGAAGATCTTTAAAAAACATAGATTGGAATTAAAGGATCTAGAATTTAGATTATAGGGGAAATAAAGAGATAAAGAGATGAAATAGAGTATTTTGAGGATGGGGCGGTATTAAAAATAACATTTCTGGTATATCACCTACATATAATCTTCACGAGACAGTTTTCTTCACCCTCAAATTTGAGGCAAAAATAAATGTGCTCATCTGATTGGAAAATGAAAAACAAATAGCGTGTTGAAGAATATCAGTGGAAACAGTTAATCTCAGACATTGATGGTGAGAAAATAAATTGGCCCAAGCTACTTGAAAGGCAATTTGCAATAGATGTGATCTAGTAATTCGGCTTCTCCAAATCTGGCCTGAGGAAACATTCCTGCAGGCACATGCAGTGATTGCACACATTAAAAAAGCAAGAAAAACCTCAATGTCTACTATGAGAAATTATTTGCTAACATAAGATGTGTCTGTAGATGTACTATTTTCTGTTAAAAGGCAGGTCTATATGAGCAGACAAGCTGAGAGGTGGGAACCAAGCTGCTCCCCAACTAGCTAGGCTATAGATGGTCTATGAAACAGCAGATAACGTTTTCCTGTCCTTATTTCTGTGAGGTTACATCCCGTGATGCTCTGAGGCAGCCCCATCCCACTGTCTCCATTTTTGGGCCGCAGCGGAGGTCTTCTCTGCACTGTCTCAACCAGCTTCGCAGAAGTCCTGGTTTGCATGCCTGCGAACTGTCCTTCCAGAGACAGGATCTGTTTTGCCACCTTATCACCCGCAACGCACGCCCCCGCCCCCCGCCCTCCCTGCCAATCCTCATTCTTTTGCTTTTCTTTTGCTATTACCAGTTACTCCTTCATTCAAAGGACTGTCCCAATGATTTATTTCACTGTTTAAGGTAGCAACTGGATTTTGCTAAGGTTCTATGCAATTCTGATAAATATATTGGGGTAGGGGAGAGAAGAATTTAGCATTTCTCTCTAATTTAGGGACCAGGATTCTGAACGGATGGCCAGGGGCTCTGAAAGGTTGAGATATGAGACTTGAAGGGTGGTGGTGGAATGGGGGATGGATAAGGAACCAGGGCTCTCAGGACAGAAGAAGAAAGGCACAAATGCCTGGGATGGGCATGGGATTTGGGAGAGCTGGGAGGAGTTCAGCATGGCTGGGGTCCTGGGTCTTGTGGGAACAGGCAGAGGTAAGATGAAGAAGGCAGATAAGAACCACATATCATGAGGGCCTAACGTGTGTGGACTTTATCCTGGAGGTAATGGGGAGCTGCTGATATTTAAACAGGGCATCTGTAATATTAAATTACTCTGTGGTTGAAAAATTACGGGCAAGATGACGCCAGGCTATAGCGGTGGGAATGGTTAAGGAAACTGTTCATATGGTTAGATGAAAAGAGCAGAGGATAAATTATTTGTGTATCTCAAAGACATATGAACATTGATACACAATTGGGACATGTGTGTAGCCCTGTGGGGTGGGCGCTGGCTGTCTTCTTGGAGCTCTTCTTTCTGTACTTCACTGCACCTTCCTTCCTTTATTCGGCAAGGGTTGTTGTTAAAATGGAGTCAGGGCGGGTACCCTTTTCCTGGAAGGACTAATTGCTTGTCATGATTGTGTGATATTAACTGCTCTCAACTAGGCAGTAGGGTGATATGTTTAAGAACAGATCACACACTTTGGGGTTAGTAAATTTGGACTTGAATCTTCCCTCTACTACTTATTTGCTTTGTGACCTTGGGAAGGTCATTTGTACTATCTTAATCTCAGTTTTCTCATTTGGAAAACCCGGATTATGATAACATCTAACAGTGCAGTGTTGTTGGAAGATTAGGGGTAATGTCTGGAAAGCACCCAACACAGTTGCTATTATTATTGTGCCCTATCTCAATTACTGCATCTGCTTTTTGACTTAGGTCAAGGATAGGCAAGCCATAGCCTATAGGTCAAACTGGCCCTTTGCCTGTTTTTGTAAATAAAGTTTTATTGGAACACAGCCATACCCATTTGTTTACATATTGTCTGTGGCTGCTTTCCTGCTATGATGGCAGAGTTGAGTAGTTGTGATAGAAACCTAAAATATTAAATATTTGGCCATTTATAGAAAAAGTTTGCTGATCCCTAAATTAGGTTTTTCCAAACATCCCCTCTTATAAATTTTTTCCCTCTTTAGTTTTTCTCTTTGAATCCATGCTTGTGTTGTTTGAGTGTAAATTAAAAGTATGTCTATATTAGTAGTCTCCAGCCTCGTCAACTACTGGTTTTCTCCCAGACTACTGACACAACACAACTCCAGTGGTGACGGTCAGCTGGCCATGAAGTCTACACACTTAGAGGGGCTCTACCAGGAATGACCAGCTGAATGGAACCAAAGCTTTTTTTCAAGCACCTCTGGAAAGCTATTGGATCATCCTTGCCCCTTGGGATTATGGCTCAGAAGGGACTGGGTAGTCAAGCTCTTCCTGGAGGTGTCCTCTAGCTTTTTCACTTATTTGTAGGGTCTTGAAATGGACAGTTTTGGGGATCTTGTTGCTCTTGGTCAGTTCCATCAGCTGACCGGCCCTCACATGGAGAATCAGCAGAGAATCTCGATGGCGTGGCGGCTCCTCGTGCCTCTCACCTCCTCCTCCCCAGAGATGCGCACCTGACCTTGGCAGGGCTCTGAGCCTCTACAGGCCAGTGACTTGACCCCAAAGGCCCAGATCTTGTATCCAAGGCCCCAATTTGGGGCAGCCACAGATTGTTTTTCCTTTTTCTTTCTTCCCTTTTTTATTTTTTAAATGAGAGCTGCTTATTTCTTCACTCATTTGAAAAAAGAAGTGGGGGGAAGAATCCAAAACAGAACAAGCTCTTCTGCCTTATTAGCCTTTTATCAGAAAGACAAACAACATTTGGGAAGAATAGCCTCTCAAAGTTAGAAAATAGAGTCCAAACTTAACCTTAGGGCCAAGAGCATTTTTTTCTAAGTCTAAAGGTATGCTTTCCACTGTTGAGTACTGTTAAGTGATGTTACTCTTTAAAATATCTGCACTTCATACTTTTGTATTGTTTTAAGGACTTGTCTTGTTAAGCCATTTCTTCAAAAAGTCCCATGAAAATGATAAAGGACTACAAAAGTTTAAAAAATCCTATGGGGTTTCTACTTCAGTGGTTTATTTGCTGTGGTATTTTATTAAAAAATATTTATTTAGAAAAAAAAAGTATTTCTATTACAGAGTTATAACAACAGTTTTCTGAAATCCAAGTAAATGATTTAACAAGGTGCTGGACTTCAGCACATATTTCTAAGTTGTGAATTTGCACATCAGGTTAAGTTCGGTATTCCCCTGTCTGGTGATGATTAACGGAGGCTAAATTTGCCTAGAACATCTCATCTGCAAATGTCCTTGAGAGTCTTTTCCTTCACACTTAATCAGTCATGGAGAATTCCAGATATATCTCTATCTCTGTCTCCATCTTCTCTATGATGAGAAATAAAAATTCAAGCAATAAAATATCTTTGAACAACTGAAGTAATCCATGGGCTTAAGTTTTATTGTCTCAGATAAAATTAAGTCAAATACGTTAACGTTTGTTTGAAGTATATCTTTTATAATACCTTTGAAGAGTGAGGTCTTCTAAGAATTTTATAATCAATGAAATTTATTAAGGAAAATGCCAACAATTAATCAAAATAAACCCAAATAACTTTCTCTATTTTAAAATTTTAAGATGCCATGATATGTAGTACTATTTTTTTAAATTAATTTATTTTATTTATTTGTTTTTGGCTGCTTGGGTCTTCGTTGCTGCGCATGGGCTTTCTCTAGTTTGCGGCAAGCAGGGGCTACTCTTCGTTGTGGTGCACGGGCTTCTCATTGCGGTGGCTTCTCTTGTTGTGGAGCACAGGCTCTAGGCGCGTAGGCTTCAGTAGTTGTGGCTCATGAGCTGTAGAGTGCAGGCTCAGTAGTTGTGGCACACGGGCTTACTTGCTCCGCCGCATGTGGGATCTTCCCGGACCAGGGCTCGAACCCGTGTCCCCTGCACTGGCAGGTGGCTTCTTAACCACTGTGCCACCGGGGAAGCCCTCTAGTACTATTTTTATTCTAGTGGTACATTAAAGGGTTTTCATAAAGATCAATGAGTTAACATGTATAATTTGTGTGTTTCACACATTATTACTCTCTCCATAGCTTGAGAAAAATCTTTCAAAAGCTGCTTTAGCATGCTCTCTGCTGCCCTCTGCTGCTAGCTTTCAGAAACTGATTTTGATTCTGAGTAATGCTCACCTCACTTGTTTCTTCTCTTAACATAGTCAAAACGCCATGCACTATTAAAGTTTGAGGGGACTCTTTAATTTAATCCCACGTTCTCCATTTACAGATAAGAAGTTGAGTCTCTAAGAGGTTAAATGACATGCGAGCATGGGCTGTTTTCTTTTCTTTCTTTTTTTGGCCACGTGCGTGGCCTGCAGGGATCCCCGACCAGGGATCGAACCCGGGCCCCCTGCAATGGGGGCGTGGAGTCCTAACCACTGGACCACCAGGGAATTCCAGTGGGCTCTGTTTTCTGACTGACAGCATTTGAATGCTTGGTGGCTTTGGACATATTACTTAATTTTGACACATATAAAATGAGGATAATAATAGTACCTACATCTTTTGAGTTTTTGTGGGGATCCACTGATTCAGTATATAAAAAGCACTTAGTGTCTGGGTTGTAGCTAGTACTAAATGCTAGCCCTGTTACAGACCTGCCATTAACTACACTAAAACCACAGCTAGTGGCAAGGTCAGAACTAGAATTCTAGTCTCTTGACTACCAGTTCAAGAATTTTTTTTTTTGCCTTAATGAGGCTGAATAACAACTAAATTTTACCTTTGAATGTAGATTTTTAAAATGTGACCTGTTCACATTTGAAGCTCTTGTAGTCTCTACAAAGCTATCGACACTGCAGCTCCTGTGGCTCATTGCTCCTTGTACTGTTCAAGGCAGGTTCCCCACAGAAATGATTACACTCACAAGCTCCTCAAGCCCCCAGACAGAAAATCCTACAGCCCACACTTGGGAGATGGTTTCACTGTTGACTCTAAGTCACCCCTCTAATGAGCTCCCTGCCTGAATCTCCAATGCACAGTTAGACGCTTGCACTCATGTCAGACTCAAGAGGAACTAAACTAAGCCCATCAGCTCTGTTCCCGGCTCCTTCTGGTCCCCCCGTTTTGGTCAGTGCTGGTGCCATTTGCCAGCAGGCCTAGACTCGGTTACTTCTGACTCCTCTCGCTCCTTCACTACCAAGTCCAGGAGTCATGGCCTCTCAAGTTCATTCCTTCTCTTCCTTTCCTGCTACTTTCCTCCGGGTTCCTGTCCCAATCACCTCAGGTGGGCATGAATCCAGCAGCCTCCTAACTCAAGTCCTTGACTCCAATCCTGCTGCAATTCCTCTTGCCCTTTACTGACAGATCACATCATGCCTTGAATAAGTTTGGTTACCTTCCAGAGCTTTGTACTGCCTTCAGGGTAAACTGAATGTCCTCAGCCTTCCATGTCTCAACTTACCTCCCTGACCTTATCGCCCACTCCTCTTTCGTAGGAATCTTTTCCTTTAGGCATGGGTGTATCTATCCCTAGATATTAAGACCTATTTTCTGCTTTTCCATCATGGGACCTACCACTGTACTGGTCTGCCTTGGGCTCCACACATGAGAAGGGTAGGTCTCTTATTCTACCAGAATTAAGGTACCAACAAAGTTCTCAGTCCATGACAAATGGGGCAAACGGCTCATTCAATACTCAAAACAAAATCCTGGACCGGCTTCCTTTACTGTGGTGAAGGAGTGGAGATTACCCAGAGGAGTCATAAACATCATCCACATAAAGTGAGAGAAGAATCCACTAGGGCTGATTTTTTAATATGAAAAGAAATATGATAAACAGTAGGCGACTTGGGATAACGACTGAATGGGAACAAGGGTGATTCTCAAGAGTGATTCTGCATTATCACCTTCACTATCTTCTAAGTCTGTGCTGTCCAGTATCTTAGCCATGTGGTATTTTTTAATAATTTAAATTAAATAAAGTTAATTCATTAATTAATGACATTCAGTTTCATTGGCCACATTTCAAGTGCTTAATAGCCACATGTGGCTATTAATATTTTGGACAGCACATATATAGATCATTCTACCATCCCGGAAAGTTCTGTTGGACTGCACTGCTTTGAGATTTTTCATTTGCTTCTTGAAGTCATTCACCCAGGCCTACTGCTTTCCAGCTTCTAAAATGTAACTGCTCTAGTCTCTTCTCTTGTTCTCCTTTTTCTTGTGTATTATATTTTAAAAAATCATTTAATGTTGCTTTAGTGAAGTTTGGGGGAAGAAAAAATACAGATATATGCCTAATCTGTTATTTTTCCTGGAAATCTTTGCTTTTCTCTACCTCAATGTGATCTTGCTTTTGAGCTCACATTCTGAGTAATCACTGTTAAGCAGGCTCTCCTCAGCCACTTCAGGGGTCCCTCCAACTTGGGTTTGCCTCTAAGTTCCAGCTTGCTTCCATAAAGCCATAGGGTCAGCTGGGGATGTGTGTGTGGTGTGTGGGGTCGGCATTTCTGGCTGTCGTCATGTAGTCACATTGGCATTCATGGTGACTTGTCACTCTCCTGGCCCCTGGTTAACAGTCTATAAACATCATGTCTGCAATCTTCCCATCTGCAGTCGAGGTCTTCTCCAGGTTTGCAGGCTCTGGGCAGCATGCTGGTACGTGAGCAGACTTCATGAGGCAGCCTCAGGCCTGTCCACCCAGGCATTCCATGCTGGGCAGGAGAGAAGAGAGACTTCCTGCTTCCTCAGGTTCTACGTGGGAGGTAGGGCACAGGCCTCTTCTACTCTGGGCTCCCCAGATCCATCTGGAGCAGTACTCCTTCCCTCCACAGGGATTCCATCCATTGAGTCTATTGTTGATATGTCAATATTATGCCCTAAGTCATTTAGGGTTCTGGATTCTAAAGTTTTGTTGTTTTTTTTTAAACATCTTTATTGAAGTATAATTGCCTTACAATGGTGTGTTAGCTTCTGCTTTATAACAAAGTGAATCAGTTATACATATACAATATGTTCCCATTTCTCTTCCCTCTTGCATCTCCCTCCCTCCCACCCTCCCCATCCCACCCCTCTAGGTGGTCACAAAGCACCGAGCTGATCTTCCTGTGCTATGCGGCTGCTTCCCACTAGCTATCTATTTTACATTTGGTAGTGTATATATGTCCATGACACTCTCTTACCCTGTCACATCTCACCCCACCCCCTCCCCATATCCTCAAGTCCATTCTCTAGTAGGTCTGTGTCTTTATTCCCGTCTTGCCACTAGGTTCTTCATGGCCTTTTTTTTTTTTCCTTTGATTCCGTATATATGTGTTAGCATACTGTATTTGTTTTTCTCTTTCTGACTTACTTCACTCTGTATGACAGACTCTAACTCCATCCACCTCATTACAAATACCTCCATTTCATTTCTTTTTATGGCTGAGTAATATTCCATTGTATATATGTGCCACATCTTCTTTATCCATTCATCTGTCGATGGACATTTAGGTTGCTTCCATGTCCTGGCTATTGTAAATAGAGCTGCAATGAACATTGTGGTACATGACACTTTTTGACCTATGGTTTTCTCAGGGTATATGCCCAGTAGTGGGATTGCTGGGTCGTATGGTAGTTCTATTTGTAGTTTTTTAAGGAACCTCCATACTGTTCTCCATAGTGGCTGTATCAATTTACATTCCCACCAACAGTGCAAGAGTGTTCCCTTTCCTCCACACCCTCTCCAGCATTTATTGTTTCTAGATTTTTTTGATGATGGCCATTCTGACCGGTGTGAGATGATATCTCATTGTAGTTTTGATTTGCATTTCTCTAATGATTAATGATGTTGAGCATTCTTTCATGTGTCTGTAGGCCATCTGTATATCTTCTTTGGAGAAATGTCTATTTAGGTCTTCTGCCCATTTTTGGATTGGGTTGTTCGTTTTTTTGTTATTGAGCTGCATGAGCTGCTTGTAAATCTTGGAGATTAATCCTTTGTCAGTTGCTTCATTTGCAAATATTTTCTCCCATTCTGGTGGTTGTCTTTTGGTCTTGTTTATGGTTTCCTTTGCTGTGCAAAAGCTTTTAAGTTTCATTAGGTCCCATTTGTTTATTTGTGTTCTTATTTCCATTTCTCTGGGAGCTGGGTCAAAAAGAATCTTGCTGTGATGTATGTCATAGAGTGTTCTGCCTATGTTTTCCTCTAAGAGTTTGATAGTGTCTGCCCTTACACTTAGGTCTTTATGGATTCTGAAGTTTAAAAGCTCGGTTATGGTATCTCAAAAGCCACTTCTCTAAAACTATGATTTCTGCCAAGAGGTTCTGAAGCCTATTTAGCAACTCAAAAGTAGAGAGTTGTGTTTTTGCTCTGGTTTTCCACAATGACATTCTGAGGTCTTGAAGGTGGAAGGCCCTACTGGCAGCTGGGGTGGGGTGGAGCGGGAGGGTCGTGAAGTAACTATCACTAGTAAGCCTTTATGATAAACTTTCTTGCTCTGTTAACTATTTTCTCATGTATAGAAGATTTGCCTTTTCGCCTGGATGTTCAGTTTGTTGAGAGCAGAACCGCATTTAAAAAGCTTTTTCAGGAAAGAACATTTTCTTACCCTTATAAGTGTGTCCAGCATACAAAAATTACTTCACGGATTTGTTGAAGACCTTTAACTTTGTATCTTCATGGTACGTGACAGTGCCTGGAATGGAGTAAACATTTAAATAATTGATAAATTTGCTCAATATATCTTGGAACAGTTCCCCAAAAAGAAATAAACACTGAAAATATTACCCTTACACAATCGAAACAATTATACTAATTATACTGCATTAATAATATTAACTTTATACAATGAAAAAGTTTACTTGGGAAATAACTACATGACTATAAAAGAGAGGCTAAAATTTAAAAAAAAAGAGGATCCTTAGGATTAAAGTAATCCTTTTCTAATTTGACTTGTCAATTTCAGACTCAAGTTGATGGGTCTGTTTTCGAAGCCCAGCCCTCGGGGCCGAAGAGGACCAGTTCTCTTTGCTTTCGTCTACTGCTCCATTGCCAGGCGTACCAGCACATCCCTTTTTTAGAAAATGCAGCTGCTGGCTTCTAGCCTATTCTAGCCACCCCAGAATCCAGTGACAACTGCTGAAGATGGAGGGGTGGCACAGGTGGCGGAAAAGCTCACAGTCAGGAAAGCTCCTTAGTAACTAGGGTAGAGGTAAAAACGTCAGTCGGACACAGGGACATTTCCAGGACATATCGTAAAAACTGGGAGGGATACAGCAAGAAAGCCATCCTGGGCAGCAAAGGTAGACGAGGCTTCATGGTCCTTCATGACGGGTTGATGGTGAATTAATTTCATACCATGCTGCTGCTGTTAATTATTTAATTCAAGTTAAGTATCTTTTGATTCCCTCCTAAATGCAGACAACTGTGCTAGCTCCCAGGGATAAACTACAAAGATAAGTAAGACATAGCTTTTATTTTCAGTAGACTCTGCCATAAATTTCCTCATTTTTTCATAAACCACTAGCTATGCTGCTTCCCCAGTTTGCAGCTTCTCAATCACTCTCCATTTCCTTCGGGGCAGAAGGCAAATGCCCTTGCCCGACTCCCAAGGCCCTTCAGGACCCAATTCCAGCCTATTTCCACAGTCCTTTCTGCTTATGCTGTGTCTTATATATGCCAAACAGGCCATGTCACCACATTCTCTTATAACTCTGTGCCTAGGGATGGAACTCCTAGCCTTCAGTTTAGTTGAAATGTCACCTTCTCTGAAACATATCCTGTCATTTCTCCTCCTTCGCCCCCAGGTTGTTAATGAGAAACTTCTTGAAGGGTGGAACTGTGCCCATTTCATCTTTATACTTCCAACACATGCCATGGCCCTGGCGCACAGCAGGCACAGAATGAGTACTAGCTTGGGGAATGAATGAAATGAACTTATTTATTGTCCTTTACTTTTTTTGATAGAACAACTGCCAATTTATAAAACTCCAGTCTTCTTTTCCCCCATTGTTACTAACTCCCTTTCCAGAATGCTGTCAGAAGGGTATCTCAGTGGACTTGCTTACCGGAGTGACATCCAGTGGAGCTGTACGTCTTATAATGAGCAGGTGACTGAGGAAAAGGAAGAGGAGAGAGAAGCCACAGCTGCTGCTACTCTTTCCTACTCCTCCGTGGATGAAACACAAGTCCGAAGTCTCTATGTGAGATGCAAATCCTCAGGCAAGTTTATTTCTTCAGTGCATTCAAGAGAGAGCCAACACAGTAGAAATCCGAGAATCACAGTGGTGCAGACAAACCCCAATCCCGTGTTTGAAAGCCCAAACTTGGCCGCAGTTGAACTATATAGAGACCCCGGTAGAGAGACCTACTTGGTTCCACCTTCCTGCAAGAGTATCTGCAAGAATTACAATGACTTACATATTGCAGGGGGCCAGGTGATGGCCATTAATTCAGTGACAACAGATTTTCCCTCTGAGAGCAGTTTTGAACATGGCCCTTTGCTGAAATCGTCTGAGATTCCTTTGTCCATGGAGGATTCCATTTCCACTCAGCCCAGCGACTTCCCACCCAAACCTATCCAGCGGTATTCATCCTACTGGAGAATAACCAGCATCAAAGAGAAAAGCAGCCTGCAAATGCAGAAGCCTATTTCGAATGCAGTGCTGAACGAATACCTGGAGCAGAAGGTGGTAGAGTTATACAAGCAGTACATTATGGACACTGTGCTTCACGACAGTTCTCCTACCCAGATTCTGGCATCTGAACTCATCATGACAAGTGTGGACCAAATTAGTATTCAAGTCTCTAGAGAGAAGAACCTGGAGACCTCAAAAGCCAGGGATATAGTCATTAACAGCCTTTTACAGTTGGTGTCAACTGAAGTCAGCACTCCTGAAATCAGCACTCCGAGTCTCCATATTTCTCAGTATAGTAACGTGAACCCATAGAAAGGATGCTTCTGTTCCTCTTTCTCAACTACTCAAATCCTAAGCAACAATTATTCACTTATTCTGACAATGCGCAGGAAGGGGTTGTCGAGAGCTAGATAAGTAAAGGTTGGCTGGAGGTCAGGTATGGATTAAGAGGAAATCTCATAATATTACACGTGAAGGAATGTGGGGAGAGGAGCTATAATGACTTCAAAGCAAGGGTTGTAGAGCAACAAAGCAAAAATAAAAATGATCAGAAAAGAGATTCATTTAAGGGAATATAGAAAAGAAAAAAGCCAAACCAAATAAGAATGTACACCAAGGCAAAACTGAAAGCCAAAGGTTTCAGGGGAAGGAGTTAAGAATATGTTTGTCACCCAAGTAAATTCCTCCAAGTTGTTTCTCCTGGCGGGAAATGGACTGTGGAAGGTTGCTCTATTTGGGTATAAAGACAGGTTCAAACAGCCTTTAAGATATGTTTATATCTATCTTCCCTATCCTGTACCAGATCATTTAAAAATATATTCTTTATAAAGATAAAAACAGTAGCAAATTGCAATTGTGTTTTCTTTGTGTAATGATTACTTATGAAGTTTTCTAAATGGAAAATATCACACAGTGAATATTAAACTACTGCTTTATTTTGCCGTGTTTGATTTTCTTGTTGGTACTAAGCTTCAAAAGAAATTATGAATCTTCTTTTTCCCATTTTTTTCCCTTCCTTTTCTACATGCCCTCTTGACCCTTCTGGAGCTAGGAAGGGGGTCTTCTTTATCCTCTTACAAGCTCTAGGGTCCCATGACATCAAATTCTGTAAATTCATGCACTGGAATGGTAGCTTCATGAGCGCCTACTGTCTACGCCATTCCTCTAGCTCAGGGATTGGCAAATGATGACTCATTGGCCAAATCTAGCCTGCCACCTATTTCTTTCATGGAGGTGTAATCGGCATATAACGTGTTTCACGTGTACAACATGATTTGCTATTTGCATATTACGAAACGATTACCACAATAAATCCAGTTACATCCTTTGAACTCCCATGAGCTAAGAATCTTGTCAGCCATTTTAAAATAAAAATAAGAATATTTTGTGATATGATAGTTATGATATTCAAATTCAGGGTCCATAAAGTAAGGCCTTACTGGAGCACAACAGCCACACCCATTCATTCATGTATTGTCTCTGGCTGCTCTCACACTAGAAAGGCAGAGCCGCTAAATGCGACGGACAACATGGGGTCCACCAAAGCCAAAAGCACCGTCTCTCCTTCCACAAAAGAAGTTTGCCAACCCTGCTCCCCAGCAGTGCCCTGCCCATATGATGGCTGCTTGACTTAATTCAGCTTCCCTGAGGAGGCCCACTCTGAGATGGAAACTGGTGAGCAAGTTTCTGGGGGCGGGTTGGGAACAATCTCTGTGAGGGAATGAGGAACAGAAGAGGTTTCTACAGAGGCCTCAGGCATCTCAGGCTCTGGAGTTGGGGTGGCCCTTCATAATTGATCCAAATTGAAATAAGAGCGTTGGCTTTGGTTCTCCTGCTTGACCAGAAGGGGGCGTAACCTTAGCTGAGGCAGTTCAGAGCAAAATTCCCAAAGGGGAATCAGCTGTGAGCCTTTGGCAGCCAAGCTCCTGGCAGCTCCGGGGGGAATGATTTCCTCATCCAGGAGGAGGAATCTGGATGGAGCACAATAGCATCCTCTGCATTTCTCAGTATTTCTAGAGTGAATGATTTTTTTTTTTTTACAACATGTAATGTCATGTAAAAAACCTGGTTTTGAAACAATTCAGAAATGTTATTCACTGTTTTGAATATATAATAGCCACTATGCATTAATTGCTTGCCATGGTGCCTGGCACCACGTTAGGCACTTTATATGAGTTTTATATAATTCTCATAATAACCTCATGAGCGTATGCCTATTATCCACCTGCCCCCTCGCTTTTTTTGTTTGTTTGTTTGTTTTTTAACACGGATGAGCAAGTTGGGCTCAGGGAAGTTAAGTAATTTGTCCAAGGGCACAGTGTGAGTGGTGGAACTACATTTGAATCCAGTTCCATTGAACTTTAAAGTCCTGGTTCTTAACTACTACCACCTGCTCTCTTGTTGACCATCGTATTTGTCTCATTCAAGACTGGTTTTCTACTCCAAGGGAAAAATAACTCACTCATCTCTTTAGCATTATGTTACTTCTTTTCTTTATAGTGTTCTGTTCGGTAGTATTCATTTGCTTCTCTTCCCCCCTCCAAAAACTGAAGCTTTGATTTATTCATTTGTTCCTCCACATCCTAAGCAGTATTTGCACATAGTAGGCAACCAATTAATATATGTCAAATCCATAAACAAGTTTTGGCTGCGTTGGATACTACATCTGATGGTTGAAGTGAAAGACCCGTCAATATGAAAACTAGATAATTTTGACTACAAAAAAGCCCTCTTCAGAGTTCCTCCCCAAGAAGAAAAATGAATAAGTGAGCTTAATTTCTTACAGCAGGTTAGAGTAAATGGTATAATAAAAATGCGTTGTCATAGTATCACAGATGTTTACCCTCTTGATTACTTGAGAAATGATTTGTTACAAAGCAGACTGGTTCATTCTTTTTTGAATGGGCATTTATTTGATGCTGCTTTTGGGGAGCACTGTGTATTAAACATACACAGGAAAGACACGTGTGTGCGTGTGTACACACACGGAGGAGCAGGCCCTGTCCTCTGTAAGCGTGTTACGTTGGAGAGACCCGGCAAATAACTAAGGAACAAGTAAGGAAGCCACTTATTAAGCAAGACCTTGGCAAAGTGGTACAAACAGGAATACAATTATCAATGATTGCAACTCAAGTGTGGTAAGTGCTGAAAAGGAGATGTGCTCGGAGGTACTGGACGGCGGAGGAGCCCAGGGCAGGCAAACATTCCAAAGGGGATGTGATGGTTTAAATTACTTTTGAAGAACAAGATAGGATGTAGGTGGATGGATGGAAGGGGTGTTCCAAGCAGAGGCGTGAGTGTGTTCGGTACAGTAAAGTCTGTGGCTGTAACCGGAGCTGAACGAATGCATGAATGAGCAGTATATTAACTTTCTATTACTATTGTAACAAATGACCACAAAATTCATAGCTTAAAACAACACAAACTTATCTTACAGTTATGGACATCAGAAGTCCAAAATCATTCTCACTGGGCTGAAATCAAGGCGTTGGTAGGTCTGCCTTCCTTCTGGAGGCTCTGGAAGAAAATTGGTTTTCTTACCTTTTGGAGCTCCTAGAGGCCACCCCCGTTCCTTAGCTCATGACTCTGCACCGTTCTAACCTCTGTGGCCATCATCACACCTCCGTCTCTGACGCTAAGCCTCCTGCCTCCCTTTTATAAGGACCCTTATGATTACATTGGCCCCACCTGGATAACTGAAGTTAACGTCCTCATTTTAAGATTCTTGGGACTTCCCAGGCGGTCCAGTGGTTAAGAATCCACCTTCCAATGCACAGGATGCGGATTTGATCCCTGGCCGGGGAACTAAGATCCCACATGCCTCGGGGCAGCTAAGCCTGCAAGCCGCAACTACTGAGCACGTGCGCTCTGGAGCCAGCACGCTGCAACGAAGAGCCCACACGCCGCAACTAAGACCCGATACAGCCAAATAAATAAGTACTTAAAAAGATTCTTCAATTAATTACATCTGCAAAGTCGCTGTTGCCTTGTAAGGCAACATAATCACAGGTTCCAAGGATTAGGACATGAATATTTGCTGGGGTGAGGCAGGGAGGGGGGGACATTATTCTATCACAGATGGGATCATTTTTTCCTCTTGATTATCCAAAATTTGCCTCTCCACCATCAATCCTCCTTATTCAAGATGAATAAGTCCATGTTTGCTTATATATGTGAAATAGTTTATTTCCTTTTTTGTCTGCTGTCAACTCATACTGTGTATTCTGTTTTGTCCATAGGCGTGAATCCATTTTTTCTCTTGCTCATTTTAGACATCCTTTTCTGGACTCTAATTCTACTTGTATCTTTCTTTCTTTTAAAATATGTTTCTTTTTTCCATTATAAAGGTGGTACCTGCTCACTCTAGAAAATTTGGATAACAGCAAAGTAGAAAATATCACCTCTAATTCCTCAATCCCCAAGTATTCATAGTTAACATTTTAAGTGAATTTCTTTCTCCATGTACTGTGTTTTGTTTGTTTTTCCCTTCTCTGAGTAGTGATTATGTTATCTTTGAATAAAATGTTGTATCTTTTGTTTGTTTCACTGACACCATAACAGAGGTAAAAGTTCTAAAACTAATAGATTTGCATTATTCACATAGGGATAATCTCAGCTTTTTTTTCTTCCCCATACACTATTTGATAATGTCTGATATTTTGTGGACATTTTCCCTGTGGTAGAGCACTGGGCCAATATAATTAGGAAATTGTGTATATTAACAATAAGGCCTCTGAGTTTTGTCAACTTAGAGTTTGACATTCAATAAATATAATTTAGACTGTTTTCCTTTTCTATTGTATTGTCCATACTAAAAACCATCTGTCATATTTTTATCTACTCACACTTTAAATTCAACTAAATTCAACAAATACTTACTGAGCATGAACTGTTATA
Source organism: Balaenoptera musculus (assembly GCF_009873245.2). Classification (NCBI taxonomy): domain Eukaryota; kingdom Metazoa; phylum Chordata; class Mammalia; order Artiodactyla; family Balaenopteridae; genus Balaenoptera; species Balaenoptera musculus. The sequence goes on from NC_045806.1 coordinate 26,659,090, forward strand.
CAAAGATGAGATTCATAGCCCCTGTTTAAAGAGCTCATTTATGTAGTACAAAACGTATTAAGCAAAGCACACTGAGTGTAGTAAGACATGTGCAATGACTATTTAAGGTGTATTGAATCATTTTTCTTTCAGTTTATCCCAGTTCAGTAGCTATAGCCCTTGCTTATCTCGATTTTCTTAGTTTTGGGCTCTCAGGCATTATTATAGGGCTATGACTAGAAACTTCTCTACTAAGCACTCTGGGAGGTGAGGGAAGGGGTAGGGGTGGGGTACCTTCAGTATGGACTTTAGTAATCAGCCCTGGCTTTGACCTTGACTTGGCCTTAATCTCAAGTGGGCATGATGTGTGGCCATTGCACATTTGGTACTGAAACCTCTCCCCTCCTTCCCACAGCCCTTATTTCTGTCTTCCTGTGCCCAATGTCTTGCCAGGAACAACTCAAATACTGAAAGGAATGAGGTCAAGTAGAGAGTCTTTCAACGTTTCACTGGAGACCTGCAGAGAATACTTGTTAAAGTTGTTTTTGTGATTTACCAACTTTGGGGATTAGGAGGATGAAAGCAACAAGGCAAGTGTGAGATTGGTTTTTACAAATTTTCTTTTGCAGTTTGGAGTTAACTGTTTTCCTCTTGGAAAATAGAGGAAAAGATCAAGGTTCAGGGAGCGAATATTTCAGCTCAAACTGCAAGATGAATTAAAAGATATTTTGCACTGTCAGTATATCCCAGTCAGAAGAATGTTTTGATTTATCTGATTATTTTCTTAAGTAAGACAAAGCATTTTGAGAGCCCCCCCCAATACCCCCCCATGCTACACACACCTGGGGAGGTAGCATGGCTTGAAAGAGGACGGGCCTTGCGGCAGATGGGACCACAGAAAGCCCTGAAAAAGATTCCTGGGTTCCATCTGCAATCTAGAAGCAGGGGACAGCTGGGAATCTAAAGAGGCCATGTAGATGGAGCAGTGAGCCTCTTGGCAATGACCTGTGATAACCTGTGTCCACTGATGACCAACAGTCTATAACTTGAAGGTCAGCCATTAAACTCCCGATTTGCCCTCCACCATTCCTTGACATTGTGTAAGAGTCCAGGACTGTGGCACAACCCTGAGAAGGATTAGAGAAGCCAAGAATGACTGAACTGATATTTTCTACCATCATGGGCAAATGGAAGTTCAGATTCAGAGATTCAGTTGTTTTAAAAGAGAGAGAGAGAAAGAAAGAAAGGGAAAGAAAAAGAAAGAAGGAAGGAAAGAGAAAGAGAGAAAGAAGGAAAGAAAAAAGAGAAAGAAAGAAGGAAAGAAAGAAAGAAAATTACTTATTACACATCTGAGTTGGTAGAGAAGTTGGAGTTATAATTAGACTCCTACTCTTCTGCTGTGTCCTAGGAAGAAGTAACCTATGTCACCTACAAATTGGCACTTGCTGTCTACCCCTACAAGGATTAAATTATGAGCCACTGCAGCTGCTGACCTTCAACACACCCTGAAAGAAGTTTAGGGTGGAGATCAGAAATGAGGCACTCTGTGCTCTGGAAAAAACTGGCAGAACAGGTATTCAGATAGATTATTTTCAGGAGACGATTTTATGAGCCCAATTCTTGCATCTCCTTATATCTAGAAAAGCACTAAAATCCTTCATGGTGATATCTGCTCCTCATGACTAGCAGTAACCTTCACGAGACTAGCAGAACCTTATGCAAAAAATATGTGCTTGACTGCATGTACTCCCCCCTCAACAAAATCACATATATACTGACCCTCCCCCCCACCTCTCTGGAGCAGTTTCTCAGAGCTATCTGAAATGCTGTCTCCTGGGCTATAGTCCTCATTTTGCCCCCAATAAAACTTAACTCACAACTCTCACGTTGTGCTTTTTTTTTTTTTTTCAGTCGACACCTAGATGGAAGTCTCCAACTTTCTAAAGTAACAGCATTAGGAGAGGGACCAGTGAGAAGCTAGGTTTAGTGCTAGTCCAATGAACATGAGCTGAGGGGAAGAGGCAATGGAAATAGGGAAGTTTCCTTCCTCCCTTTCCTCTCCCTTCTTCCTTTCTTTATCTCTCTTCTTTCCCTTTTGTTCCTTCCTTTAATTTTGTCTCTCTTTCCCACTCTCCCCATCCCTCCTCTTCCTTCATCTCCTCTGCGTTGATGTGCCTGGTTTTAAATCGCGCCCAGAAGTCTAATTGCAAGGAAGCCTGGGAAATGTAGTTTTTGCTTTCAAGCCACTGCAGAATAGGTGGAGGGTGGAGTGGATGTTGAATGCTAAGCCACTATGCCATCACACATATTCAAATCCAGGCCCTGATCTTTTTTTTTTTTTTTTTTGGCCGCACCGCACGGCTTGTGGGATCTCAGTTCCCGGACCAGGGATTGAACCCAGGCCCCTGGCACTGAAAGCCTGGAATCCTAAACACTAGTCCACCAGGGAACTCCCATCCTGTGATCATTTTTATTGTTTCCGTACATCCCTCTGCCAGCTTCAAGTACTTTGCCTTCAAACTTCCTTCCTACTCCCCAGTTGGAGGATTGTCATTGGGCTCCCGAAGTCGGCTCTGCCCACAGGTGCAGGGAGCTGGAATTGCTTAGGCATTTATATAACCCTGTGGTGGTCTGTTATAAACTGAATATTTGTGTCCCCACTCCTCCAAATTCATAAGTTGAAATCCTAACCCCAAAGGGGTGGGACTTTCAGGAGGTGATTAGGTCATGATCGTGGAGCCCTCACGAATGGGATTAGTGCCCTTATAAAAGACACCCCAGATGATTAACAGAAACACACTACTATTAATAGAATACATAAACAACAGGGACCTGCTTTGTATCACGGGGAACTATATTCAGTGTCTTGTGATGACCCATAATGGAAAAGAATCTGAAGAAGAAGGCACAGATACACATATACAGCTGAATCACTTTGCTGTTCATCTGAGGCTGACACAACTTTGTAAATTAACTATACTTTCGTTAAAAATTAAAAAAAAGAGACCCCAGAGGGCTCTCTTGCCCCTTCTGCCTTGTGAGGACACAGCCAGCAGGCAGCCATCTATGAACTAGGAAGAGGGCTCTCACCAGACACCAAATCTACTGGTGCCTTGATCTTGGACTTCCCAGCCTCCAGAACTCTGAAAACTAAATGTCTGTTGTTCAAGCCACACAGTCTGTGATATTTTTGTTACAGCAGACCGAACAGACTAAGACACGGCCCTTAGCCAACAAGAGCTGAAGAAGGCACTAGTATTGATATGAAAGCCTAGCCCTCCCGTCTCTAATTGGGACAAACTCAAGTACTACACTTCAGAGCCGCCCCGCAGGATCAGGCTGCAGCTGTCCTCCTAAGGATTTTGCCTGAAATTGCAACCTGGCTTGCCTTTTCCTACTTCCTTATCCTGCTATTCTGTTCCTACTTTTTTTTTTTAAAGTTTATTCCAAGAGCACTTCCCTTATAAATCATTAGCACATGGATCTTTTCCTCAGGGTATGCTTCTAGGGAACCAAACCCCAAAATGCCCCATCCACCATAAGGCTCAATGCCCCTATGTGTAGATCAAATCCCCACCAGAGAGAAGGTAGAATCCATTTCCTTCAAGCTCATGAGACGGTAGGAAGAAAAGGAGAGATCGATATGGGGGGACCAGATGGTCAGTTATGCATCCTGCTCTCCCTTCTCTAATCTTGGAGTTTAGAATAGGAAGCTACAATCAATACTGGAGATTAGATCACGTAGCACCCATTCCAACCACCTTCTAGCTTACTTTTCAGCCAGAAGTTTAAAAACTACATCTCTGAGATTTCCTTGTCTCTAGAGTTCTGCATGTGACCCAGTTTCTTAACCTCAGTGCTCGACTTGGAGTCAGCAACATGAATTAATGGTTGCATGTGAGAAGGGTTGATCATCTAGGAAGTAGAGGGGCTAAGGAATTTGACCTTCAGCTGTGGTGGAGTTTCTGGCATCCAGTGTCAAAGACCTGAGTAGCGCGTTTGTGATAGAACTGTGTATTTTCCCAAGCTGTATTAACTCTTGATACTTTGCTCCTGAGAGTATAGCACCTAGGTCCATTCTTTGGTCCTTTCAGAATGTCTACCTAACATACTTTATTTTTTAATTTATTTTTAAAACTGTTTTATATTGGAGTATAGTTGATTAACAATGTCGTGTTAGTTTCAGGTGTACAGCAAAGTGGTTCACTTATATGTACACAGGTATCTATTCTTTTTCAAATTCTTTTCCCTATGGTTACCTAACATACTTTAATACACTTTTCGTACTAAATTAGTCTGTGAATCCTATCATTTGCAACTAAGAATCCTGGCAGACACAGGAGGTATTTAAGAGAAGCTGAGATAAGCTGAGATGGAGTCATTTAACCACGTGCTTCAGAAACAAGGGACAGTGGAGTGGTTAGAAAGAGAACTACAGCTAGTACTCCAAAGCTGCCCTTGGTTCTCAAATGGCATCAGGGAATTTCTGCATGCCCCCAGTGGGTTGCCTACAGTCTAACTGGGTAGTATACCAGAGCAGCTTGCTATGGCTCTGGTGGCTATAACTGAATGACATGCACAGCATGCTGGAGATTATGAAAATGGCCACAAAATATTTCTTTCCCTCTATCCATGCCCTTTGGTAGTGTACTCTTACAATTGCTTTGGCCAATGGGACATTAGCAAACATTATGTAAACATTGGCTTGAAAAGCAAGAGTGCACTGGAGTTTGCCCTCTTTCTGCTTTGGGAACTTGGCTGCCATATGAAAAAGTCCGGGCTAGCCTGCTGGATAACAAGGAGTATGTGGGCTAGTAACATCCATTGCCCCTGCCCACCACCAGACATGTGAATGGGGACCTAGGAGGCCACCCATCCCCCGGCTGATCTGCCAACTGACCATAAATGCATGAGCAAGCCCAGCTTGCTCCCGTGAGCCTGGCCCAGACAAAAAAGCGCCCAGAAGAATCATGAGTGAAAAAGTTGTTTTAAACCACTAAATTTTAGGATGGATTATTAGGCAGCTAAAGCTAACTGACACATAACAAGACTTCAGAGAATTCTCAGGTACCACTGGGATCTAAGACTGGGCCAAGCTGTCAGGAAAACAGGTCAAAAATTGCATCAGCCAAAACTTTAGTGGCAGATGCCAGGAGAACACCCAGGGAGGGGATCAGATCAATACCATCTTACGGACTCCATCTTTTCTCCCCAGTGCCATGAGGTACAGTTAAGCCCTACAGACTTCTTAGAAATAACAGTAGATGCAAAGAAAATCTGAAATCTGGGCTCTTCCAAATGAAACTCAGTTTAAATCATTAGACTTAATGAAATTTACCAGATTCGACTAAAACTTAAATTTTATTCTATTTGTGGGGTGAACAAGAGTATACCAGTTATACAAGATGAAGGAGTTAGTGTAAGGTGACCCTGCATAGGCAAGGTAATGTTTTCATAAATTATTAATTTCTCTGTAATTTATGATCATGAAAATTAATGTATCAATTAATTATTAATTACAAGAAGAATGTTTAAGTAACTTATGGTATAGCATTTGGTAAATTATTTTGCAAAACTATGTAAAATGCTATTTGGGAAGGTTACGTAATAGTGTAGAAAATATTTGCAATATAATTTTCAGTGCAAAATCACAACATAATATTGTATATCCAGTATTACTTATATTTTTATAAAATAAGTCACCTTTGCATAGAAAGTAGGCTGGAAGAAAGGACACATAATATTCAAAATGATTGTAGGTAATGGGTAATGGGACTAGATGTGACATTGTCTTTCTACATTTTCCAAATTATCTTTAATGAAAATGAACTGTTTATAATGTTGATTTTGAAAAATGTACAGTGTACTATATGATTTTTGAAGTTTCTTCTAGGTCTAAGATTCAATGATTCTAAGAATTCAAAGCTATTCACTGAAAAATGGTTTCATGATATATGATGCCTGTGCAATAATCTTATTTTTGTTTAGTATAGCCAGTGTCTAATAAATATGAGTGTCACCTGTAGTCAAATAACAATTTATTATTGGCTAGAAGAAACTACATTCCTACCATTACTCTTCCACTTTTGAGTCATAAATAATAATCATTAATTCTTCCTGACACTGTGGGATGTAAGTGACACTAAAAAACTTCAAGACAAAATGGGAACCATAGCAATTTTAGTGCCTCACACTTGTTGAGCATACATAGACCCACAACGGGGCTACACATGTCTAGAGGGGAGAGAAACTGTCTTCTAGAAACCCAATCCAGAGAAGAGAAGCTTCAGGTTTCCAAGAACCAAAGATCTGCATTCAAATAATTTTTTGGTAGGCTTTGTGGAAGTATTTTTTTTTTTTTGCAGCAAGATAATTCTGGAAAACAATGTGATACTGTAGACGTGGACTTATTTATTTTTATTTTTAAGAATCATAACATTTTTATTGCTATTTATGAAATTAAGGAAGACTCTCAAGGGAAATGGAGTAATAGAAGAAGCCAATTCCTTTTCCTTATCTCACTAAGGATAGAGGGTATCTTAGATATAAATACTTAGAAACTTTAGTGCAGCAATACAGGAAAGCTCATAGGAGAGGAGCATAAGTCTGTGTGTGTGTGTGCGTGTGTATGTGTGTGTGTGTGTGTGTGTGTGTGTGTGAGATAGAGAGAGAGAGAGAGAGAGAGAGAGAGAGAGAGAGAGAGAGAGAGAGAGAGAGAGAGAGAGGGAGAGAGAGGGAGAGAGAGAGAGAGAGAAAGAACAGGATCACTTATTATCAAATTTATAGCTACTCAAATTGTGACCCACAGACCTCTGCTAGTCTGCAAGTTATTTTTAGTGCCCAAATAGTTATAACTAGTTCATGCACAGGCACTTGGTGTAGGTTTGCCTTATTGGTTTGTGTTTGCTTGTTCTCAATGCTTCTTAAATGTTAATACTATCTTCCAAGCTAAAGTGTATATTTGTTAATTCAGGGGCCCTCTCTTAGCAATCTTTGTATGCTCCCCCAATTACTCCCCAAATACTCCTGGACGCCTTAACGTATCAATATTTCTTGGCATTTCATTACCTCCACTTTGCATATTGCCTTCTGTTAGAGGGATACAAAAAGCCTGGCGCAGGTGGCCCAGTGTTTTCTTCCAGGTTTTAAAAAAAATTTCATCTAGATTTTCATTACAGCCACTTTTTCTCCTAATGACACAAGAATCCTTCAGATGAAGGGGTAATTTCACATGGCTGCCATCACACTGTACTCAGAATCACTACTGCCTCTCAGTGACCAAGGCTTTTGGTACCAGTTTCAGATCTTCATGATTGATAGTAGGTTTCTAGTCTCCAGGTGCTGCAACATTAATTAATCATCTTCAGTAGCTTTGGTAATGTGTCAGATTCACTGTGCTGCTTTCTATCCTCAAAATAAGGAATTTCCCAGGAGCACCTCAGTCTCTTATGCAAATAAATTTCTGACCACCTGTTCTAACAATTAGCCAGACATGGCCAGACAGGTTTGTATCCCTGATTGTTTTTTATCTGGTGCCAGGAATATTACTGCTGCTGCCTTCCTGCTGCTATGGCTACTATCAGTACAACAATACTTACACATGTATGGCACTTTACAATTCACAAAGGAATTTCTAATCAGTGAGCCCACCTGATCTTCTCTAAAACCTGTGAGGTAGGTATGATCATCACTTTTATGACAGCTTTTGGTTTCCTCTTTCAAGACTGTTGTGATGATTGTAGATAGAAAAGACAGAGAGAGGGGCGGCAGGAAGAGAGTGGTTTTCTCATAAGCAGAATCTGACAGAGGTTGAAGAAATAAGAATGAGATTTAACAAAAGATGTCCTGGTAGAAGATCTGTGCTCTGGCACTGCTAGACATTGGAGAGGTTTAGGAAAACGAGGCAGAAATTGTTGCAGTCACACAGGTGTGGGTTTTCTTCCCTTCCTACATCTCTTCTGCCATTCAGTTTTCTGAAGATTGTCACACCAGGAAGCAAAGGTGATGGAGGTACAAACATGTTATTTCACTTTTAAAACTGGCGAAGGGAAGGACTGCTACTTAAATATGGTTCATTACTGTAACACAAGGAAAGTGAAATCTTTGTGGCATTGGAGAAAAAGAGAGGATCTGAAAGAAGAATAGGCATAACCAAAGAGTAATTAAAACTGTCAGCTTTTATTAAATGACTCAGAGAGGTTAAGTGACTTGCTGCATATTGTACACCCACTAAAAGCTGAAGCTGAGATGTGAACCAAGGCGTGTTTGGTACCAAAGCTGATCTTTATGCCACAAAATAGTACTCTGCCTCATCTGACAGGTACAGCAAGATAATATTTAAAGACAGAACCAAGATAGCTAAGGCATTTGACCTTTACTTCCTCAGAGAAGAGCTGAGATTCCAGAATGCACAGACAACAGAGTCAGAGTCTTGGCTTTTGAATTGAAAAACAAAGCCAAGGTTATGGCTTAAGAGAAAATATTCAGGGGTGGGGGGGAGGGATAAATTAGGAGGTTGGGATTAACATATACACACTGCTATATATAAAATAGATAACCAACAAGGACCTACTGTATAGCACAGGGAACTCTACTCAATATTTTGTAATAACCTATAAGGGAAAAGAATCTGAAAAAGAATATATATACACATATATATGTGTGTGTATATATATATAACTGAATCACACTGCTGTACACCTGAAACTAACACAATATTGTAAATCAAATATACTTCAATTTTAAAAAGTTTAAAAAAGGAAAAAAATATTTGGAAGATCATATCATCAGTAATAGTTTTCTTCACTCCTGAGCCTAGATACAGATTCATAGACTGGTGAAAAGGGAGACAAGGTCAGAAAACAGGAAAGAGCTTGAACATCCATGCAGTTCCTGAAAAGAGGCCCTTTGCCCTGCCCATCGTTGCCAAAATTGGGCCAAGTCCTTGTGGGATAGGGAGAATTGAACCCTAAAAAACCACTAAAGGATGTCTTAGGTTCATATTGGCAATCACATTCAAAAGACACCATTGGCTTCGAACAGCACCATTTACTTAGGTTTTATAAAGGATGCAGGGCAGAAGAAACAGCATACATATTGACAATACAACAAAGGTCTTAACAATTCCCAGGCCTGACTTCCAATGTCTTTAATTACCCCACACAGGGACTGACAATGTCACAAGAGATGAGGCTGAGTGTATATGGACTACTTCACCTCAGGGATGCTCTGGGGGCTGGTCAGCATTTATATTTTTATAGTATTGTAAACCTTTCAGGAGTGTGTGACTAGATTCCATTCCCCAATGCTTCTTACTGTTGGTGGAAACTGGATGAAGGGTACACAGAACCTCCCTGTACATTTTTTCAACTTCCTGTGAATCAATAATTGTTTCAAAATAACAAGTTAAGAGATTTGAAAAAATTTATAGTAACTAAGGAGAAAATATTACTGAGTGAAACAAGTTGTATAAAATGGTACGGACAGTAAAAGTACAATCAACTACGAAATAAAATATGCATTTGGAAAAAAGACTAGAAGGATTATTTTTTATGCCAAAAATAATAATGGTTATGCTGTGACATTAGGATTATGTGGGTTCATTTTTCTCTTTTCTAATTTCAAAAGTTTCAGTATGGGCTTCCCTGGTGGCGCAGTGGTTGGGAATCTGCCTGCCAATGCAGGGCACACGGGTTCGAGCCCTGGTCTGGGAGGATCCCACATGCCGCGGGGCGGCTGGGCCCGTGAGCCACAACTACTGAGCCTGCGTGTCTGGAGCGTGTGCTCCGCAATGAGAGGCCTGCGCACCGCGATGAAGAGTGGCCCCCGCTTCCCGCAACTAGAGAAAGCCCTCGCACAGAAACGAAGACCCAACACAGCCATAAATAAATAGCTAAATAACTAAAATAAATAAACCCCCCCCAAAAAAAAAGTTTCAGTATAAGATGGATAAGACATAATGAAAAATAATAAGACATATTCCTTGAAAGATGGAAATAAGGGAAACACTGATTTTCAGATAATCAGAGCATCTTGGAATTGATAGGAACAAAGAGGATATCTCATTCAATCTCCACCTCATTGAACATCTCAAATGACAATAAACTCATATCTTTGGTGGTCCATGTTTTTTTCAGATTGGACATATTATTACTATCATAAAATTATTAATTTGAGTCAAAATGTACCTCTCTATAACATCTAGCCTTTGTAGATATTTAAAAATAAATTACTTTTGAGGGTAATAAATATGTTCATTTTCTGATTGTGGTCATGGTTTCTTAGGTGTTTGTTAAAATTTGTCAAATTTTACATTTTAAAAATGCACAATTTGTAAAATATCAATTATACCGCAATAAACCCATTTTAAAAAATGGAAATATGGGAGAATCTGCGAAGTATAAGAAGTGCTCCTTTATGTTATCATAGACTCACACAGCTACTGGGATGTTGAGAACCACCTGGTTCATGTCTTCAGGCAAGACCAAACTGAAAAAAACTCAAGGAATCGTCAAGCCCTTTCTTAAAACTCTTCAAAGCAACTTCTAACATCTTTTAACCTTAAAAAATTTTTTTTTTCTAATATATAACTACTGAAAATATCTCTAATTTAAACCAATTGCTTCTTGTCTGTACTAAGCAAGCATGGAGTTCAGTCGTTCTTTCATATTGGGTTCTCCTACACATTACACATTAAATGTCATTGAGGCTCCTGAGAAATGTGCCAGAGAAATACATTAACTCTATTCTTAGGCAACACTTCTCCCTACGTTATGAATCTAGAAAATAACCCCGAAGATCCTCTTTGCCATTCCCTTAAATTCAGACCTAGTATAATGGCTGAATAGATAATTTTTCAATCTCTCTCCTCTGGACCTCACTGCTTCTCATCATCTGCCCATACTGTTAGAGGCATGTGGAGCTTCAGAGCTGACAAAATAATAAAAATTCCATCAAAGGCCTCTGTCTTCCCTGGTGTAGAATATCTTTACCATGTTTTCAGAGGACCCTTTCTTCCCCAACCAAACTATAGTCCTATGATAGGTCATCTGAGGAGGGAGAGAAGAGGGAAGAGGAGAGGGTGTCTGCCACCATTTCTGGTTCATGATGAGATATTATTACAAATGATCAATACCCTTGAGCATTTCTAAAGTGGCTTCTTAATTCTCTATATAACTTCATCTGTTACTTGATATTGATTTCTACTAGGTTCTTTCTTTGAGATACTGGCCCAATATATTTCATGGATTGGCTCAGTATTTTTCATGTACTGAATTCATTCATTTGTTCATTCGCCCATTTATTCATTCATTTAATCAATTTGGATTGGATACCTCCCAGGTGTTATACATTATGCTATTGCATAGTGTTGGTATAGTATATTGAGCAGGTCCAGGAGACAGAATAAACAGGTAAAACAGAAGTAAAAAAAATTACAAGTCATAATAAGTGTAATGAAGGAAATAAGCAGAATTCTATAATAGCAAATAATGAATATTCTGTGAGGGTTGATTTGGATAGGGTGGTTAGTTTGTCTAACAAGGAGATATTTAATTGACTCCTAAAGTATAAGAAGCTTGTTAAGGTAGGTGTGTGGTTATTAAGAGTTTTCTGGAAGAAATTACCCTCTTCCGGGGAAAGGCAATATGGTGCACTGGAAAAAGCATGGGCTTTGGGATTGAATGAGGCTGAGTTTGAATATTTGCTTAGCCAATTGTTTGCTGTGTAGCCATAGACATTTTGGTAACACTTATGAAGCTTGGTAGATAATACTTTTTTTTTTAAATTTATTTATTCATTTATTTATTTATTTATGGCTGTGTTGGGTCTTCGTTTCTGTGCGAGGGCTTTCTCTAGTTGCAGAGAGCGGGGGCCACTCTTCATCGTGGTGCGCGGGCCTCTCACTATCGCGGCCTCTCTTGTTGCGGAGCACAGGCTCCAGACGCGCAGGCTCAGTAGTTGTGGCTCACGGGCCTAGTTGCTCCGCGGCATGTGGGATCTTCCCAGACCAGGGCTCGAACCCGTGTCCCCTGCATTGGCAGGCAGACTCTCAACCACTGCGCCACCAGGGAAGCCCGATAATACTTTTTAGTATTTATTTTGGTGATTAAATGGATAATTCCAGTAACACTTCTATTATTCTTTATAAACATCAATTACCTAAATCCTCCTAAATAGAGGAATCACCTCTCAAGATATGTATAAAGTAATTTGGAATATTTTTATGCATCTACAGTATGCTTTACAGATGCTATGTACCAAAACAATTAAATGTCTTGATTTCATACGTGGAAAATTGAAAGTTAGACAAGTTTAATGGTTTTCCCAATGACACACTGACAATGCAGAGAGTGAGCACGACTTTCCCAGTTCAGCATATCAGCTTCCAAGTTCCCTTAACACAATATGTAGGATTGTGAACAAGGTGAGGGCCGGGACAGCTCATATTCATCTTTGATTGCATTGTGATCAGCCTGGCACATAAGAGGATTCAGCTGTGTTTGAAAACTAACAGTGTGATGGAAAACAGTGCGGAAGTTCCTCAGAAAACTAAAAATAGAATTACCATATGACCTAACAATCCCACTCCTGGGCATATACCCAGACAAAGCTATAATTCAAAAAGATACATGCACCCCTATGTTCATAGCAGCACTCTTCACAATAGCCAAGACATGGAAACAACCTAAATGTTCACTGACAGGTGAATGGATAAAGAAGATGTGGTACATATATACAACAGAATACTACTCAGCCATAAAAAAGAATGAAATAATGCCATTGCAGCAACGTGGATGGACCTAGAGATTATCATACTAAGTGAAGTAAGTCAGAAAGAAAGACAAATACCATATGATATCACTTATATGTGGAATCTAAAATATGGCACAAATGAACCTATCTATATACAAAACAGAAACAGACTCAGACATAGAGAACAGACTTGTGGTTGCCAAGGGGGAGGGCGGTGGGGGAGGGAAGGACTGGGAGTTTGGGGTCAGCAGATGCAAACTATTATATATAGGATGGATAAACAACAAGGCCCTACTGTATAGCACAGAGAACTATATTCAATATCTTGTGATAAACCATAATGGAAAAGAATATTAAAAAAAAGAATGTCTACACTGTATAACTCAGTCACTTTGCTGTACAGTAGAGATTGGCACAATATTGTAAATCAACTATACTTCAATAAAAAAATTAAATTAAAAAAAACTAATAGTGTGAATACTTTTACCCCCTCTCCTCCTGGAATTATTACAAAAGCAAAAAGGGAGGAAAATGCTGCACAGACTCCATTTTGAATGAAACAAGGAGACAAATAATCCTCAGGCTCCAAAATATATTTATATGCATTTGCATATATATACATTATATTTATATGTATTTATATGTCTACCAAAGGAAGGTGAGGTTGAGTATAAGTGTATAGGAGGGAGTGAACAGAATAAGCCCTTGAGAATGGTGAGAGGGACCAATAAAGGAAGCTCTTAGAAAATACCAGAAAGGAAGGTGAGGGGCTTACTCGGATGTGCTAAAGCGATATACATTATTTGTAAGCACAGGTGCAGCAACTGGGTCATCTGGCGTGGTGGCAGAAGCTCTCAGAAGTCCAGTTTGGGTCAGAGAAGTAGAGGAGTTGGGCCTACACAGATAATCACACAGATGTGCCATAACTGCAGGAAACAATTTGTTTCTGTGGTAGCAGAGGGGGAGCCTTTGTTTTGTGAAGCTGCCCTTGCCCCTTATCAGCCCCCTCACCCCTTGCTATAAACATGTACTGCAAATAGCTGACCCACAAGAATCTAACCTATTCAATCATGAGTAATAGAAAGGAAACAGGTACACAGACACCATACCAAAAATAAATGTTTGATAGAGCAGTAAATATTACCAATACCTGAAAACACTCACCAGAAAAATATTGCCTTAGAACCAAGGAAAATTGTGACTAATAGACATAACTGGTGCCTGCTCCATCTCCTTTGCATTCACAGTTCCTGAACATGCTGATGGCTTTTTGCTGCAACTGTGGCTTCATGACAGCTTTCTCTGGTTGCTTTGCCCACATGCAAGGCAAGGTAGGCAAGAATTTATGTCCCCAGTAGCAGCCCTCAATCGATAACAAATTCACCCCTTGGAAATGTGAGGGGTAATTCTGAGATGTGTTCTACATCTTTATTACTCAACACTACCTGGGATCTTGATAGAATTGCAGAATCTCAGACCTGCTGAACAAGAATCTTATCTTAAAAAGATCCCTAGGTGATTTGTATGACTTTAAAACTTGAGAATCCCTGTTATACACAGTCTCCTAGAGGACTCCAGCAGGATTGGGACCTGCTGTCCATAGCAGTAACCTGCTCATGAATGCACCTGATATTGGCTGCCATCCCTTTCTTGTCTCAATTTACCAGTCTCACACCAGTGTTTCTTAGGATCACCTCCCAAATAAACAACTTGCTCTCACATCTTTATCTCAGAGTCTGTTTCTGAGGGAACTCAATCTATGACGGTGACCAAACATTTTACCAAGAATTCAAAAAAAGAAAAGAAAGCGATTGCCACTCAGAAGGATAGTCACAAAGAAGGAATGTTAGAACTCAGGAAAAAGATGACATCAGGAAGACAGTCAAGTGAGTTGTCAGAACATGGGAGAGTATTAGAAGAAAAATGGCTAAATCACAGAAATAAAGATGGAATTGGAAGGAAAACAGGAGATCATAGATGTAATTATAGATTAATTAGAGTAAACAGGTAGGAGATAAACAGAAGACAGAAATGAAAATAGTAATCCTAATGAAGCAGAAATAAAGAAATTAGAGAGAAAATAATAGTTACAGAAGACAGCCAAAGGACATCTAATACATGCATAAGTGAAGTCCCAGGAGAAGAAAAACTAAACATGGAACAGGACAAATATTTAAATATGTAATTAAAAAAACTTTCTTTAAACAAAAGATAATCTTTACACTGTGTACTAAATTGACTTAGAATGGTCTGCATTAAAACATGTCCTGGTAAATTTATTAGACCTTAAAGATAAATGAAGAATCCAAACTTGAATACCTTTACCAATATACACACACCCACGCCCCAAATACTTTTTTCAAATGAAACTTCGCAAGTACATTATGAAAATTCTTTTTTAGTACATCAGTTATAAAAAATATATAAAAGAATCCATTGGGCAACCAGGCAAAAAAATGAAGTCACTCAGGCTGGCCTCAGATATTTCCATAGTATCAGTCCAGGCCAAAAGACAATGGTGAACTTCCTACAAAGTACTCAAGGAACAAAAGAATGAGCCAAGCAAAACACTGTCTGACATAAATCATAACAATGTTTTCTTAGGTCAATCTCCCAAGGCAATAGAAATAAAAGCAAACATAAACAAATGGGACCTAGTCAAACTTATAAGCTTTTGTACAGCAAAGGAAACCGTAAACAAAATGAAAAGACAACCTACAGACTGGGAGAAAATATTTGCCAATGATGCGACCAATAAGGGCTTAATTTCCAAGGTATGCAAACAACTCATACAACTCAACAACAAAAAAATAAACAACCCAATTGAAAAACGGGCAGAAGACCTACATAGACATTTCCCCAAAGAAGACATACAGATGGCTAACAGGCACATGAAAAGATGCTCAACATCGCTAATTATTAGAGAAATGCAAATCAAAACTACAATGAGGTACCACCTCACACCGGTCAGAATGGCCATCATTAAAAAGTCTACAAATAACAAATGCTGGAGAGGGGGTGGAGAAAAGGGAACCCTCCTACACTGTTGGTGGGAATGTAAGTTGGTGCAGCCACTATGGAAAACATAGAGGTTCCTCAAAAAACTAAGAAGAGAGTTGCCATATGATCCAGCCATCCCACTCCTGGGCATATATCCAGACAAAAGTATAATTCAGAAAGATACATGCACCCCTACATTCATAGCAGCACTCTTCACAATAGCCAAGACATGGAGACAACCTAAATGTCCATTGACATATGAATGGATAAAGAAGATGAGGGGGGCTTCCCTGGTGGTGCAGTGGTTGAGCATCTGCCTGCCAATGCAGGGGACATGGGTTCAAGCCCTGGTCTGGGAAGATCCCACATGCTGCGGAGCGACTAAGCCCGTGAGCCACAGTTGTTGAACCTGCGTGTCTGGAGCCTGTGCTCCGCAACAAGAGAGGCCGCGACAGTGAGAGGCCCGCGCACCGCGATAAAGAGTGGCCCCCACTTGCCGCAACTAGAGAAAGCCCTCACACAGAAACGAAGACCCAACACAGCCATAAATAAATAAATAAATAAAAATTAAAAAAAAAAAGATGTGGTACATATACATAATGGAATATTACTCAGCCATAAAAAAGAATGAAATAATGCCATTTGCAGCAACATGGATGCAACTAGAGATTATCATACTAAGTGAAGGAAGTCAGAAACAGAAAGACAAATACCATATGATATCACTTATACGTAGAATCTAAAATATGACACAAAGGAACCTATCTACGAAACAGAAACAGACTCACAGATATAGAGAACAGACTGGTGGTTGCCAAGGGGGAGGGGGTTGGGGGAGGGGTGGAATGGGAGGTTGGGGTTAGCAGATGTAAGATATTATATATGGAATGGGTAAACAACAAGGTCCTACCATATAGCACAGAGAACTATAATCAATATCTTGTGATAAACCATAATGGAAAAAACATAAAGAATGTATATATATATATATGTATGTGTGTGTGTGTGTGTAACTGAATCACTTTGCTGTACAGCAGAAATTAACACAACATTGTAAATCAACTATACTTCAATTAAAAGAAGGATGATTATAAAGCAGAAACTAACACACCGTTGTAAAGCAATTATACTCCAATAAAGATGTTTAAAAAAAAAAAAAGAATGAGCTGAGGATTTTATATCTAGCCAAGGTAGTAACAGAAATAATTATGAATATGCAAGAATGCAAGTGGTATTTTCATCATAAGCTCTTCTTGAGAAAACTACAAGAGGATGAACTTCAGCCAACCAACAGGTGACTGGAGAAAGGACTAGTGGTGAGCACCAAATATATTTTAACTGCAAAGTTAAGACTAAAACACACGTGGGGATTAGGATGACAGACGATAATATAAATGTTATATGTCCAGGCAATGTTTGAAATAATGCATTTAAAAAATATTGTGGACCCAGCCCAGCCTCTAGGGGGTCAAGAGCAGAAAAGAGCCACAAACCCCACAAAATTTCTTTGCTCTAAAGAAGAAATTCCAGGGCTTCCCTGGTGGCGCAGTGGTTAAGAATCCGCCTGCCAACGCAGGGGACACGGGTTTGAGCTCTGGTCTGGGAAGATCCCACATGCCGTGGAGCAACTAAGCCCGTGCGCCACAACTAGTGAGCCTGAGCTCTAGAGCCCGTGAGCCACAACTACTGAAAACCGCGTGCCTAGAGCCCATTCCAAGAGAAGCCACCGCAATGAGAAGCCCGAACACCACAACGAAGACCCAATGCAGCCAAAAATAAAATAAATTAAATTAAAAAAAAAAAAAGAATGAAGCCATTTATTAAAAAAAAAAAAAAAAGAAGGAATTCCTCCTACTGAAGCCACACTCAGAAATGAAATAATCAAAGCCTTAAGAAAAGCTCTGGGGCTTCCCTGGTGGCGCAGTGGTTGAGAATCCACCTGCCAATGCAGGGGACACAGGTTCAAGCCCTGGTCCGGGAAGATCCCACATGCCACAGAGCAACTAAGCCCATGAGCCACAACTACTGAGCTTGTGCTCTAGAGCCCGTGAGCCACAACTACTGAGCCCATGCGCCACAACAACTGAAGCCTGCGCGCCTAGAGCCCGTGCTCCGCAACAAGAGAAGCCACTGCAATGAGAAGCCTGTTCACTGCAACGAAGAGTAGCCCCCGCTCGCCACAACTAGAGGAAGCCCGCGCGCAGCAATGAAGACCCAATGCAGCCAAAACAATACTACTACTAATAAAAATAAACAAATTAATTAATTTTTAAAAAATCAATTAAAAAAATATTGTGAGAAGGGACAAAAGTAAGTTTTTTGGATTGCTTTAACTGGGAGTCAAATATATGACTTTGGACTTTCAAATAAAATCATAGAAATATAAACATAAACAACCGTGTACAAAGATAAGCATCAAGAAAGAGAATATTATTTAAGAAATAATTGGTAAAAGACAAGAAAAAAAGAGAGAAGAAAAGAGTAAAGGAATTTGGGTTATTTGCAAATTTCATATGAATTATTGCTTTGAACAATCAATTTTTTTAGTTAAAATGTATCAGAATCTTCTTAGTACAAAACTGTTTAGTCGAAATTTGTTAGGGAAAAGGATTTGGGGGTCTGAACATTACAGTGTAACTGAAACACAGTGAATGGTTTTATGAATAGATTGGATTTTGTCATTTAGGTAGCATTATGTGAGATTTAAACCACAGGGCTCCACATTGCTGAAAGAATACATGATTAAAATACGCTTTATCATGCAAGTATTTACTTTTATAAAAACTTAAACACAGGGAATTCCATGGCGGGCCAGTGGTTAGGACTCTGTGCTTCCACTGCAGGGGGTGTGAGGTCCATCCCTGGTTTAGGAACTAAGATCCTGCAAGCCATGTGGCACAGCCAAAAAAACCCAGAAAAACAAAAAACAAGAAAACCTTATACACAAAGTAATTGTGAAGTAGTCTCACATGACACTATAAATTTTCCTTCCAAGGAAGGATGAACATCCAGGTAGCTAGATGGTAGAGGTGCATCTGTCACTCGTGAGTAGATAATTATTACAATTGTGCTCATTTAGAGTGTGCTATAATGATCAACCTCATACAATTACTTTGACTTAAGCTATCTCATGGAAAGAAGTACTAAAAGATTAAAGGTCTTCATTTGTAGAATGCATAACTAATTTCAAATTAGTGCTAAAGGAATTCATAAACTCATTCCATAAGCAGCTAACCTGGATACCTCGGAATATACAAGGATAAACACTTCAATTGAAAAAAATTCTTGCTGAAAATGTGCTTTATAAAATTTTCTTTCATAGTGTCTCCTGCTTTCTGGAGCAGGCAGTGCTTTGTGAAGTTATCTAATGGGCCAAGAAAACTCACTAAGCTAGTGACTTCTAGGCACAAGAAGTTCCAAAGCAGCCATCTAAGGCATCATATTTGACACACTAATCACCTAAATTGAGAGACAAAAACTTTACTCACCCCTATATTCCATCAATATCAGTCCATATACTCCTATAGAAAAAAGAACTGATTAGAGATACTCAAACTTTTCAAATTCAAGGACCCTTTTTTAAGCATCAAAACACTGTACAATCCACACAGGTTGAGAAAACGCATTACTGCAAATTACCACTATGGATTCCATAATGCTATAATGGTCATCTGTTATTTTTACTGGTCAGCATCCCTTCCATTTACTGAGGTCCCAATACCCCAGTTTTCCTATGGTGAACCATCCCTCCTTGTCTACTCTCAATCCATTCATTCTGGATGATTTTGATTCAATTCTTATCTCCAGGGGTGGGCATGTGACTCAGGCCTGGCCAATCAGAGCATCCCATTTCCTTGGCCACACTAATTACTTCCAGGATGGGCATGGACTAACCCAATTTGAGATAGTCTTTGAACATTTGTTGGGATTGTTGAGAGTGAGACAGTCTCTTTTTCCCTGGACTGTTGGGATTTGCCTATATAAGCCTTTAGCTGTTGGCGACCATCTTCACAATAATAAAGTACGCATGAGAATAAAGCTCAATGACAGGGGATAAAGCTGAAATATTTAAAGAGATGCAGTACCATTTTCATGGTTTGGGCCCCTAGAACTATTCATGCCTGAATTTACTCAGATATATGAACCTCTAGATATAATTTTTAGTTTGAATTGGGTTTCTCTTACTTGAAAGTAAAAGTCTCTTCTAATATAAATGCTTTGAGATGATACTTTATTTTACTAATTCCCAAGAGCAAGTAATATTTAAAATATTAGCACAAATATTCATGGGACATATTATTTAGTTAATGAGAAATTAACATTCTGTGTGTATATGAACATGAAGAACTTTTGTAGTTAACTACCACAAGAGGTCAGAGATCCACAGGTTAGGAACCGTTTTAATCTAAATTATGGAGGTCATGTAGGTACAGATTAAGGCCACTTCATACAACTAAAATGTAGAGTAGAAGATGATTATCGTGGAAATCTAGTGGGGCTTAGTAAGCTAATCAACACTGCATTTTCTCTCTCAGTAAGCAGAGTCTCAAAGTCAAATATGGCTCACAACTAAAAATTATGCAGCACAGTTAGATGTTTTATAGTGATTGAAAATATTCAAGGGGATGTACCACAATTTTATTTTAGCAGATAGAATATTTAGAACTTCAATAACGTTACAAGGTGTTATCCAGTAAAATAAAATAAGTTAATTCTCAATGTTGACTTAGAAAGCATCATGAGAATATATACATAGCTATAGCTATTTTTTCAAGCATCAATTTATTAATTTGTAAATTTGTCAAGCTAACCTACTGCTTTCCAGGTGCCTCTAAACACATTATTTCACTTAATTCTAATAGTAATTCTGTAAGGAAGTAAAATAGAAGTTATTGAGATTTTGTTGAGTTCTATGATGGGTGATGCATGAGCACAAATACATGTACATATTTTAATTTAAAGTAACATCATAAGGTGAATATTATTACTGTATTACTATTTTATACATAAGAAAATTAAGGCTCAAAAGGAAAATAAGATGTTCTAGTTCATGTATTTAATACAAAGCAAATCTTGAATTAATACAATTTTTTCAGGACTCAAGATCCTATTTTTTTTTTAATAAACTTATTTATTTATTTATTTATTTATGGCTGTGTTGGGTCTTCGTTTCTGTGCGAGGGCTTTTTCTAGTTGTGGCGAGTGGGGGCCACTCTTCATCGCGGTACGCGGGCCTCTCACTGTCGTGGCCTCTCTTGTCGTGGAGCACAGGCTCCAGACGTGCAGGCTCAGTAGTTGTGGCTCACGGGCCTAGTTGCTCCGCGGCATGTGGGATCTTCCCAGACCAGGGCTCGAACCCGTGTCCCCTGCATTGGCAGGCAGATTCTCAACCACTGCGCCACCAGGGAAGCCCGATCCTCTCTATTTTTGACCTTGTTTTCTACTTCTAATAGACCTAAGTAGGGTGTATATGTCTGAAGCAGAATGAATGAGTGTAGCTTTATTTGATTGATGAGTGATGAGGACTGGCATATCTGAATTTCTTGCCTCCCTATTGTCTTGGATACTGAAAACAATCATCTTTATGTGATTCTACTGCACCTCAATGGATCCAATCAAAACTTTCTTTCCTTCCTCTTTCTTCCCTCCTTTCCTCCTCCCTTCTTCCCTTCCTTCCCTTCTTATTTTTGTTCTTCATTTTTCATCCTCCTCTTCTTCCTTCCCCTCCCCCTCCTCCTGCTTCACCCCCTTCTTCTTCTCTTCCTGTGGTAGTGATTTGGTGGAGGATAAATCTTACTTTACTAACTTGCCAAATTTTTATTCTATTCCTTAGTCTGACAAAAGTGACTTTTTAAAAAAGCTCATTTTAAACACTGCATTTTGGAAACCCTATTGAATTATGCCACTGGGTATACTGCTCTATAAGGGTTAGTGGCAGGGTGAAAGACTAGAATAGTTCTGAAAAGCTTGAAGAAAAGATGTAGCAATTCTAGGTAACAAATAAAGAAAAAGCCATGGAAATCAGGGGAAATGAGGAGGTTTGATATAGGGAAATAAACCACAAGGTCTGTTTCTTCTATCTTGCCCTAGGTTCCAAGACCAGCCGTTTCAATACCGCTGTATTGTGCTAGTAATCTGAAATACTCATTCTTCTTTACCTCATTCCAGATAGGTCTTGTTCCTCAATGAGGTCCTGATTTCATTCCAGATGAGTCTCATTCATAGGGTGGGTGACAATACCCAGCCTGTGATAAACTCTATTGTCTAGAGTTTCTGCTCACAAACACGAAGAAATCACAAAACTGAATGGGTCTACTGAAGTTCATGCCACTGCACTTGACTGGGATTTCCAAGATGATTGTTCCATCAGGGCCTCAAATTCAACATATTGTAATCCTGATCTAATTATCTCTCCTTTTTCATAGGTCCTACTTTCTTGGCTTCTAATTTGTATTAATGCCACACCATTTTCCCAGTCACACAGACTGCACTGCTAATTCCTATTTCTCTGTACCCAGTCTTCTGACCCCAGCACTTAATGAAACCCTGGACATTATGTCTTTCTTCTTAAAAGACTTTTTTTTTTTAAGATCGGTCTTAGGTTTACAACAAAGTTGAGAGGAAGGTAATGAGATTGCTCATATATCCCCTGACCTCACACATTTATAGTCTCTACCATTATCGATATCACTCACCAAAATGGTACTTTTTTTCTTACCAAGGACAAACCTACACTGACACATCATAATCACCTAAAGTGTACAGTTTACCTTAGAGTTCACTCTTGGTGTTGTACATTCTATGGGTGGAAACTTAGATTACTGATTTCAGATCCTTCTTCTTTTCTAATAAATGCATTCAATGCTATGAATATCCCCCTAAGCACTGTTTTCATTACATTCCACAATTTTGATAAGTTGTTTTTCATTTTCATTTAGTTGAAATATTTTGAAATGTTTGAGATTTCTTCTTTGACCCATGTATTATTTAGAAGTGTGTTGCTTAATCTCCACATATTTTAGGATTTTCCAGTTATCTTTTGTTATTGATTTCTAGTTTAATTTCATTGTGGTCTGAAAGCAGACATTGATGATTTCTATTCTTTTAAATTTGTTAAGATGTGTTTTATGGCCCAGAATATGGTCTGTCTTGGTGAATGGTCCATGCGAGCTTGAGGAAACATATGAATTCTGCTGTTGTTGGATGAAGTAGTCTTAGATGTCAATCATATCCAGTTGATTGATGGCTTTATTGAGTTCAACCATGCATGTCTTTACCGATTTTTCTGCCTGCTCGATTTGTTCATTTCTGAGAGAGGGGTGTCGAAGTCTCCAACTATGGTAATGGATTCATGTATTTCTCCTTGCAGTTCTATCAGTTTTTGCCTCATGTAGTTTGACACTCTGTTGTTAGGCACATTAAGAATTGTTATGTCAAATCGTACCAATGTTTTCTTAGGTCAGTCTCCCAAGGCAATGGAAATAAAAGCAAACATAAACAAATGGGACCTAATCAAACTTACAAACTTTTGCAACCCAAAGGAAACCATAAACAAAACAAAAAGACAACCTACAGACTGGGAGAAAATATTTGCCAATGATGCGACCAATAAGGGCTTAATTTCCAAGATATACAAACAACTCATACAACTCAACAACAAAAAAATAAACAACCCAGTCGAAAGATGGGCAGAAGACCTAAATAGACATTTCTCCAAAGAAGACATACAGATGGCTAACAGGCACATGAAAAGATGCTCAACATCGCTAATTATTAGAGAAATGCAAATCAAAACTACAATGAGGTACCACCTCACACTGGTCAGAATGGCCATCACTAAAAAGTCTACAAATAACAAATGCTGGAGAAGGGTGGAGAAAAGGGAACCCTCTTACACTGTTGGTGGGAATGTAAACTGGTGCAGCCACTATGAAAAACACTATGGTGGTTCCTCAGAAAACTAAAAATAGAGTTGCCATATGATCCAGCCATCCCACTCTTGGGCATATACCCCCAAAAAAACTATAATTAGAAAAGATATATGGACCCCTATGTTCATAGCAGCACTATTTACAATAGCCAAGACATGGAAACAACCTAAATGTCCATCAACAGGTGAATGGATAAAGAAAATGTGGTATGCACGCATGCACGCACGCACACACACACACACACACACACACACACACAATGGAATATTACTCAGCTATAAAAAAAGAATGAAATGCCATTTGCAGTAACATAGATAAACCAAGAGATTATCATACTAAGCAAAGTAAGTCAGAAGGAGAAAGACAAATACCATATGATATCACTTATATGTGAAATCTAAAACATGACACAAATCAACATATCTACGAAACAAAAACACTTACAGATATAGAGAACAGACTTGTGGTTGCCAAGGGCGAAGAGGGGTAGGGGAGGGAAGGATTGGGAGTTTGGGATTAACAGAGGCAAACTACTATACAGATAGGATGGATAAACAACAAGGTCCTATTGTATAGAACAGGGAACTATATTCAATATCCTGTGACAAACCATAATGGAAAAGAATATGAAAAATAATATATATATATGTATAACTGAGTCACTTTGCTGTACAGAAGAAATTAACACAACACTGTAAATCAACTATACCTCAATAAAACTAAAAAAAAAAAGAATTGTTATGTCTTCTTGCAGAATTGACTTCTTTATCATTATGTAATGCCTTTATTTCTGATAGCTTTCCTTACTGTGAAGTCTGCTCTGTCAGAAATTAACATAGCTATTGCTGCTTTCTTTTGATTAGTGTTAGCATGGTATATTTTCCTCCATCCATTTAGGTTTTTCATTTTTATTTATTTATTTTTTTGGCCATGCCACACGGCTTGTGGGATCTTAGTTCCCCAACCAGGGCTTGAACCTGCACCCTCAGCAGTGAAAGCACAGAGTCCTAATCACTGGACCACCAGGGAATTCCCCATTTGGGTTTTTTGTTTGTTTGTTTGTTTTGTGTAAAAAATTTTTAATTGAAAATTTTATTGGTTTATAACATTATATGTTTCATGTGTGTATTTTGACATCTGTATAGCATACACTACAGCGTACTCACCACCAAAAGTTTAGTTTCCATCCATCACCATGCTGTTGACCCCCTTCACTCATTTAATCTACATGTATCTTTATATTTAAAGTGAGTTTCTTGTAGACAACATATACATCTCTGTCTTTAAAGTGGTGCATTTATATCCATTGACATTCAAAGTAATTACTGACATAGTTGGACTAATATCTACCAGATTAATTACTGTTTTCTACTTGTTGCTTCTGTTCTTATTTCTGTCTTCTTTTTCTTCCTTTTGTGGTTTTAACTGAGTATTTTATATGATTCGCTTTTCTCTCCTCTCTTAGCATATCAGTTATACTTCTTTTTAAAGCTTTTTTAGTGGTTGCCCTACAGTGTGCAGCATATGTTTTCAACTAATCCAAGTCCATTTTCAAATAACACTATACTACTTCAAGGGGAGTGTTAGTACTTTATAATAACAAAATAATCCTAATTCCTCCCTTCTGTCCCTTGTATCATTGTTCTCATTTATTTCATATATGCATATATATGTTGCTATATAGGTATTATTTTGAAAAAACTATTATCTGTTGGAGCAATTAAGAATAAGAAAAGAAAGTTTTGGGCTTCCCTGGTGGCACAGTGGTTAAGAATCCGCCTGCCAATGCAGGGGACACAGGTTCCATCCCTGGCCCAGGAAGATCCCACATGCTGCGGAGCAACTAAGCCTGGGTGCCACAACTACTGAGCCTGCGCTCTAGAGCCTGTGCTCCGCAACAAGAGAAGCCATGACAATGAGAAGTCTGCACACCGCAAAAAAGAGTAGCCCCCGCTTGCCTCAACTAGAGAAAGCCCATGCGCAGCAACGAAGACCCAACACAGCCAAAAATAAAAACAAATAAATTTTTTTTAAAAAGAAAGTTTTTAATTTTACCTTCACTTATTCCTTCTTTAATGCTTTTTCTTTCTTTATGTAGATCTGAGTTTCTGACCTGTATTATTTTCCTTCTCTGTAAAAAACTTTTTTAAAAACATTTTTTGCAAGGCAGGTCTACTGGCAACACATTCCCTCAAGTTTTGTTTGTCTACGAAAATCTATTTCTACCTAATTTTTAGAGGATAATTTGGCAGGACACAGAATTCTAGGTGTTTTTTTTTTCTCTCAACGCTTTAAATGTTTTACTCCACTCTCTTCTTGTGTGCATGGCTTCTGAGGAGAAGTTGGATGTAATTCTTACCTTTGTTCCTCTATAGGTAAGTTATTTTTCCCCTCTGGCTTCTTTCATGTCTTTATCTCTGATATTCTGTAGTTTGAAGATGATATACCCAGGTGCAGGTTTTTTGCATTGATTCTGCTTGGTGTTCTCTGAGCTTCCTGGATCTGTGGTTTGGTGTTTGACATTAATTTGGGAAAAATCTCAGTTAATATTGTTTCACATATTTCTTCTGTTCCTTTCTCTCTTTCTTCTCCTTCTGGCATTATGTGTATGTTAGACCTTTGGTAGTTGTTCCACAGACCTTGGATGGGAAAGCATTCTACGGTTCTATGATTAGGTCTCAGTCTTTTAGTGAGCTTGTGCCTCTGGACTGTGAACTTCAAAGACGTTTCTCACTTTTTTCTCTCCCCTTAGGTGGGACAGGAGTGGGCTGGAGTTGGGTATTTCCCTTCTCCCATGTGGAAGGCTAGAGCCAGCTAGAGTTGGGTATTTCCCTTCCCCACATCAGTTAGGCTCTGGTTAACTAGCTTCTTTCTACTGAGGAAAGAGCTTGTTAAGAAGAATGATTGCTCTGGCATATTTCAAAATGATTCCTTTCCCCCTTCCTCTGCCAGAAGCAGGGTAAGGGAGGGGATTTTTCTCAATATTTACTGTGTGAACCTGGTCTAGCTCCTGGAGGTAAATCTCATAATATTGTGGTGGCCCTCTTATAATTTGGTTTCTCTGGAGTTTTAACTCTCACAGTTGCCCACTGAGCCTCCATCAATTCGTCAATTACAGGTCAGGTTTTTTTTACCCTGGCACCAGTTCTCATGGTGGTTTCCACTTGTGACTCTCTGCTCCAATAAGCTGGGACTTCCTGCATTCACTGGTCTGTCTCTTCAATCTTGAGGGCAGTGATTTTCCCTGTGTCCTCTTCTCTCTTATGAATCCAAGAGTAGTCCTTTATATTTTAGTCTGCTCAGCTTTTCTCTTGTTCTTAGGATGAAGTGGTGACTTCCAAGCCCCTTACACATAGAACTTGATATTGGAAGTCATTATGTCTCTTTATATCTCTTGAATTTGGACCCTCCTTTCCATTCCCCTTGCTGATGCCCTGGTTTGAAGTTTCGTTACTGGGCTATCATAATATCTATCTTGTTAGGGTCGATCTGAAGTCTCTCTCTCTCCTCTATTACAGCCTCACATCACTTCCAAATTAATCTAAAATGCAACTGACATCATGTAATTTCCTCACTTTGAAGTGTTCTCATTAATTATCTTATACAAATCCACATTCTTCACCCTGACACTCAAGTTTACTCATTATTTGTTCTACACTTAGCTTTTCAGACTTTCTCCCACTGCTCTCTCTTCATTCCTAGGAGAACTGGACTCTTTGCCTCTTCTTGAAGACCCTTGGTCCTATGTTTATTCCATTTGCTGTGACTAGAATGCCCTCACATTCCCAGTCCTGGTTAGTTTTTTGTTTTTTTTTTTAATAAATTTATTTATTTATTTATTTATTTATTTATTTTTGGCTGCGTTGGGTCTTCGTTGCTGCGTGCAGGTTTTCTTCTAGTTGCAGCGAGCGGGGGCTACTCTTCGTTGCGATGCTCAAGCTTCTCATTGTCGTGGCTTCTCTTGTTGCAGTGCATGGGCTCTAGGCATACAGGCTTCAGTAGTTGTGGCACACAGGCTTCAGTAGTTGTGGCTCGCGGGCTCTAGAGCGCAGGCTCAGTAGTTGTGGCGCACGGGCTTAGTTGCTTCGTGGCATGTGGGATCTTCCCGGGACACGGATCGAACCCGTGTCCCCTGCATTGGCAGGTGGATTATTAACCACTGTGCCACCAGGGAAGCCCAGTCCTGGTTAGTTCTGAAGTTACCCCTTCTTTCCCTGAGCATTGCTGGTACTTTTGACAACTAAGACAGGTATCTTATTACTTTGTACATTTATATTATTTGTGTACATCTCATTGTCCCTGCTAGATTGGGAGTTCTCTGAGGAAAGGGGTTATTTATATGTGTAATCCTCACAAGGGCCCCTTACATTTAGTATATGCTTTTTTGAATGAAAAGTGATTAAATCTTAGGTTTGGATTATTTCTCTTTTGGTGACTGGAAAATTAGAGAACAGTTGTGTGTGTTCATTTTGACCTCTGTTTTGAACCTCTTTCTAAACACTAACTTAATTTAGGATTGTAGGTAGTTAATGAATAGGGAAACATCTTTCTTTGTTCTATTACGGCATTGTTGAGAGCTGTTTTTAAAGCATGGAGATAGAAGGCAGAGTTCTCTAATATTTTAAAATTTAGATGGATACAGTATAAATCATTTCTGGAGGTGACATAGCACCCCATAGTACCCCAATGTAGTACTGTATCTGAGAGGGCTGTTAGATGAAAGGAATCTTTTCTAAACTCAAACTGACATGGGAACAGTTAAGTCTGATTTGTGAGCTACTGAAGTGTCATCTTTTATTCTTCTTAAAGACCTTAACAACTTGAAGGTGAGAACAAAGAGAAGGAAAGAAATGGGGGCTCATTTATTTTTCTTGATGTAGAAATTGATGTTCATCAAAATCTTCTCTTGAACGACTTGCAATGATACAATTGATGGGTCGTAAAAATGTTCACTGGGTTTTGACATATTGGGTCACATTTTAATTTTATTTCTGGTGGATTTGGGGATTCAGCTCTCTTCCTGTGGATGGAAGTGTGCCCCACTACTTAACAGTGGTGGTATTAATGACCACTCACTTGTACCATGATCTGCCATAATTTCCCAGGTCTTTTTCCCATGTTATTTTATTCTGAGTGTATGAATCTAATCCCACATTTTGTTTATTCATTAAAAAATATTTTTCTCCACTAAGGGACCAGAAGGGGAAAAAACTCAATTCATAAGCTCTTCTAAGAATTGAAACATATTCCCACTTCTGATGGAACTGAAGAGTGCTCTGAACTGCAGAAAATGAAAATGGGGAAAACCCTGGAGAATATGACAAAATATTTATTATGCTTTTTTATTGTAACCATGTGATGGAGGTCATTGGTATTTTCTTACCATTTCAGAGATAAGTACCACAAAGTCAGAACTCTACCGAGCATAGAGTAGCACTGAGAGACTATTTGATGGATACATGAATGAAGAAACAGGAAAAGTAGATACCAAAAAAGAACCACAAATGACTTTCTTGTCTTGTCCCTAGTAGCTGCTTCACTAGTCCTGAAAAAGGAGTTCTTGGCTTCTTTCTCAGTTAGAGGGAACATTTGTCAGCATAACAACTATCATAATGCATCTGAGGAATTGGAAAATTTTAGCTTTCTCATATATGTGAACAAGTGGTTGTCTTTTATATACCTCTTGTTTGAGTACTGAGTTTTCATTATTTCTACCTCCTGTGGTCACCTGGAAGAAATCCCTCCTCTGTCCACAAACTCCACACTTTATTTGGTCTTTTTAAATAGCTGTTGACTGATTGATTGTAAGAACCTCTTAATTAGTTTGGGTGCCTTTTGTCCCTGCCTTAGTGCTTTTCTGAGAAAGCTGATCGAATCACGCCTTTCTCCAGCTTTAAGTCTCCAATGGCTTTTCAAGGCCCACCTTAGCTACAGAACCTCTCCTGACCTGTCCTTTTCCCTCCCCCGACAGCCGGACACAAGATCATTCCTTCCCTGCTTACTTCCATACCACTCTCTTTATACTTCAAAGATAGCACTTATTACACAGTAATAGAGTCATTTACATCTCTGTCTTTCTCACTTAGACTTTGAGCATGTTGAGGGCAGAGGGAATGTCCTATTTATCTTTGCCTTTCCAGCACCTAACATGTTAAAAAAAAATAGGCGATAATTAAATTTGCTGAATTGAGTTAAACAAATATACTGGAAGCTCCCAGTGAAATCCTGAGGAATTTTGTAGGAAACATTAAATTCTTTTCATGTTTTATGAATCTGTACCTTTTCAGTAACCACACGTCACTTGGTAGTGTATTCTTAGTCCAAATAATCCTATAGTAATTCAATGAGTTCTGCATCTTTTTACTCTTTGTGAAGCATAATGGATTACTTACTGTATGACAGACTTTAGAAGATGTAACGCAACTATCAGATAACCCCCATCTACGCCCATTTTGTCCTATTTCTCCTCTCCAGCAACCAGAAAAAAACATGAAATAAATAATTCTGAGGCTGTTCTTCCTTGGGCAATTCATTCCAAAAATATATTGTTTGAAGTGCATGTTCTGAGCTCAGGATCAATCAGAATTTTAGCAAATCCCACAATAAGAGTAGAATCCGAAGGAAGCCCACTTACTTGGGTTTTCCCCACAGAAGGAGAGGGAAGTGAACTTCCTAAGGGCTCTGTGTTCAGAGAAAATAATCTCTACGTGGTACTTGCTGGAGCTCGCTTAGTGAAAAAGTGTTTCTCGGACAAGACTTGACTCTGTTTTGAATTCACCTCACCTTTCCACTTTCATCTCCCTTTTTTTCCCTGCTCACTTTTTTTCAGAGCTTCTCCTGACCCCCTGCACCATGCCCCTTGGACATACAAGTCTCACAGCTCTTACTCCATCTGCATGTACTGTCTACAGGCCACCCCCCAAACCCTAGTAAAGCTAAGGTATTAATGGACTGATGGATTATTTATCTCAAGAGATTTTACACTTTTAAAAGGGCTTCTGAACATGAAAATGCCCTAGATCAAAGGGAAAGAAAATTTCACATGCATCTCAGATCACATCATAGAGGCCCTGGGACCAAGATAGCTTCTTGCTTTCACAGAGGTTGTGGGAGACTCAGTGTGATCTGAAAGATGAGAGGATCATATGGTAGCTCTATTTTTAGTTTTTTAAGGAACCTCCATACTGTTCTCCATAGTGGCTGTACCAATTGACATTCCCACCGACAGTGTAGGAGGGTTTCCTTTTCTCCACACTCTCTCCAGCAGTTGTTATTTGTAGACTTTTTGATGATGGCGATTCTGACCAGTGTGAGGTGATACCTCATTGTAGTTTTGATTTGCATTTCTCTAATGATTAGTGATGGTGAGCATCTTTTCATGTGCTTTTTGGTTATCTGTCTTCTTTGGAGAAATGTCTATTTAGATCTTCTTCCTATTTTTTGATTGGGTTGATACTGAGCTGCAAAAATTGAGTTACCATATGATCCAACAATCCCACTCCTGGGCATATACCCAGAGAAAACCATAATTCAAAAAGGTACATGCACCCCAATGTTCATTGTAGCACTATTTACAATAGCCAGGACATGGAAGCAACCAAAATGTCTATCGACAGAGGAATGGATAAAGAAGATGTGGTATGTATATACAATGGAATATTACTCAGCCATAAAAAAAGAATGAAATAATGCCATTTGCAGCAAGGTGGATGGATCTAGAGATTATCATACTAAGTGAAGTAAGTCAGACAGAGAAAGACAAATATCATATATAACTCATATGTGGAATCTAATTTTTTAAAAACTCATATAAATGACCTTGTTTACAGAACAGAAACAGACTTACAGATACTGAAAACAAACTTATGGTTACCAAAGGGGAAACGTGGTGGGAGGGGGGAGGGATAAACCAGGAGCTTGGGATTAACATACACACACTACTATATATAACGTAGATAACCAACAAGGGCCTATTGTATAGCACAGGGAACTCTACTCAATATTCTGTAATAACTTAAATGAGAAAAGAATCTGAAAAAGAATATATATATGTGCATGTGTAAGTGAATCACTTTGCTGTATACCTGAAACTAACACAACATTATAAAGCAACTATACTCCAATACAATAAAAAAAAAAAAGATGAGAGGATCTACCACACATTCCTGACATGAGAGTTTATGTTATGGGTTTTCAAACTGTGTTCCTCAGTACTTGGGGATTTTGTGGAAGATCTTCAGAGGTCACCAAGGTGATATGAGGGGGAGACGAAGAGAACAAGTGGGTTTGTCTCTTTCCTGCCCCCCCACATGAACTAATAATAGTTGACCATTAAAAAGTATATTAATGTTATTTGAGTAATTAATAGGATAATAGTACCACTATCATCTTTTAATAAATTGGGTTTTAAATTAAGTTTATTTAAAGATAAAAGAGTTTTATTGCCAAAATCTTTTTTGGCAACTGTTATTTAAGCTCACACACCCTGTGCCCAGGAATCCCCAATTAAAATGTAGATGTCTTTAAGCAAAAACCTATTCAGCTGTCACTGTTTCAGGGGTGTTAGTTATCAGAGAGCTAAGCCTTGAAATTCAGTGGGTAGGGTTTACGGAGAGTGGGCTACAGGGATGAAACATTTTGTCATGGAGACTGGAGAAATAGATAAGACAGGCATGAAAGTGGGGATGATTAGAAGTGAGATTAAGGAGTGTCAAAGACAAATCTGCCTGCTTCATGAGTTCACCTATGATGGGCCCAGCCAATGATGCCAGACGTCAGGTTTTCAGAACTTAGAGATATATCACCTGTGTCTTGTATAACTGATCACATTTGATATTCTTTCAGCACCCCTGAGTGTATCAGAATGATAGCTCATTCCTTACCTCACTACAAACACATATATCTCAAATTACTTTTGAAAGATTATACCACTATGGGAGCCTACTGACATAGCAAGTAAAATATGTTGAATTCTTTTTTTTTTTTGACAAAACAATACCCTTTTTATTTTTAAATTATTATTATTATTTTATTTTTGGCTGCTTTGGGTCTTTGTTGCAGTGTGTGGGCTTCTCATTATGGTGGCTTCTCTTGTTGTAGAGCATGGGCTCTAGGTGCGGGGGGCTTCAGTAGTTGTGGCTCGCAGGCTCTAGAGCGCAGGCTCAGTAGTTGTGGCGCACATGGTTAGTTGCTCTGCGGCATGTGGGATCTTCCCGGACCAGGGATCGAACCTGTGTCCCCTGCATTGGCAGGTGGATTCTTAACCACTGCGCCACCAGGGAAGGCCCCTTTTTATTTTTAAAACTCTGGTGAAATAGGTTTCCATCTGACATCCCATTTTTAAAAAAATTAAATATGTTGAATTCTTGTTTCCAATTTTTCACTCTTTCCTGTATCCACACTCTTTGCCATGTAACTTTCCATGTCCTTGCACTGAAACAGGGATATACTGCCATGCTCCTTAACTCTGAGCTTGGCCACACGAAACGGTTTGATCAGTGGGATGGGGGTGGAAACAACTCTGTACCAGTTTCAAGTTTAGGCCTCATGAGACCTCGTGTGTTTCACTTACCCTTTGCACTTCTGTCATCTTCATGAGAAGTCCATGGTCCAGCTCGCCTGTTGATCCAAGGAGGTTGAGAGACGTGTGGAGCAGATCTGGATCCAACCCGCAGCTTGGAACCACGTTGTTAAGCCCAAATAAGATCATTTGAGCCACCCCAGCTAATGTAGACACATGAGAAATAATGTTTAGAGTTGTATGCCACTGAGATATTGTGATTGCTTATTATACAACAATAGCTGGCTGATACCACAGATAAGATCTTGAGTTTTTCAGTCAGACAGATCAGAATTTGGGCAACCTCCCTAAAGATTCAGTATTCTCAGCCATAAAACGTATGTAATCATAACTATATCACAGTATTATAGGCATTAAATAAAATAGTATATGTAAAATACGAGGCAGAATGTTTCACTATTAATATTATTATATTTAAAGATACAAGGATACTTTGGGACTCAGAAATGCAATGAAGTAGGAGACATGCATTTATTTCAAGATGGGGATTAGATGTTAGAACATACGGTGGTTTTAAAAAAAAGGCATTTATTCCAAAACTTGGGGCAGATAAATCCTTTTTTCTTTAGTTTAATGACTGTTAAACTTCACAAATTTACTACTTGGGGACGTGAAAAATAGGCTTGAAATAGTTTTCTTTAAAAGGGAAATAAAAACATGACTTTACCAGCATCACTTGGTGTATAAAGTGTATTAGTCACATGCCCTAGTTAGCACATTTGATTTGTTTGCGACCAAGAGTTCAGGTGAATACATTTGAGATTTATTTTTGTAATTTTCAACATGCCAATATAAAACAGCTTTTTTTTGCCCCTCCATTGCCATCAGGTCGGAATAAATTGACTCTTGATGCAAAGCTGTAGCCAGGGGTTGAAATTTACCTGTGATTAATGGTCCAAGGGTTGACTAGCTGCAACCCCCTGTTCTTGTATATCACATCCTGGACTGGGAGCTGTTTTGTGTAAAATATTGAGATTTCACTGGTCTTTCTACCCCTCACATGCCCTTGAAAGTGAAGAAAAATACTGGATTAAATTGGTTGTTAAAAAAGAACAAAAGACAACTCGTAATGAATAAATATGTTTTGTAAAATAAATTTCTAATTCTTGGGTCAAGTATACAATCGTAATATATTATTTCCTAACCAATTAGCAAGTCAATTGATTCAGCCAGCTTTTAGCACCCAGGTAAAGTTTTCTTGCAGGGAGTTAGAACGGATACAAAATCCCTGGAGTGGAGGTCCTCGCCTTCCTTCTGAGGCAGTTCCCCTTGTTGAACTTCCATTCTCACAAAGAGAAAGCCCGCGGGGGAATGGCAGCAGGGCTGCAAGCAGCTGTAAAA
The DNA here is from genome assembly GCF_009873245.2 of Balaenoptera musculus. Taxonomy (NCBI): domain Eukaryota; kingdom Metazoa; phylum Chordata; class Mammalia; order Artiodactyla; family Balaenopteridae; genus Balaenoptera; species Balaenoptera musculus. The sequence goes on from NC_045806.1 coordinate 26,693,674, forward strand.
GGCTTTATGGTTGCAATAAAACCAAAATGTGCTAGACTTGTCTTTGCTTTTTTTCATTTTGGTGCTTTGCTAATAAAACTAGTAAAAATGCTTAGGACTCATTTTTTTTTTTCCCTTTGAAACATGCACATGTGTATGCAGCATGGGTAGATCACTGTATTCGTTTGGATGCTTCCAAAAGCTATCCCTGAGACAACGATTTGGGTGCATGTAGTTTATTGGATGGTGACCCCAGGAGGCTTGGTGAGGGAGTTAGGAAAAGAAAATAAAAGGAACATTCATGAGCAAGTTACTTCTGTGGGAAACTGGAGTTCAAGCCTGCTGCGACCCCCTGAGAAACCATGCAGAACACAACAAAGAATTGTCCCACTGATGGTTTAGAAAGCCAAGGTATTTATTCCTTTGTGCCCTGCCCTCTTGATTGAAAGTGGCTCATGGAGGTGTTAACTTCTAGGCATTTCCAGCCTGCAGGCAGGACTCATTTCTGCAGACAGAAATAGATCTCAGGCAGAGAGAAGGCATGTACTGTATAACTATTCACCCAAGTTGCAGGTGACCGCTGGGGTCAGCAGAAGGAACGTGAGTGAAATTGCCAAAAGCATCCACTACAGGCACTAAAGGGGAACACTTGTTTCCTCTATTTTTATTTAAAGTTGAAAAGAAGGAAATCAAAGTTTCTCATGTTACATGAATTTCAAATGTAAAATATTTTTGTTTTAAACAATGAGTTTAAAGAAGGAAATAATTTGCATTGTCCTGGTCTACTTCCACAAGGGTTTTTTAATTTTCTAAATTAAACTCTTTTGTCCCTATTGGTATGGGAAAGAGAGTTATAAGGCAGAAACCCAGAATTTTTTCTCACAGGCAAAAGTCAAATGAGAAAAGTTCATTTAATCTTCAAGAACAAAGATAAAGGTTTGTTTTTTAGTTTGGGGGTTTTCCCCTCCCGTTTAACTTAGCTTCCCTGCCTTAACTTTTCCTAATTTTAGGGATTTTGTTGCTAATTCTTACCACAAGATGTCACTGTTTTACCAGTCTAATATCGAAATACTTTCTCTGTAATCATTTAAAACTATCTACTTTGCTGATGTTTCAATAGCTTATTGAAACACATCCACTGAAACTGTCAAAATTTTTCCGGTAGACAAAATTAGAAAATTTCAATTGAGTAAAGAGCAAATCACAAATGATCTGGTCATCTCCCACAGAATCTAAAACCTTCCAGGGATTTTGAAATAATTACACCCCCCCTCCCCCCCGGCAATACACATTGGGCAGATACAATTATCATGGTTAAATAAGATATTTTGCTTTTTCATTATTTGCTTCATTCTATGCTTTTAAGATTTATGAAGCTATCTTTCAATTCAATACTTCTCAAATATTACAAAATACAACCCTAGATGATGTGTTTCTGCAAAATTCCTTTAGAATTTCGATTTAGCTAGCAAAAGGGAAACTCTTATGAAATCTGGATGGGGAGCATATCACATGTTCACTACAAAGAAGCTTCATAAAATTATTAAACCTCCAGGCAGAGGCTGGACTCCACAACTGTGCAATGACTTCATGGGTGGGGGTAACTCTTAGGTTTACAGTGCATCTCCAGGGAGTTTTCATGCAGCATCCATTCTTGATAGCTGTTTTATAACTATATTTCTCCTATTTATAGGGACAAAGGAGTTTAATTTGGTGTATAAAAACCCCCTTGTGGAAAAAGTCTAGGGCCTTGAAAACATTTGATTCAATCACCTCATTGTTTAGAATACTGTCCTTCAAAATGAATGTAACATGGGATACTAGATTTGCTTCTCTTTCTTTCTAAACAGAGGGAAAATCTTTCAGTATAAGACATAGTAAAAAGTGCCTTGGTGGTTCCTATGAGCCAGTATGATAAAGAATGATCTGTGGGCATTAAGCCATGCCTACATGGCACACTTCTGTCATTCCCTAGCTGTGTACATTTGCCTAGTTATTTTTTTTAATCTCTTCGTGTCTTATTTTCTTCATCTGCTAAGTGTGTGTGTGTGTGTGTGTGTGTGTTAGTAATAATCCTTCCATAGCAGTGTTGAAATTAGAAATTCTATTAGTATCCTATTGCTGCTGTCATAAATTACCATAAATGTAGAGGCTTAAACCAACACAAATTTACTCTCTTACAGTTCTGGAGACCAGAAGTCCAAAATCAGTTTCACTGGGCTAACTAAGTCAAGGTGTTGGCAGGCCTGGTTCTTTCTGGAGGTTCTAGGAAAGAATCTGTTCCTTGTCTCTTTCAGCTTCTAGAGTGTGCCAGAATTTACTGCCTTCTCTGGTTCGTGGATTCTTTCTTTATCTTCGAGCAGCAGAGCATCTTCAAATCTCTCTGGTTGAATCGTCACATTTCCTTTTCTCTTATAAGGACTCTTCTGATATCACTGGATCCACCCAGATAATCCAGGATAATCTCCCCATCTCAAGATCCTAAATTTAATCAAATCTGCAAAACTCCCTTTGCCATATATAAGTAGCATTCACAGGTTCCAATGATTAGGATCTGAGGGAGCCATTATTCAGCCGACAACAGAAATATTGTATGTAAAGGTCCCTCCACTGACTAGGTGCTTAATAAATAGAACAATGTTTATTACCATTGTATGTGAAATGTTAATTTAGCAGTGTGGTGCTGTGTCAGTGAATGACTCAATGATAAAATGACATTTTTCACATTCTGGGTATAGTGAAAGGACACAGGCATTTACTTTGCAATATCTACTCAGGCAAGAGGTTGATTTATAAGAAAAGTAAAGCCATTTAAGTCAGTCTTCAAATACAGTGTATAGAATAAGTTGTGTATTTCTTCCATTGAATTGAATCATTTTCATTTTGTCTTTGCTATTACAATAAAAGGAAGTCAGCATATTTTTACAGATCAACATCTAACTTACTGGTCAGCAAAAATATTGTGTCTTTATGTGGCCTTTTTAAAGGTATTTTCTCTCGCTCTTCAAATCAGGCTGGAAAAAAGCTATGCAGGGCATTGGGTGTCTGTGACATGATTTCATAAGGAACAATCATTTGTGAATCTATGGAGGAAAAATTAGCTAAAGATATAACGTTTTAATCTCGTTATTTTCATTTCATATTTGCCATATCTTGTTGACATTTTCTGTGTTATCTAATCTTGAACATACTTGAAGCTATTATTTAAAAAAAATAAGGACAACATCTTGTCAGCACTCCAACTTATGTGGAATAATTATATTGAAGAGAGTATCATTTGAATACTTCAGTTTTGTACTGAGTTTAAATTACACGTGTCGTCAATATGCAATTAATTGAAGTAGAGACACCTGCAAACTAATGTCATCAATTCAAGTGTGTAAGCAGAATGTACACTTACGTGAAGTGGCCTATCTTCCTGCATTCACATATTATATATTTAAGATGGCAGAAGAATTAAATACTGCTCAATTAAGAACAAGACACTTAATGGATTGGAGCCTTTGGGAGACATAGGCAATAAAATTTATTCCAGGCGGATAAGCATGGCATATTCTTGCATCTCGTGAATGCCCATTGCCATGTGAATTTGCCATCCATGCACTTTTCATTAACTGTGTTTAATAATAACTAGTTGTCAAACTCCCTAGACCACTGGTTTTTAATACAGAATTCAGATAAAATGGGATTCAGTGAAGACCCAGGAATCCCCCGAAATTGTGTAAGAAATTGTGTGTGTGTGCGTATGCACTTTTTTTTTGTGGTGTGGTTGAATGTACCAATGGATAGCCAATACCCTTTCTCCCCTTATTCTTGTATAAATACAGATTTTATTCTATCTGGAAGGTGCTTGGCCAAATAGTGCATGTGCCAATTTTCCCACTTCTCTTCTAGCTGGGATTGTCCAATGAGAATTAAGTGGAAGTTCTTGGTGAACTTCGCGTCTCCTTAGGAATGATCAGACAATGTATAAAATAGGTAACTAATGAGAACTTACTGTTTAGCACAGGGAACTCTACTCAATGATATGTGGTGACCTAAATGGGAAGGAAATCTAAAAAAGAGTGGATATATGTATACGTGTAACTGATTCACTTTACTGTACAGCAGAAACTAATGCAACATTGTAAAGCAACCATACTCCAATAAAAACTTAAAAAAAAAAAAAAAGAAAAAAAGATCAGACATCAGGCATGTGTTCCCTACCTGGAATGCAGATGTGATGGTTGGAACTCTAGCAGTCATCTTGGGACTTTTAAAATATCAAGTAATTACATTATTTTTAATATTTTTGTATTGAGGTAAAATTTATGTATAATGAAGCATTCAGACCTTAAGTATACTACTGTTCAATAAGTTTAGGCAAGTGCATATTAAGACCCATAGTATTTCCATTCCTCTGGAAAGATCCCTCACACTCCTTCTCAGTCAATCCCCACATCCCACCTAAGAACTGCTAATCTGATTTCTATTTTCATAGGTTAATTTTGTCTATTTAGAATTTCATATAAAGGGGTCATACAGTATGTACTCTTTAATTCATCTGACTTCTTACACTTAGCATAATATTTTTGACATCCATTCATGTTGTTGCACATATCTTAGTTGGGCTGCTGTAACAAAAATCCCATAGACTGGGTAGCGTAAACAACGAATATCTCTCTCACAGATCTGGAGGCTGGGAAGTCCAGTCCAAGATCAAGGTGCCAGCAGATTTGGTGTCTGGTGAGAACCCTCTTTGTAATTTATAGGCTGCTGCCTTCTTGCTGTACCTTCACATGGCCAAGAGAGAACATCTCTCTTGTATCTCTTCTTATAAGGACACTAATCCCACTCATGAGGACTCCACTCATGACCTGACTACCTCCCAAGGGCCCCACTATCAAGTACCATCACATTGGGGATTAGGGCTTCAAGAGATGAATTTGGGGGGAATACATTCAGTCCATAGCAGTAGGTCATTCCTTTTTTATTGCTGAGTACTATTTCATGTTGTGAATATAACACAGTTTCTTCATCTATTCTCCTACTGATAAACATCTAGCCTGTTTCCAGTTTTTCGCTATCATGAATGAAGCTGCTATGCACAAGCATATACAGGTCTTTATGTGGACATATGCCTTCATTTCTCTTGGATAAATAATAGAGGTACAATTGCTGGGTCATAGGGTAGATATATGTTTATTTAAAAATTGCCAAACAGTTTTCCAAAGTGGCTGTAAAATTTTACACTCCCATTAGCAATGTCCTTGCTAACATGTGGTGTTGTCAATTTTTTTTTAATGTTAGTTATTCCAGTGAGTGTGCAGTGGTGGTATCTGATTGAGTTTTTAATTTGTGATCCCCTGCTGATTAATGATATAGAACAGTTTTTCATGTGATTATTGGACACTGCATTAATGCAATGTTGGAGGACAGGGTGAGACCTTCACGGGACACACTCTAATAACAATAGCCACTCAAACCGCTTTTAAAGGACAATGGGTATTGGTTTAATGGGGTCTGTAAATTTTGAGGAAGAACTGAAATGCTCTGGAGAATATTGGGACCTTTGAAAGATTTGTGGTGGAAAGGGAGAGAGAGAAGAGAGTTGGGCTACCGGAGGCCAGAAACAGACCCTGGGGTAAAACAATGAGAATTTCAGTGGAGGCTTTGAGTTTTTTATGAAGTGTGTACTGTAAATGAACACTCTTCTATTCATCATACCAATTTCAGGAAAAACTACATTATTTACTTGTGCAGGAGTGGGAAAACTACTATTAGTGGACTAAATCTGGGATGCCATCATTTTTTTGTGGATACAATTTTATTGGCACACAGCCACACATTTATTTATATATTGTCTGTGGCTGCTTTCATGTTACAATGGCAGTTGAATAGTTGCAACAGAGATCAATAGAGCCTGTAAAGTTGAAAGTGTTTACTATCTGGCCCTTTTCAGAAAAAAATCGTCAACCCCTGTACTACTATGGGGTGGGGGAGGGGAACTACAATGAAGTGATGAGTACTGGGTCAACGTGGGAGAGGGGCAAGAATTTTGGAGGCTGGATCCACTGGTTCCAAGTGCAAGGAAGAACATTTGTAGATTCTCCTGGCTTAGCAGCAAAGTATTTGAAGGTGTACTGAGTGATGTGGCCAGACGACGAAGAGTTATTGAGCTTCTTTTCCTTTTTCTTCTTTCTTTTTGCTACTATAATTGGCTGTACGTAATAATTTAGATCGACATAGTCCTTACCTACCTAAGCTAGATGATACTGATGTGAAGGGATGTGAAAAAAATCACATGGTCAACAGAATAAGAATACTAAACAACAGCTAATATTGAAATACCTTTGCAGACCATCCAAATCCCTTTGCTCTGACTTCACGTTAACTAAGCAATGTAAAAAAAAAAAAAATCAATTTCTTGAACTCATTCATGGATTAAAGAGCAAACACAAAAACATGCTCTTTGACCAACTACAGTTCCCTCTATGAAATAAAATCACTGACTTCCTGATTCAAATTGGTTTCATATGACCTTGGAGGTATGTGCCTGTTTTCTTTGGGCCTAATCACTCTTAAATAAGCTAACCAGTAAATACTGAAATTTAAGAAAGGCCCCAATGGCTACCAGAAAGACTATAGCGCTAGGGTCAAACGGGACAGAGTTTGAATCTGCAAAGTTTACTAGTTCTGTGACTTGGAGAAAGTGATTTCACCTCTCTGAGCCTCTTGGTTTACTCCATGAAATGAAATAATACACTGAAGCCCTTAACTTAGTACCAGAATAGAATAAGTGCTTTATAAACAAAGTTCCCTTCTTTATCTTCTGTGGCTAGGATTGAGAGATCAGACGTTGAATAATGGTGCTATGGGCTGAAGCGTGCTTCCCTCCACCCTCATTCATATGTTGAAATCCTTACCCCCAGTGTGGATGGTACTTAGAGCTGGTGTCTTCGGGAGGTAATTAGGTTTAGATGAAGTCATGAGGGTGGGACCCTCATGATTGGATTAGTGACCTTATAAGAAGAAACACTAGAGAGCTTGTACTCACTCTCTCTCTGTATGCACAAAGAAGAGGTCATGTGAGCACACAGCAAGATCATTGCCACCTACAAGTGAAGAGATCTCAGAATGAAGCCTACCTTGCCAGTACCTTGATCTTGGACTTCTCAGCCTCCAGAGCTGTGAGAAAAATAAGTATCTGTTGTTTAAAACACCCAGTCTGGTATTTTGTAACAGCAGCCCAAGCTAAGACACACTGTAACCCAGTGAAGCCCACTCTTGAAAAGCTCTCCTGATTCCCACTGAGCTCCACTCCTAAGGATTTTATGGTGGTAATTTAAAGGAGCTGTCTCAATAATTTGTACTTTTACATTGTCTGAAGGAGGGAACACTTACCAGCTATTCACTTTCTTGTCATTCTCTACTGACTCAGTGTTTTCTTTACCTTCTGAGACATTTTAAGCCGTTAGCAGATATTTTAAATTTCAAAGAGTTGATCTGGGCCTGTTATGTTTGGGTAGAAAGTCTCAAACTGTATTTTATTGAAAGTCCAGCTAAAGATGAGAGTGGTGTATGGGCTAAGGATATAGTGGATTGAGAGGGTTATGTGGGCTTTTTTTAAAAAATAGATTTCATTTTTTAGGGCAGTTTTAGGTTCACAGCAGTACTGGGCACAAGAGACTTCCCACATGCCCTTTGCTACTACATACGCACAGCCTCCCCCATTATCAGCATCTTGCACTATAGTGGTACCTTTGTTATAATTGATGAACCTGCACTGACACATCATTATCACCCAAAGTCCGTAGTTTACATTAAGGTTCACTTGGTGTTGTACATTCTATGAATTTGGACAAATGTATGATGACACGTATCCACCATTATCATACACAGTAGTTACACTGCCCTAAAAACCCCTCTGTGCTCTGCCTCTTCGTCCCTCTAGGACCTGATTTTGGGAAAGTTTAGGGATTCCAATAAAGAATCAGAATGACAAAATGTCTGATTCCAAAGCTCAAAGCCCCTAGTAACCATGCGCTGTTGTTTTGTCAATAAATACTATCCTGGGTCAGTAGCCAGGTCAAGGAATTTCAGGTATACTTGTTGGAACATGGGCTTTTGAAATCTCAGAGTGCCAGCTGTGAATATATTCTACTTTTGCCATTTAGTGTTCACATTCAATGAAAAAGCTTTGTTTAGATATTTTTTTGCTCCTTTTCCCTCTTTTTTATTTAATTACGGACTAGACCTAACACTGCTGCCTGGTCATGATAGAAGGTGACTGAGATAAGCCTAAAACTTGCCCACAAAACCCTGATTATTTATAGTCAATGAGTTATGTAGAATCATGTTTTTCATTCATATCTAAATTCATACAAATTTTAAGTCTACTCTGTATTAAAAAAAAAGTTCTGTGATGTACAGGAAGGTTGTTATGTTAGAATGTGGTTTCCCCATTTCGCTCCTACTGTGCACCAAAATAAAATTTTAAATATTTGCTTCTTTAATATAGTGTGCAAACTGCGCTAACACACAGTGGAGGAAAAGGCTGTAAACACTGTCAGCCTTCAGGAGAACTGAAAGTTTCCCTGAAAAGCTTAGGAAATTGCTCATAACTCCACTCATTGACTGTAAACTCTACGAAGGCAAGGATTTTGCCCTGTTCAACTGTGCATGGATCTATCCCAGTGTCTGGAGCAATGCTTGCAGAGAGTGACTACTCAGTAAATATTTGTAAATGAAGGAATGAATAATGAAAGAAAGCACATGCATTTGTTTGGAAAGAGCATTTTTCCTAACATTAAACACTAGAAAAAAAGTTTTAGGGTTTTTTTTTTCTTGTTTTTTAAGGAATTGAATGTATGAATTAATGCCTTTCACATGGCAAGAAGCTTCCTTTTGGCCATTTGTCATATAAGCTCTTGCTTAACAATAACTCAAGAAAGCATACAATTAAAATATTTTAATGCATTGAACATAACTCTAGGAAAATGAGCAGGGCTGGCTTCATGGGCATGTGGCCCATACAACTGCACAGGGTCCCATGTTTAGAAGGGCTTGGTTTAATGCTCCACTGTTGCCATCTTGAAGTTGTTAACATTTTTGAACAAGAGGTCCTACAGCTTCATTTTGCATTGGGCCCTTCAAATTATGTAGCTAATCATAGAACTGAGTTGATATATTACAAGGCCATTACATACTAACTTATTACTAAGAACAGAATTAAAGGAGCTAAAGAAATGTAAAATGAAAATGAAAATTTTCAGCTCTATAATTTGTTAATTAAAACTGCAATGCCCACATAAGATATCTCTAGATGATCTAGAAGTCTCTAGAAATAGGCAAATTGTCCCATATGATAGGAGAAAGGAAGCAAAAAAAGACAATTTTAGAAATCATAATAGGACATAATATCTTGCTTGGTACCAGTTTTGCCCTTATTCCTTAACTTTCTTCATTTAGGTTTATAATAAAAGAGAGAAAAAGTAATGGGGGAGTTGAAAGAGGTGTCTCTGATTGTTGATCCTCCTAATGTCTCACAAAAAATATTCTGACGAATATTCACACATTATAACAACTAAAAACAGGGCTAAGAATAAAGATGAGCAGATATGCTATTGCCAAAATCTGGGAGAAATTTCTCATAATGCTATGGCTTATGAAACTGGAAAAAGAAAAAAAAAATCCCTTACCCATGCTTTGGTTCATTAGGCAGAGCACCCAGAGAGAAGATAGCAAGACATTTTATTCCTCTTGCACTGCAGTCAGAAGCCTGAGAGATCCAGGATGTGTACCCATAAGAAAAGTGGGGGGGGGCATTCATCTACTAAGAGGAAAAAAAAATGTAATACATCACTAAATGTAACACATCACTAATGTTCCTTAGTCTGAGTTTTTCAATGATCAGTTGTCTCAACTGTACTTAAGGCAAGAACAGATAGTTAGCAGTTCAAAATTGGACTCTGTAAGAAATGTGTAAAATTGCTAAATGAAGATATCAGCTGTGCTAGCAAAGTTACCATTTTGTTATGAAAATGAAGGAGCCTGACTTGACTTCTGCTTTAGATGTAAGGGCCATTTCAGACTGAGAGCAGAGCCAGATTCTACAGAACCAGCTGGAAATATGGCAAAAGATGGCTTGTTTTTTGTCATGGTTATGTTTGTCATCGTTATGATCTCATTCTGTCTTATGATGACTTAAGAATTCTGAGCTCCACGCAGGTCTTGTGATATACCCCTAATTTCCAGGTTGTCCTGTGTTGAGAGTAAGCCTGCCAACCCCTGAGACTGAGGTGGAGAACAGATTTTAACCAAGGAGGTCAATGACTTGTGGTGGTGTGACTTCAGTCTGAGCCTGTTTCATCTATAAAATAAGAACAGCAGCAGCTGTCACACAGCTTTCTTATAAGGATTATATAAATAAAATATATATGTAAGTCTGTATGCTTGTATGTAAACCTTTTGGTAGGAGAGGAGGTGCTCAATAAACACAAATTTCCTTCCCAATGTACCTTTTCTAAAGTACCATTTCTCATAGGGCCTTCCCCTGCATAACATTATATCTTCTAAATATTTTCTGCTAAAATTAAATACAATATGTTTAATTTTAATACGTAGCAACTTTATACATTCAGGAAGTTTCAATCAATGTAATTTTCCATTTGAAGCACATACCCTTTCCCATGAATTACACTTCTAGCATTCTTGTATGTAAAGGCAGTATTGTTCTGTGTTACCAGGATGGGCTCAGGAGTCAGACTTCTTTGGTTCACATCCCAACACTGCCACTTATTAGTTGTGTGACACTGAGTACAATTTTGGTGCAAATTCTGACATGTTGTTTCTTTCCCCCACACCGAGCAAGTCTCTGATACTAGCTGGGCGGCCTACAATTCAATTTAACTCTGACACCACTGAAACTGACCAGGAGCCTGTATGTCTCCTGGGCACAAAAGCCTTTCAAACAGTTGCTAATCAGGGAAGGGAGGGGATGCAGAGACAAGGGAGGAGGAGTCAAGAAACAATAGCGTAGCCTTGAGGCAGGGTCCTGGTTCTGCCTCAAGGGACACATGTAACAACAAAGTTAAACTCTTCTGCAGAACTAAAAGCCCCACCAAATGGAAGATGTTCCTGAAAGAAGGTCACAGTTTGATAACATCGAAGCTTATCAGGATTCCACAGGAGGCCAGATTAAAGGAATACAGGTCCTGGCACACCCTGATCCTTATCAGCAAACCTCCCTTGAACCATTGCTATAAAACTCCTCACCAAATTCCACACCTCTCCCACGCAGCCGGCTTGGGACACGTAGTTTTGCAGGGCACGAGCCCGCTGTGTCCTCCCTTTGCCTGGCAAAGCAATAAAGCTATTCTTTTCTACTTCACCCAAAACTCTGTCTTAGAGATTTGATTCGGCACCGGTGCACAGAGGTTAAGTTTTCGGTATCACTATCTACCCGGAGACAGCGTCAGATCCCACAGGTTAAGGGCTCACTCTTACAAGACTAACCCCCCTCACCCCAACTTCAGACACCAATCGAAAGGCCAGCTTGTCACCTGTGCTTCTCATCTGCCGGGTATAGATTGGAAGTTCCAAAAACCCCCGCCTTGGTTTTGATTAATTTTCTACTATGGTTCACAGAACTCAGAGAAACATTTTACTTATTAGATTAGTGGTTTATTATAAAAGAATATAACTCAGGAACAGCTAGATGGAAGATGCATAGGGCAAGGTACGGGGGAAGGGCATGGAGCCTCCGTGCTCTCTGAGCATGCCGCCCTCTCCAGCCAGGAAGCTCTCTGAACCCCATCCTTCTGGGTTTTTGTGGAGGCTTCATTACAGAGGCAAAGCTGATTAAATCACTGGCCACTGGTTACTGAACTCAACCTCCACCCCCTCTTCCCTCTTCGGAGGTCAGGGGGGTAAGACTGAAAGTTCCAACCCTCCAACCACAAGCTTGGTTCCCTTGGCAACCAGCCCCCTTTCATAACTGCTTTCTAAAAGTCACCTCATTAACATAAATTCAGGTGTGGTTGAAACAGGTTTATGAATATCAACAAACATTTATTGCTCTTATCACTTAGGAAATTCCAAGGGTTTTAGGAGCTCTGTGTCAGAAACAGGGACTTAAAACAAATATATATTTCTTTTTTTTAAATGCTGTACGCTAATTGGTATTTTATTATTATTATTGTAATTTTTTTAGTGAAGTATACTTGATTTACAATGTTGTGTTATTTATTGCTGTACAGCAAAGTGACTCAGTTATACACATATAGACATTCTTTTTTTTCACGTTCTTTTCCATTATGGTTTATCACAAGATATTGAATATGCTCCCCTGTGCTATACAGTAGGACCTGGTTGTTTATCCATCCTATATATACTAGTTTGCCTCTGCTAATCCCAAACTCCCAGTCCTTTCCTCCCCCTCCCTCCTCCCCCTTGGCAACCACCAGTCTGTTCTCTATGTCTGTGAGTCTGTTCCTGTTTTGTAGACAGGTTCATTTGTGCCATATTTTATTTTATTTTTTTATTTTTTTGTGTGTGTGTGGTTTTTTTTGTTTTTTAATTTATTTTATTTTATTTATTTTATTTTTGGCTGTGTTGGGTCTTTGTTGCTGCGCGCAGGCTTTCTCTAGTCATGGCAAGTGGGGGCTACTCTTCGTTGCGGTGCGCGGGCTTCTCATTGCGGTGGCTTCTCTTGTTGCAGAGCACGGGCTCTAGGCGTGCGGGCTTCAGTAGTTGTGGCACGTGGGCTCAGTAGCTGTGGCTCGTGGGCTCTAGAGCGCAGGCTCAGTAGTTGTGGCGCACGGGCTTAGTTGCTCCACGGCATGTGGGATCTTCCCGGACCAGGGCTCGAACCCGTGTCCCCTGCATTGGCAGGTGGATTCTTAACCACTGTGCTACCAGGGAAGCCCCTGTGCCATATTTTAGATTCCACATATAAGTGATATCATATGGTAAGAACAAATATATATTTCTTACTATAAGTCACAATGTCACATGAGCAAGTCACTTAACCTTCCTTTGCATACATGGATAATGGTTGTATCATCTTCACAGGTTTAATTGTAAGGTTGTATGAGCTAACAGATGTATGTATATTCCTCAGAGCAGTTTCTGGAATAGAGTAAGCTCTCAGTAAACATTAGCTATTATTTTTGATAGTAGTTAATAAGAAAACCCAAGTATGAAAGTTTCACTTTCTTATGAATGGTCTCTGCTCTTTATATATTAGTAAATTTGCTAGGTATTTAAATCGTTTACTGTGGAATGGCACCATCAACCCTGGGTCATTTGGGGATAGTTTAATAAATACATTTACAAAGGAGTAGAGAGAGTACAGGAAAACCACAAAGGGTGTGGAAGACCCCAGAGCTAGTAACTACTGAATGCTGGTACCACCCCTAAGCTTTAAGGTGTAAGGGGAGGGAACTGTTATTGGGACTTGGAGGCAGAGAAGGCAGTGTGGAGAGGAGAGAAGGGTGCTAGAAGCGGTAGCTTTTGATGGAGGAAAGCAGCCAAGATTAGGTGACCAGGCAGAGAGGGAGCTGGGGACTAAATCCTTTCACCTCCCTCCCCTCCTTCCTCTCTCCTGCCGGTACACCCTAGCAGCCAAACTGAACCCAAAACTTGAGGGAAGTGCAGCCCACTGACACAGTTCATCTGGGGCAGCCTCGTGGGTCACAGCAGGGTGGAGAAAGGGGAAGAGTAGGTATCCTGGACACATGGAAGATGCCCAGTGCCATAATCATGCTAATTTTTTTTTTTTTAACATCCTTATTGGAGTAGAATTGCTTTACATTGTTGTGTTAGTTTCTGCTGCATAACAAAGTGAATCCCCTATACATATACATATATCCCCATATCCCCTCCCTCTTGCATCTCCCTCCCTCCCACCCTCCCTATCCCACCCCTCTAGGTTGTCACAAAGCACCGAGCTGATCTCCCTGTGCTATGCAGCTGCTTCCCACTAGCTATCTACTTTACATTTGGTAGTGTGTATATGTCCATGCCACTCTCTCACTTTGTCCCAGCTTACTCTTCTCCTTCCCCGTGTCCTCAAGTCCATTCTCTACGTCTGTGTCTTTATTCCTGTCCTGCCCCGAGGTTCTTCAGAACCTATTTCTTTCTTTTTTTTTAGATTCCATATATATGTGTTAGCATACGGTATTTGTTTTTCTCTTTCTGACTTACTTCACTCTGTATGACAGGCTCTAGGTCCAATCACCTCACTACAAATAACTCAATTTCGTTTCTTTTTATGGCTGAGTAATATTCCATTGTATATATGTGCCACATCTTCTTTATCCATTCATCTGTTGATGGACACTTAGGTTGCTTCCATGCCCTGGCTACTGTAAATAGAGCTGCAATGAACATTGTCATACATGACTCTTTTTGAATTATGGTTTTCTCAGGGTATATGCCCAGTAGTGGGATTGCTGGGTCGTATGGTAGTTCTATTTTTAGTTTTTTAAGGAACCTCCCTACTGTTCTCCATAGTGGCTGTATCCATTTACATTCCCACCAACAGTGCAAGAGGGTTCCCTTTTCTCCACACCCTCTCCAGCATTTATTGTTTGTAGACTTTTTGATAATGGCCATTCTGACAGGTGTGAGGTGATACCTCATCGTAGTTTTGATTTGCAAATCATGTTAATTCTTGAACTTAAAAATCTGGCAGTTTCATAAAGTTATATCTGATTTTTTAGCAATAAGCATATTTACTTTTTTGGAAAGAAAATCTTTCATATGAGCCTAATATCTATTGAAATGGGTAATATTTCTATGAGCTCTGTATCTATAGACTTGTGTTAACTTTATGGTTTCTATTCGGGTCAATAAGTCTCTTAAAGAGAGAAATTAGGTTTCTTGGGAAAAAAATACTACTTTAAACCACAGCCAGCCATCTCACATACCTGTCCTTGGCCACGAGAGGGATAAGGCTCAAGATCTGGTTGGTCTTAGTCCAGTCCATCTCCAAAAATATAAAGACTCCATAAGTATATCTTACTGACAGGTGGATCGGTTGCATCATCTGTATGGATGAAGACCTATGAAACAGGCAAAATGGTAAATGTACAATGTGATCTTTGAAAACTTTGATGTGCTTCTAACATCGTATAGACCAAAGGACTCCTATTCTTTACTCTGTTGCTTCTTGTTCACAAAGACACCCCTCGTAGCTTCTCATACACATTCTTTTGAACTGAAAGGGCATGATTGTCATTTCAAAATGCAGCCTCCCCTTCTCCTTTAGCAGGTTTTGGCACCAACTCAGTTCCTATTAGGGACAGCCTTGATCGATCCCTCCATCTCTTCTGCTAACAAAGATTATCTAGGGGGCTCCTAATCTGAGTTCACTGACAGCCTTCTTTCCTGTCATGGCCCCCTTCTTGCAACTGCACCAGTAAGGAGCAAGATGGTGTCTCTGGTTTTTACTGCTGAACTTCCTTTGGATTCCTGGGGTTCACCTTACAAATTTAATAAGAGAATCTGCTCTCACCCACTCACTCTAACTCTTACTAGTCTCCAGACCTACTCCACTGTTTTCTAAACTTTTTGGAACCAATTAAAAGATTACTCAGTTTCCCTTTTTTCTTATCTCTGACACAATAATGGAACAGGGAACCTATAAACTTCTATTAAGAGTGCATACATCCCTCCCCTGCTCCCACTGCAAACTATTTCCCATGTTTCTCTTTATCTGGTGGATTACTGTTGTCGTTTTACACCAGGCTGTTGGGAGTTTAATGTTAAGTGCTTCATTAATAATGCTTTGTGCCTTAGAAAAATGTGAAACAGATAAATCTTGACAGTGAACAGAACTTATTTATTTTATTCTTTGTGCTTAACATCACAGAGAACAGTTTAAAAACAGTTTTGTTTCTACTTCAAGATACAGAAAAGCAGTACTTTACAAACCACAGCCACAGAGATAGAATTAATTAGTGGAAGTATAAAAAGGGTTTTACAATTTAAAAATAAATGTTTGCCTCTAACAGTAATAAAAGGATAAAAATCACTACATTGAGAGAAGAGGAAAAAAGAAAAAAAAACATACATTTTCCTGGAAGGATAGGGCAAACTCATGGGTGTGCTAACAATAGAATTTGTACAGAAAATAATTAAAATAGAAAATGTCTAGTTTTGCTTTATTTGAAATGAATTTGTGAGTCTCATTTTGGCAATATCTGCCAGTAATTCGGTTTCCATTAGAAAACAACCTTGACTGTTTTCTATTCAGTATGGTCCTCTGCAACATTATTATCCTAACTAATTCACATATAAGTGAAAATACTGAGTCTCTTCTAATATTTCCAACAGCCCTCCCTTTTCAAACCTTCCCTTTCCTCAATACATACAAAGCACCAGATGCAACCTTGAATCTGGTAGGGAACTTAAATGGCATTAGATCAACCTTATTCCAAATTAAAAAAAAAATTATTTTGGCAACATTTCTGAAAGATGGCCAAACAGCGTCTGCCTGAATACTTTCAGTGAGGGGAGCTCATTCTTTACTAGGTGTTCCATTTCATTTGTGTCTAATTGTTAGGCCTTGTATTGAGCAAAAATCTGCCTCCCTGTAACTTTCTAGCTACTGGCTCTAGGAAACAGCTGGAACGTCACAGGTTGTTTTCTAATTCCACATGAGGTAACTCTTCAGATTTTGAAAAGCAATATCATGTTTCTCGAAGTTTCTTTGTTTTAGGATACATACCTGTCCTTCTCTCAACTTTTCTTCAGGTAAAATGATTTCCAGAGCATTCACCATCTTGGCTGCTTTCCTTGAGATACATTCTAATATGCGAAAGTCCTTTGGATAGATCATCTAGAAATACATGAAAGGTTTGGGTTATGTTCTCACCAGTACTATTAGGCTTCATGATGATGATACTATATAACTATCCACGTAGGCTAAAAATTGCATTTTTATGTTTTTTACTGGACATATTACATTTTGAGCATCAGTTGAACTCAGGATTATTTAAAACCTAACATGTTTTTCAAATGACTTGTGGCCAAACGTGGTCTTTCATTCTAAACTTTAAAAGTAAATTTTTGGCATCGAAATGCAGGACTTACTAATTACTTTTTAAAAAATATTATGTTTGGGTGCTTCCCTGGTGGCGTAGTGGTTGAGAATCTGCCTGCCAATGCAGGGGACACGGGTTCGAGCCCTGGTCTGGGAGGATCCCACATGCCGCGGAGGAACTAGGCCCGTGAGCCACAATTACTGAGCCTGCGCGTCTGGAGCCTGTGCTCCGCAACAAGAGAGGCCGCGATAGTGAGAGGCCCGCGCACCGTGATGAAGAGTGGCCCCCACTTGCCGCAACTAGAGAAAGCCCTCACACAGAAATGAAGACCCAACCCAGCCATAAATAAATAAATAAATAAATAAACAAACAAACAAACAAACAAACAAACCCAAAGTTAAAAAAAAAAATTGGATAGCAATTTGAAAGGCATTGTTTAAAAAAAAAAATATTATGTTTGGACTTCCCTGGTGGTGCAGTGGTTAAGAATCTGCCTGCCAGTGCAGGGGACACGGGTTTGAGCCCTGGTCCGGGGAGATTCCCCCATGCCACGGAGCAACTAAGCCCGTGCGCCACAACTACTGAGCCTGCACTCTAGAGCCCGCGAGACTCAACTACTGAGCCCGTGTGCCACAACTACTAAAGCCCACGCGCCTAGAGCCCGTGCTCTGCAACGAGAGAAGCCATCACAATGAGAAGCACGTGCACTGCAATGAAGAGTAGCCCCGCTCGCCGCAACTAGAGAAAGCCCGCGCGCAGCAATGAAGACCCAATGCAGCCAAAAATAAATTAAATAAATAAATAAATAAATAAAAATATTATGTTTGTTCCAACCCAATATTTTGGATTTTTATTATATCATCCAATGTATTAGTTCAAACATCGTGGCATCTGGAAATCTGAAAAGCATGCCTTTGATAGCCCCTTAATGTGGAAAGCACATCACTAGAGACCTTACTCTGGTAGAGATCAATATATTACTCATGTGTCAATAGTAATTTGGAAGATTTTAAATGTCTATAACTGATAACAAAAAATATAATAGACAAATCTCAGTATTCAATTATTCAACTGATATTTCTGAGTGCCCATGATGTGTCAGGAATAGTACCAGATATGGAAGATTATCGGAGTAACAGATCACAATTCGTTCACATTCTCTGTATCTGTGCCTTTGTGTATTCTGAATCTGGGCGTGGCTATATGATTTCCTTCAGCCAATGGTATAATAGAAAATGTGACATAAGCAGAAGCTTTAAAAACATCTATGGATTAGAGCTTGCTCTCCTTGCTGGTTCTAGAAACCTTGAACCTTCAGCATGTGAATAAACCCACACTAGGCTGCTGGAGATACATGGCACTTTAACCCTTGCCACTCCAGCTAGCAGTCCTGCACCAACTGACAGCTAGCACCAAATGCCAGGCATGTGGGTAAGGCCATACTAGACCAGCTGGCCCCTAGCAAACCTGCCATCTGACTCTAACTGTGTGCGTGAGCCCAGAGGAGCCCAGCCCAAATTTTCAAATCATGTAATCCTAAGCTGATAAGTGATGGTTGCTCTAACCTACTAAATTTGGGGGAGGCTTTTAACACAGCAAAAACCACAGTGCAAAGTATATCAGACACAGTCCCTGACCTCATGAAAAAGAATTTCTAGTAAGATTCTTATTGGATGTGGTAAATTTTTCAACTTGTCATTACTACTCATATCCACTCTCTTGTCCATGTGACTTTTCAGTTATTCCCATTAGATGCAGAGCATTCTTTCTGGGCTTGCCCATGTAATTTGCCTTGGCCTATGAAATGCGAGGGGAAGTGACAGTGCCTTAAGAGGCATCTGTATTTCCACCCACCCTCTAGTGCTTCTGTCCCATGAGAAGGAGAAGGTGAAGGACACATGGAGTTCACCTGAACCCAATCTGCAGTGTGGCACCAAGGCCATCTGAGGCAAACCCTCGTTGGCTAGCCCTCAGCCAAACTGCAGAGGTGTGTGCAAGGAGAAATCACTATTGTTTTATGCCACTTTGTTATGCTGAATTTTGGTGGCAATATCTAACTGATAGAGTGGAGCTATTTAAAGATATTGCTAAGTCAACAGTAGCGTTTCAAGAAACAAAGTCACATAGTATAGTAAATTACCGGTTGAATTTTATCTACTGATAAATTTTTATATTATGACAAATGAAAATAATAGATATTCAACTACTACTCAGACAGTTAGAAATCACGGGTCATTGCGACACCTGGGAACTGGGCAGCAGCAGCAGCAACAAGCTTTGAATTTTGCAGTTGCCTTATTTCTAGGACTAAAGGCCGTTTGGTTTTACGCTTGGAAACCTCTATCACCACTATCACTGTTACTCAAGATTGTTCCTAGGCACGCTCAGTACCAGTTGACTTGTCCTTTTTCCCCTTTATTATGCCAAGGTGGAAGGTGATGATTAAAGTATTAATAGTAGATGTAAACAAGATTTCTGTTAGAGATATTTGCCCTTCGTAGGGGGTTTCTCAAACATCAAAAGACTTCAGTACTCAAAGGAGTTATGCTACAAGAATGGTCTGGCATAGACTGTGTTTTATATTTAGGGATGGACCACTTTCTTTCTATTCAAGTCACAAAAATATAGATTGCTCCAATCCAGCCTGTACTTAACACTGGCCCTGCCGGTACACAAGAAAGAGAGAGTTTTTGTTTTGAATTTCGGATTTACCAAGTTCTGATATTTTTTTTGTAAATCATAAGAAAAACAAATCCTAGATGTTGCAGCAATGTAAAATTGCTGTAAAGGTTTTTCATTTGCTTACTCTTCAGTTTCTGTACTTAATCTTGTGAACAGGCAACAAACAATTCACAGCCTGGGACCACCTGGGAGCCACATTCTGAGTAGCGCTGCGACGAGAGATTGTGGGCAGGAGGGGATGGTAGAGATGGGTTCTGTTGAATTATTTCCTTGGCAATACCATAGCCATCTTGCTGTCTCAGACAAGCAGAAAGTGGTAAGCATGAAGGTATCACTGTTTAGAGGATATCACTATTCTGTGTAATAATATTCAGTAACGAGAAATAATGAAATGATACAATTAAAATCATCTTCTGGCAACCAATATGATGATCATTTTTTTAGTATGGTAATACATAAGAAGAATGAATTAACTCATCAAATAGAAATTGAGTATCTACTATGTGCAAGACCCTGTCCTAAGAGCTAGGGATAAATCACTGTATAAAACAGATGAGCCTTGTCACTTACAAAGCTTATGTTGTAACAGGAAGTCTCCAAATCAGTAGAATCAGTTTTGAATGGACCCTGCACTTTTGTCCTACTGCTGTTAGCACAAATTTTTGATAAACCTCATTGGCTTTATCACAATTAATTCTTGGTTTCTTCCTTTCGCAACAATTTTTAAACTGCTGGGATCATTTGTATTTATTTCCTGACCTGAGGGTATAATTTTGGAGTAGAGGTCATTTGCCCTTTTCCAAGCAAATTTTAAAAAAAATTAAAGTTGCATTGTGAAGTTGTCTCTGATCAATTCTTTCATTTGTATTAACATGACCATGTCCCCGCGCCCCTGTGGAAAAACGAGGAACAGGAAGAGGAAAAGGACTACTGATTTGCAGAAGTACGTGCTTGAAAATGAAAATTACAAAACAGGAAGTTCAGCTTACCATCTTCAACATGCAAACATTTACCACAATAATTATTTTTAAGTATCAATCTACATCATGGATCCTGGAGAATAAATTTATGAAATAAATTATCCTGAGAGCTACTAATGGATAATCAATTGCAATGGAAGTGTAAAGGACCTGCTTCAACCATCGGCAGCATGGCAAACACCTGCTAATCCCAGATTTGTCATTTGCAAACAAGTTGACATGCTGGGTATTAAGGCTGTTTGACTTGGAGCAAGTTACTTAAGGGCTCTGGTTCTAAGTTTCCTTATCTGTAAAATGGAAAGAAAAAAGTACCTTTCACATGGGTTGCTATGAGGATTACATGATATTCTATGTAAAGTGCTTAGCACAGTGTCTGGTACATATGAAGTGCTCAATAAGTATTAGTGATTATGGAGAGGATTGAGGCTATTGTGTGGACCTAAGTTTTTATATTCGATTTCTGAACATTTTTAGCAACAGCTGTCATAGATAAGTTCCTCTGCTGGTTGTCCAGGTACCAAGTGAACCAGTGTGACAATTTTTAGATTCCTAAGGGAATGTCTATTTGGGTTTCTTAATATAATTATTTCAACATAAAAGCATTAAAAAAAATCCTAATTTCAGCATTCTACCAAATATCAGTAACAATCTTTTTAGAAGTTAACAAAATAAAGAGTGGGTTCAAAGCACACAATGGAAGATCAGCTAAGTTCCAAGAAGCAGATTCTAAAGGTCATGAGTTATTGGTCAGAGAAAGTAGACGACTTTGCTTATTTCAGGAGCAGAATGTTCCCTGAAGACATTTCCTGCTAACCTGTGTTCAGCTATTTCCTGCCCCTTCACTGCCACAATCTGCTACTTCAAACACGGCTTAGCAGGGTCACCCATGTACCCAAACCTGTCATCTGAAGAGCTCACATCCTAGAAGAGACTGTTCCTTCTTGGCACTGACTAAAATAACTTGATGAGATTCTCCCTCTCTTCCAAAATGTCACACAGTCAACCTTTATTTCTGTAGAGCTTGGAACTCTAAAAGCCCCACCTTCTGGAACACTGCTCTGAACACAGAATTATGCTTACTTTAATAAAAATGTGCTAGCTACCACTAGCTATACATTTAGAAATAAGGCCATTACATCATTCCCAGAAACAAATATATCCTGGAGCATAACACAGTATGTAGAGTATCATTGTTATTTGATGTCAAGCATTATCAATTTAAAAATAAATGCACAAGCTCTTTTTTTCTAACAGTAGGAAGTCTTACTGTTTCCTTTTTTCCCCTGAATTTTAATTCCATTTCTATGACACGATTTTGTTCTATATTCCTCCACTGCAAAAATATATATATAAATCAAAATTAATTTTAAAAAATTCCCATGATCATTAATCTTTGGGTTTAAAAAAATTCTTTATTGGATTATCTGTCAGTTATTATTAGAACACAATTAACCAAAACACTAGCAATATACTATACAATTTGATAAATAATGATTAAACATTAAAAGTAGTATTTACTACAAGTGCATCTCTTGATAAAACGGCTAGGGTTTTTTTTCTAATTCATTTATATTTCTGGATGAACGCTAATTAATTCCACAAAGAGACAGAATTCAACATCAAGTCTACTCGCATTGTTTGCTCTTCTAGGTGTAAGTACTGACAAACCTTCATATAAATAAATACATGGGAATAGAAAGAATTTTGTAAAGGTATAACACTCAATTCTTGCAACTCCTTCTGAGTTGCCAAATATAAAGTAGTCATATCATAAAGTAGTCATATATCATCAAAAATAAATTTTAATGATCTATCAGCTGACAACTCAGTTTCGTACTCCCATTTTGTTAAAAGCAAAAAAACTGGAAACCATCTGTCATGGTAAAGGATTTTACCTAGTCTTTAGACTCATTTATTTTCCCAAGAGCAATGCTAATAATTCTAATCTTTTTTTGCACCCCATGTATTTTAATACTCTGAGGGATAGGTATTATAGTAATATTTAGAATGTAGGAGAAATAAAGTGACAGAATTGCAATTCTGCAAAGGCAGACTGAAAAAAGGTCAGTATCATCAGATTTAGGTAAGGGTGCATATGGAAGTTAAGATCCGGAAATTGATTTTCTTAAAGTTCTTGGTGCCCATATACCCCTTGGAAAGGCTTCATGTATTCCCAGTATAACCCAAACCCAGTATGAAGACTGTTATGCAGACAAAGTGGCAGTGACAAGGCCTCCCCCCTGCTTTTTACTACACTTGTAATGTTTGAACTCATGCTCACTGTAAAAAAATTCAGATGATATAGAAGTATGCAGAGTCAAAAGTAAAAATCCCCCTTCATGTTCCCTCATCACTAATTCCCAGGGATAACCACTTTTCAGTAATTTTCTATGTAACCTTACAGACATTTTTGGTCATTTTCCTACATACACAGGCGAGTGTTTTATTTAACCGGGAGATCTTGTGCTGGTTCTCTTCAGTAGCCCCTAAGGATAAGTGAAAAGATTTCCCTTCCACTCCACTATACCCCCGTAGGAGTCCATCTTTGGTTGATTGGCCTAGAAACAGACCTTGAGATGAAGATTCATGTGCAAGTGATTTATGAAGGAACTGTTCCGGGGGAAACTGATAAGCTACTGAGGGCAACAGGGCAGAGAACGGTAAGAAACTAAGCATAAAATATAATCTTTTTTGTTTTTGTAAACTGTGCATCTTGGAGCTATTTCCATCCTACTACATATGTATCTATCTCACTCTTTTAACTAACTACACGCTTTTCCAGTATTCCATGATATAGATGTGCCATCACTTATTTAATCTTTACTGATGTTCCTAAATAGTGAGATTCCAAATTTTCCTGTTTGAAAACAATTCACAAAACATATATATTTCTTTGGGCACATATACGATTATTCTGTAGGCAGTATTATTAGGAATGGAATTTGCTGGGTCCAGTTTATTTAAAATCTTGTTAACTGCTACCAAACTGCCCTTTTTAAAAAAATTTTAATTAATTAATTAATTAATTTATTTTTGGCTGCGTTGGGTCTTCGTTTCTGTGCGAGGGCTTTCTCTAGTTGCGGCAAGCGGGGGCCACTCTTCATTGCAGTGCGCGGGCCTCTCACTATCGCGGCCTCTCTTGTTGCGGAGCACAGGCTCCAGACGCGCAGGCTCAGCAGTTGTGGCTCACGGGCCTAGTCGCTCCACAGCATGTGGGATCTTCCCAGACCGGGGCTCGAACCCGTGTCCCCTGCATTGGCAGGCAGATTCTCAACCACTGCGCCACCAGGGAAGCCCCCAAACTGCCCTTTTAAAAGGCTGTAACAACATCACTCCACCACCAACATGTAAGAAAGTGCTCCTTTTCTTCAATAGCTTTGCAAACTCTAAAGTTATTAGTATTTACAATATTTTAGGGAAAGTGATACTATAATAATAGTCAAAATTACTTGTGAGATTATGCTTTTTTTGTACATTTATTGGCATTTATATTTCTTTAATAAGCCACTGTTTATGTCCTTTGCTGATTTTATAAATTACGTTTGTCGTTTTCCTACAGTTTTTAGGAGTTTTAAAATATTATGGATAATTCTTTGCCACTTCAAAAATATCTGAATATATTTCCCCTATCTTTTGCTTATCTTCCAATTTTGCTCAGGCTCTCTTTTGTGATATGAAAGTTTTCCATTTTTATGTGGCAAATTTCATCAACCCTGTTTTTGGTGGTTTCTGTGTTCACTGTATTATAGGTTTAGGAAAGTCATATTTCTAGATGGCTAATTTAAGTCTCTTCTATAAACAAGAATGGTTGTTGAATTTTATCACATTTTCGATACCTATTAAAGATGATCATATGCCTTTCCTCCTTTTTTCTTTTAATGTATTATATTTCATTCTTACATTTCCTAATGTTGAATCATTTTTGTTCTTGGAGTAAATTTTGTAGATTCTAAATGTATTATTCTTTTAATACATTGATTTGATGTTTTATTTATGTGTTTGCATCAATATTGGTATGAGTTCTCTCTCTCTCCCTCTGTATGCGTGTGTGCGTGTATGGCGTGGTATCTTGTCTGAATTAGATAATGGCCTTATACTAAGCTCTTAGAATGAGTTGGGAAGCCTTCCATGCACTAAACATTAATATATTACTTTGCTGAAGACATTCTTAACCTTTTCCTGAAAGCCATGTTGGTTGTTATTTAGCTCAGTTATAGTAATCTAGTTTAGAGTGCTTCTCAGTCTACAGTCGATTAAAATTCCAAATTAGAGCATGAAGTATGGTGAATAAAGATTTCTGAGTGAGGGCAAGGGAAGAGATGAATAGATGTAGAAACACTGGTAATGACAAGAAATGACCCTCCAAAGTCAGAATTTCTTGGACTTGCTAGAGGCATCCAAAAACGGACAAAATCATCAGTGAATCGTAGCCTTGGGCCATCGGGTGTATGAGTTAGGTACGCCACCCACTGCAATAATGCCTAAGAGCAGTTTCTTCAATTGCATATTAACATTTTCATAATTATGGATCTGAATCACAAGAGAACATTTACATTATGTTCACTATGAAGAGAAGCACACTTAAAAATTTACTTCAAAGTGTTTAAAATTTAACAAAAGGTGTGGTGTTTGCAGAAGCATGTTAATCTACCCAGGTTTTAAATTTTAAATTTAAATGCTATCTACATCAGCAGCTCTCTCTCAAGCTTAGCTGCACATCAGAATTTACTTCAGCAAATAGCCTTGCCTAGGTCTTACCCTCTGAGATTCTTATCTAATGGGTAGTGGACAAGGGCAGGGCATCAGTGTGTTTTAAAATCTTCCCAGGGGGCTTCCCTGGTGGCGCAGTGGTTGAGAGTCTGCCTGCCAATGCAGGGGACACGGGTTCGAGCCCTGGTCCGGGAAGATCCCACATGCCGCGGAGCAGCTGGGCCCGTGAGCCACAATTACTGAGCCTGCGCGTCTGGAGCCCGTGCTCCGCAACAAGAGAGGCGGCGATAGTGAGAGGCCCGCGCACCGCGATGAAGAGTGGCCCCCGCTCGCCGCAACTGGAGAAAGCCCTCGCACAGAAACGAAGATCCAACACAGCCAAAAATAAATAAAATTAAAAAAAAAAAAAAATCTTCCCAGGTGATTCTAATATGGAGCCAAGACTGGAAAAACACTGTCATTTGAATAGATGAGTGGTTCTCAACCAGGAGTGGTTTTGCTCCTCCAGGGGACACTGGCAATGTTTGGAGACAGTTTTGATTCTCACAGCTAGGGGGAGAGGGCTTCTGTTATTTAGTGGGTAGAGACCAGGGGTGCTACTAAACATACTACAATGTACAGACAGTCCCCAACGATAAAGAAAGATGTGGTCCAAGATATCAATAGTGCCCAGGTGGAAATACTCTGCCATAGACCTAGCTCACTCTTACTTTCCATGTACCACCAATCACCAATCTTGCTGATTCCACCGACTAATCACTGCTCCAATCAGACCACTGTTTTTCTACCCCCGCTGCCACCATCTTACTTCAGGTCAGCATCCCCTCACACTCTGATACCATGAGGGTCTCATCTCCTCCAGTCTTGCTGTCCTACATTACATTCTCAACCTCATGGGCAAAGTGATCGTTTTAAGACAATCTTATCATAAGTCCTTACTGAAACACAGTGGCTTGGGGTTGCCCTCAACATGAAGCCCTAGTCCCTAACAGGGCACACAGAGCTGTACTGAGGTCGCTTCCGCTCACCTTTCAGAACCTCAGCTCTCACCAGTTGTTTTTTGTTTTTGTTTTTGTTTTTCAAATGCTAAACTCAAGACACAACTAAATGGATTTGAGTCCCTTCAAGGTCTTCTTCCACTCCTGAACAGTTACTCTTTCTGCTACTTGGAAAGCCACTGTTTTCTTTGGCCTGGCTAGTCCTTTTCTCGTTTGGGTTTGGGTTTAGAGGCTATCTCCTGTGGGGAACCCTGACTGAACCCCCATTCTAGGTTGAGTGGCCTTCCTGAATCCTTCCACAGAAGGTGCTTTTTACTTCTGTCAGAAAAGTGATTGAGCTCCCTTACTAGAACCAAAATTCCATGAGGGCAGAAATGGTTGACATTTTGATCACGGCTGTATCTTTAGAGCCTTATACAATTCCTGGTTCACAGTAAGTTTTCAGTGTTTAAGTGTTAAATGTTTAATTGTGTAATGAAGGAGTGAATTATATATAATATTTGATTTCCTAACATTCTGAAAGAATGAAATATTACTCTACTCACATTATCTCTTTAAATTACAAGACTCTGCTTTCTTATAGGAGTGTGACGCTACTCATTTGTATTAAAATAAAATAGAATTTCTTCCTGAAAACAATTTCTAAATTTCCATTTAAGGTAAACATTTTTAAGGTAAAAGAAAAGCCAACAGAACTTTCAAGCTAGCAATGAACAAACAAGTGTTAACTGTGAGCCTACTCTGAAGAAGCTCTTCACTATGTTATCTATTTCAAAAGAATATGTGAAATATAGTTTTTGTCTGTAATAAAGTCATTTCACAACACTTGGCACGTAATAAGTGCTCATTAAAGGTTTGCTAAAGACCAGTCAGAATGAGTAAACTATGACTTTGAAACAAATAAATTTTCATGTGCAAGTTTTGAATTTAAATACTTATTTTGATAAATGCTTCATATGTGAATTCTTCTGGTGTTGTTACATTTTGTAAACGAAGATAAACATGCTCTCAACAGCATTCTTTGTCTCAAGTTACTTAGGAGATATCAGAATCCAGTGAAACACAAGTTACGATACAGAGTCAGATTTTAACTGACACAGTTAACTCTGAAACTTTGGGCTTCTTGAAGGGCGACCTTGACAACACAGTAATTTGGAAAGCTATTATAATATAGACTATAGTTTTCCCCTAAACTTATCTAGCTACAGAGTATATATTTTAACATGCCTTAAAGGATGTTTATACACATATAATTACATGCATAAGATCACAAAGTAAATTTTCTATTAGCTGTTGACATGCAAAATTCTATTTGTATATATATATTTTGTGATTTCTATTTTTCTAGAAGTGATTAATTAGTGCTCCAGCTATAAAGCTTCTATTTTCCTTGTCAGTGACAATCTCAAGGCCTCTGAGCTGCCTCTCACTTGACCTTGGTTGAAAAGCACAGAGAATAGCAACCTTGAAACTGGCATCAATAAGATTCATTCTACAGAAACCAGATGCAGCACAATAGAGAAAAACCACACATTTAATTTTAAGGTTTTACAGCAACTGCTCTGAATATTTCTTCTTCTTAAAGACTTTTAAGTGCAAACGTCTCCTTCATTTCACAAAGGGAAACAGTGTCA
This sequence comes from Balaenoptera musculus, assembly GCF_009873245.2. Classification (NCBI taxonomy): domain Eukaryota; kingdom Metazoa; phylum Chordata; class Mammalia; order Artiodactyla; family Balaenopteridae; genus Balaenoptera; species Balaenoptera musculus. The sequence continues at coordinate 26,721,687 of NC_045806.1, forward strand.
TTCTGCCCCTTAACACTGGCCAAAGGCATTGTTTGGAGACCCCTCTGCATTCTTCCCTTTGACGGACACATGGCAGCAGGGTCCACACAACCCTGGGAGAATAACACAGCTGGATGTGACATTTAGCTGTGAAGCTTTCATTGAGCCGATCCTGACTATTAAAGCATGCTGAAAAGCATTTCATTAACATTTGAAGAAGAAGGTTATGCAGCTGTAATAGAATCCTGCAGTTCAAATGCACATGCATATATTATTTTCTACTTGAAGGGAGTTGTTTTCCATTGTCTTACACCAGTGTTCATTTGACGGTGCAGTGCCACGGCTGTCCTTTGCCCACAGAATTAAATGCCTCATTGTTTCTTCCTTGTGCGGTAAGAATACCCATTTTAACGACGGAAGCTGCCTGGTGGAGTGGGAGTGGAAGGGCAGGGGACGAAGACTGAGTTGGGAACTTGCTTCTGGTTGTTAACCTGTTTTATTTCCTACATCGTTATTACCTAACTAACCTCCTAAAGTCAAATCACACTTTACTAAATTGTCATCTGATTATCATTTTAAGATATGCTATCAGAATCTTAAAAATGAAACTAAAAGGTCTTCTTATCAAACACATGAATATATAAACCGTCCACCCTCTCATATATTCTCATTGTTTCCCTACAGGTAAACAAAATTATTCATATTTAGATATCCACATCAGGAAGACTTATATTAAAAACCTGGATAACCTATGTGCAAAAGGGTTTAAATTGCTGCATATTAGGTTCAAAAACGAAAGAAAGTACAGAGAATCCTTGTTTTTCCTTCGTGCAATGGTATACTGGTAAATGTTTACCAACTGGCTCCCTGGAAAAGAAAAAAAAAAGCCCCTATTTGTAGTGTTGGCAGAACTCTGTGGTATAGATATTCCCACCATGGCCTAGCCCAAGCTGCTAGGTGAGGTGTTTCTGAAGGCTGAGCAGCTGTGTGGGCTCTCCCGAGCAGGTGCTAGCAGCTCCAGAGCTCCACTGTCTGAAGGTCTTGCATCTGTCTCTTCCCTTCCACTCCAACACACAGTTCACACCTTTATTACTGCTTGCCTACCACATTATAATATTACAATGTCATCATCTGGGGCTTCCCTGGTGGCGCAGTGGTTGAGAATCCACCTGCCAAGGCAGGGGACACGGGTTCGAGCCCTGGTCCGGGAAGATCCCACATGCCGCAGAGCAACTAAGCCCGTGCGCCACAACTACTGAGCCTGCGCTCTAGAGCCCGTGAGCCACAACTACCGAGCCCGCGTGCTGGAACCACTAAAGCCTGCATGCCTAGAGCCCGTGCTCCGCAACAGGAGAAGCCACCGCAATGAGAAGCTTGCACATTGCAACGAAGAGTAGCCCCCGCTCCCTGCAACTAGAGAAAGCCCGCGCACAGCAACGAAGATCCAACGCGGCCAAAAATAAATAAATAAAATAAAATAAATAAAAATTTATATATAAAAAAAAGAATGTCACCATCTGTTTGCCCCCTCCATTTCTCAGTGCTCGCTCACTGCTTTTATCAGTCGATTAATAAAAATCACTGAGGCTCTATGAGCAATTCCCAGAGATAAGCCCTTTGGATACGCAGAAACGTAATTCATGGTCACTGCCCTCACACCGGTTACAAGCTAGCTAGAGAGACGAACACATGCATTCTGAAAATTCAAAGTTGCATGAGACAAGTACCTAAGGAGTGGTTTCAATACAAATTGCTCTAGGATTTCGGAGGAAGAAAGTATGAGGTTGGTATGTTAATAGTTTAAAAAAAAAAAGATGTGGATTAGTTTTTCAAGGTAGAGGTCCAGTGAATGTTTCTGTTTGTCCGCTTCTGATCCACTTCCTGCTTTTGAAGACTTTTCTGCCTTACGAATGGGAATCAGGGCCTATCTCTCAGTATAAACACTGAAAATGCTAAATACATGATTTCCCAGCATTCTCTGCAGCTAGGATACGGACAGGTGAGCTCTGCTCAACCAATTAGGTACACCCACCCCAAAGTTTAAATCTGGAACAGGCGCACAACAGCAAGCACTACTTAGACTCTATTTTGCAAATGAGCAGTGGCTGAAGCAGCAGCAGCAGTGCCAGCCTTGCTGAACAGGCCACAGAGACAGTGATGCTGATGGTAAGACTCGGGGTCCTATGTCCCAGTTTGCTGCAGTGGTGATGGTGTGAGTTCTGAATCCAGTTTTTAACAGAACACATACTACTCTCCTGAGACTTATGGGATGTGATTTGACTGTGGCCATGGCTCCCACACAGCCTCCATTTTCCTGTCCAGCTTTACTCACCTTCCTTGTTATTCTATTATGCTAAGAGCTAGTCTCTGTTGTTTGCAACTAAGGAATCCTGACTGACATTTAGAGGCAGGGAAGTTGTGCCGGCAAAATGAGCAAAGAAGTAGTTAGGAGTCACATCACCTAATTGCTCCAAATACTTCAATAGCTAAACAGGTACTGAAGGATAAATTCTAACTTCTGTAGTCTACCCTTCTGGTCCCTTTTTAACTACTCAGTTGATCTTAAACACACTGTGAACTGTACTATGACTATCCCACCTCTCTACCTCTGCTCATTCATTTCCTCCCCACCACCGCCCCTGGAATGCTCCCTTCTCCTCACTGAGTCTAATTAAATCTTACCTATTTTGAAAGGCCTAGCTGAGACGTTTTATTTGTCAAATCTTCCTAGACTACCCTGACCCATTAAAATCTTTCTCTTCTCTGTACATTCAGAGCACTTAGTGGCATTACCAAGGATTTAGAATATTCTGATACTTTGCATGACAATTTATCATTCAGCAAATATTCACTCCCTCCCTCTCCCACCGTGGGTAGAGAATGCTTCTTCCCCTAAGGATGCTATTCTTGACCACGTTATTTATTTGCCTTGGCCAATGGAATGTGAGCAGAAGCCTAGGTGTGTGCTGGCAGTCTGGCTTACCTCTTGTGCCCCAGGGATTCACCATGAGGAGATCACGCCCTTGCTAGCTGCTGAGAGTGCAGATCTGAATCTAGTTTGGACCCAATCCTAAGTCTGACCAGCTGAACAACATGTCTTTGAGTGAAAAAAATGCTTGCTGCTTTATATCACTGAGATTTTGAGGTTATTATGTAGCCTTACTGCAGCAATTGCTGATACACCATCTTTTACTTCTACATTTTCAGTGTCAGTGCCTTCTTTTCTAACTAGATTACACATTCTTCACAGCGTCATTCATGCTTTATCTTCTTTGGTATGCACACATCCAGAACAATGGAGTGGTGTGTTTGGTAGACATATGCTTACTCATTCATTCATGAAAGTTTATTAAACTCCTACTCTGTCCCATGAAGCCATTTTTCCAGATGCAAGGGACAAAGGTAAACGTTACAGTTCTTGCACTGAAAGATTACATAGGTTGATGATGGAAGGAGACAAGAAAATGGTATAATGATAGTGGATAAGTGCCATGACAGAGGAGTACACAGAGACCCAAGGGAAGGACAGTGATGGCTAGCTCACTCAATTTGGTACTGGGTTGCCCAGTAGAGATGGCAGGTGGTAGCATGTTAGTAAAGGCTTCTCAGAGGAAGCAAAGTTTAGACTGTGTCTTAAGGGAGTTATCCAGATGCAGAAGGATGAAGGACATCCCAGACAGAGGAACAGCACATGTACAGCTACAGAGGAGTGAGATAGCCTAGCATATTTGGGAAACTGCATGTAATTCAGTGAGCCTTCAACCTCCATTTTGTGTGGGGAAATGAGCCAACTTTCAAAGTGCTTCCCAAGCATTTTCTGCTTCAGAGAGTTCATGAGATATCTCAAAAATCAGGAAGTGTGATGCCTCCTGCTTTGTTCTTTCTCACGATTGCTTAGGCTATTTGGGGTCTTTTGTGGTTCCGTATAAATTTTAGGATTGTTTTTCCTACTTCTGTAAAAAATGCCAATGGAATCTTGATAGAGATTGCATTGAATCTACAGATGGTTTGGGGTTTTATGGACATTTTAACAATATTATTTTTTTCAATCCATGAATATGGGATACCTTTCCATTTATTTGCATCTTCTTAATTTCTTGCATCAAGGTCTTGTAGTTTTCAGTGTAGAGATCTTTCATCCCTTTGGTTAAATTTATTCCTAAGTATTTTATTGTTTTCAATGCTGTTGTAAATGGGATTGTTTTCTTTACTTCTTTTTTAGATAAAACAATGTCTTCTGCAATCAGTGTGTGATTCAATCCACCAGGCACACAAATCTCACACCATGATGCACACAGAGATTCTTAGAGCCACTGCCATTGTATGGAATAAGGAAGCTTCAAATAGAGGTTACAGCAGTTTTGATTAGGCCTGTGGGGGAAATATGTCATTAAGTAATAATGATTGCTAACACTGTGGAGCTCTTACTAGGTGCTTGGCACTGTTCTCAGTACTATACATATGTTATTTCATTTAATTGTCACAGCAATCCTATAAGATAGGAATCCTATAAGATAGGTACTATTATTATCCCCACTTAACAGGTGAAGAAACTGAGGCAAAGTAAGATTAAGGAACTTGCCCAAGGTCACATAGCTAGTAGTGGTTAAGCCAGATTCAAACCCAAACAGTCTGATGCCATCCTCTTTGTGCTTAATCTCTGTTCCTTACTACCTCCAGATTAATGGTAACATGAACCTGAAAAGAACTATTTAAGTCAACATAAGGAAGGGCCATACTCAAAACATGGCTAATATAAACATTAAAATATTTAAGTTCCTTAATATCCATTTGAAAGGGGAAAAAAAGAAAGAAAGCTTTATCCTATACTGCCTCTCAGAAGCCTGAAGGAGTGCAATGGGGACCTGAAAATGACTGATTAAATTCCTATCATCCTATAAGTGAAGAACCCATTCCATTATTAGTGAAATGGCTAACACCAAGGGTAGTGGCTAAGAAGACATGAACGCTTACACGATACAGTGAAAAATTGCTCTGAAGTATGTAGAAGGAATCAATTCCAGTGTTAGTTTAGTCAAGAAACTAAGATTAATTGGAAGCCACACATTTTGACAGAATCTCCAATGATCTCATTTCCAAGACATGAAATATTCTTCTAGGGATGATTAAACAGAGCTTACACTTTCATCTTTAAGGTATGATTATTACCTTTTATTTTATTTGATTAGTATATATCAAGGACATGATGCTTTTCATGTTGCTATGAAGCTGGGGTAGAAAACTTGCAGACATGTCTCCAGATTCTCCAGTTCAATTCTTGACATTTTTTTTTTCTGTTTCAGCAATGATCTTATGAGTAAACATTCTCCAATGTGAGTTCTTGGCCCACTTGCTATAACATCATGCTATTCTTCCCCCTCTCAGGGAAGTTTGGCATGCAAATGCAGGAGAGTGCTGTTATTATAGGAATAAACTTAAATCCCTTCTTGTGTTTCTAAGAAAATATATCACTCATGGGCAATACTTTTTGTTGGTGCATACACTATGTCCCTTAAAGCTCTCTCATATATCCCAAGGGTAGAATCTTGGAAACTGTATTTCTCACACTCTTGTGAACAGGGTTTCAATTAGACTTCATCAATGAGAAGCACCTGCATATTTGGGCACTGGAAGAGAAGGGGAAGCAGTCCACTTCCATCTTGCTGTCCCAGATCATCCTAGCAGAAGATGAGAATGCTGAGGGTCCCACATGAACTCTTCATTGTCTTAGCCCACAAATAACCATTTCTGCTCCCAGCCCATTGCCCAGCTCCAGTTGGTTGTGGCTCTGCCCACAGGAAATATAAGTGAAAACATGAATATTTGGTAAGAATTACATGTCTGTGCTACAGGGGTGGTACTTTATATATTTGACATATTTATATTCAGTGTTGTTTGGATCACTACTGGGTCCAAAAAGAAGTAGAAAGGTGTGGGCTGGAATGCACGTGAGCTCTTGAATCAAGCCAGTTAGGTAAGATCAGTCGGTGAAAGGAAGTAAGACTTAGTGGGTAAGATCATTCTCTAAGTCTGAGAGTCTGCTTCTGTTTTGTAAATAAGTTCATTTATATCATCTTTTTTTAGAGTCCGCATATAAGCGACATCATATGGTATTTCTCTTTCTCTGTCTGACTTACTTCACTCAGTATGACAATCTCTAGAGAATGAACTTATGGTTACCAGGGGGGAAGGGTTGGGGGGGGGAGGGCTAGTTAGGGAGTTTGGGATTGACATGTACACATTGCTGTATTTAAAATGGATAACCAACAGGGACCTACTGTATAGCACAGGGAACTCTGCTCAATATTCTGTAACAACCTAATTGGGAAAAGAATTTGAAAAAGAATAGATACGTGTATATGTGTAACTGAATCACTTTGTTGTACACCTGAAACTACCACAACATTGTTAATCAACTATACTCCAATATAGAATAAAAAGTTAAAAAAAAAGATTTAGCGGGTAAGAAAGAACAGGAAGTAGGGTATGGTGGAACTGAGAGCACACGAGCCACGATGGTGTCACAGTGCTTCAGGGAGATCCAAGAAGTCAATGAGAGTTGACTGGGAAGAAGCCAAAATGGAAGGAATGAATCTTGTGAATAAATCTTAGCTGATGATCTGGACCGAGGAGAATATCTGTCAGTGTTCCTGATTTATGTGAGGTTGTTAAAGAAGATGTTTTTAAATGGCCATGACAAATTGAAACAATGATCCTTAAAGAATATTTTTTTTTCCCAAAAGGAGAGGCCTCTTTTTAACACTATAGAAGCTGCATGACCTTTTTATTAAACATTCAAGCAATATCTAAGCATATGAAGTAGAAAGTGACAATCTCCCACATAATCCTAACCCCAAGTAGAGTTATTGATAATGGATGTTATCTACTGCACATACAAATAAATACATGGATATGTAGATACTTACCTAAATATAGACCACATATGCTGTTCTATAATCTATTTTAAAATATTACCTCATTACCTCTTTTCCTTGCCCTTACATAAGGCTCCACTTCATGCTTTTTAAAGATGACAGGATATTCTACTCTAAGGATTACCAAAATCAATTCAGCCAGTCCTCTGAAAACAGACATGTATCTTTTATTCTCTTGCTATTATAGAAATGCTGCAAAAACATCTTGAACATACATCTTTGTGTACATATGAAAGTTTATCTGTAGGATAAATTTCTAGAACTAGAATTTTAGAGTCAAAGAGTATGTGCATGTAAATTTTTATGTATACGGACTATTGCTTTTCATAAATACTGCACCAATTTGCATTTCTACCAGTAGTATATAAAAGTGAATTGCATTTTTTAGGAATATATTCTACAAGGTTCTCACACAAGAACTCATGCAATCAACAAAATCAAACCTTGTAGAAGTTTTGAACAATTAATAGAGAATAGAAGTGGGAATTCAGCAACATTTATATCACAGTGACATTTTCCACAGCCCACATAAACAGGTGGGCTATGACTGGCATAGAAAATCCCAAGAGCCTGAGGGGATGGTAAGAGTAGTTTTGAATCTGTGCTTTGCTGCAGTTCTTTCCTCCTCAAATGAAGGAAGTACCACCTTTGGAATTTCCATTTAAGTTACTGGAGGTAGGGACTGAGGGGTCCTGAGCTTTAGGAGCTCATCAGTAGCTTTTATTTGCTCGATGAGTATGATATTATTACCACCTCCATCCTGTGAATAAGGACAACAGTTGTTGAATCAATTTAAAAAAATGACAACCTTTTGAGGTAGTACGCCTATTTTAGAGACAACACATTGCACACTCAGGCAGCTCAAGTTTCTTAAAGTGATTTCACAAGTTGGTAGTGTTAGAACAAAAATCCAACCTAAAGACTTCTGATGATACATCCCATGCTCTTTCTGGGCTGTCCAAACCTGATACTGAATTTATTCTAAATTTTGGTTAGACCCTAAACATATTCTGTTGAGATCCTTTGTCTTAAGCATGAAATCCATGTATTTATAAACTTGGATTTTAAGAATTATACTTTATCTAAATGTTACATGAGATTTAAAAGTTAGTCAGACTCCTGTACTTTTCAGAGAGACCTCAATAGGTGTTTTTTTTCCACTCTCTGAAAATCAGGAATTTTAAACCAGAAGTATAAACAATTTGTAAGATTACATTAAAATTTCCAAACTCATGATATTCAAATAGTAGAGTTCTAAACTGAGTATACACAGTCTTCCTATACTCTCTCTTTGACATCTGTTTATCATCATGGGAATATTTTTCTCATATTATAGCTGGTGACAAAGGTGATTAATAGTATATTCTTGATATTTTCAAATGTCACCTTTTAAAATATTTTTTCAAAATAACATGGGCTTCAGAGATAAACCCACGCACCTATGGTCAACTAATCTATGACAAAGGAGGCAAAGATATACAATGGAGAAAAGACAGTCTCTTCAATAAGTGGTGCTGGGAAAACTGGACAGCTACATGTAAAAGAATGAAATTAGAACACTCCCTAACACCATACACAAAAATAAACTCAAAATGGATTCGAGACCTAAATGTAAAGCAAGACACTATAAAACTCTTAGAGGAAAACATAGGAAGAACACTCTTTGACATAATTCACAGCAAGAACTTTTTTGATCCACCTCCTAGAGTAATGGAAATAAAAACAAAAATAAACAAATGGGACCTAATGAAACTTCAAAGCTTTTGCACAGCAAAGGAAACCATAAACAAGACGAAAAGACAACCCTCAGAATGGGAGAAAATATTTGCAAACGAATCAACGGACAAAGGATTAATCTCCAAAATATATAAACAGCTCATTCAGCTCAATATTAAAGAAACAAACATCCCAATCCAAAAATGGGCAGAAGACCTAAATAGACATTTCTCCAAAGAAGACATACAGATGGCCAAGAAGCACATGAAAAGCTGCTCAACATCACTAATTATTAGAGAAATGCAAATCAAAACTACAATGAGGTATCACCTCACACCAGTTAGAATGGGCATCATCAGAAAATCTACAAACAACAAATGCTGGAGAGGGTGTGGAGAAAAGGGAACCCTCTTGCACTGTTGGTGGGAATGTAAATTGACACAGCCACTATGGAGAACAGTATGGAGGTTCCTTAAAAAACTAAGAATAGAATTACCATATGACCCAGCAATCCCACTACTGGGCATATACCCAGAGAAAACCATGATTCAAAAAGACACATGCACCTCAATGTTCATTACAGCACTATTTACAATAGCCAGGACATGGAAGCAACCTAAATGCCCATTAACAGACGAATGGATAAAGAAGATGTGGTACATATATACAATGGAATATTACTCAGCCATAAAAAGAAACGAAATTGGGTCATTTGTAGAGACGTGGATGGATCCAGAGACTGTCATACAGAGTGAAGTAAGTCAGAAAGAGAAAAATAAATATCGTATATTAACGCATGTATGTGGAACCTAGAAAAATGGTACAGATGAACCAGTTTGCAGAAGTTGAGACACAGATGTAGAGAACAAACGTATGGACACCAAGGGGGGAAAACCGTGGTGGGGTGGGGATGGTGGTGTGCTGAGTTGGGCAATTGGGATTGACATGTATACACTGATATGTATAAAATTGATTACTAATAAGAACCTGCAGGGCTTCCCTGGTGGCGCAGTGGTTGAGAATCTGCCTGCCAATGCAGGGGCCACGGGTTCGAGCCCTGGTCTGGGAAGATCCCACATGCCGCGGAGCAACTAGGCCCGTGAGCCACAATTACTGAGCCTGCGCGTCTGGAGCCTGTGCTCCGCAACAAGAGAGGCCGCGATAGTGAGAGCCCCGCGCACCGCGATGAAGAGTGGCCCCCACTTGCCGCAACTAGAGAAAGCCCTCGCACAGAAACGAAGACCCAACACAGCCATAAATAAATAAATTAAAAAAAAAAAAAAAAAAAGAACCTGCAGTATAAAAACAAACAAACAAAAAAACAACTAATACTAAACTTTCTTTGGGTTATTTGTATGGAAATATGTTAATATAAATGTTTCAGACATTACATGAAATTTCTAAAAATCTTATATGTTCTGATATAATGTTATAAGTCATAATTCTAGCTATTACTTTAAAATGTATATCTCAGAAATAACTAAATTTCCTTGTCAACTGCATTATTATGAACTTTCATCAAATCTTTAACCGTGGTCATTTTTAAGTCTTTTGTCATTTACAGACAGTTCTGGGTGTACTCTGATGCTTTTGCAAATATGTTCCTATAAAAGGGTTTCATCTTCAAGGAATTCATGGAGAAGACTCTGGCAAGTACAGGTTTCTGGTAACTGACTATACTGTTGAACTGAATGAATAAGCATTTTCAGAACTCTAATGGAAAGCTGATGAATTCATAAAAGTGCTAACAAAAGATCAAGATGAAAAAAAATTAATTACATGGGACTGAGTGAACTGATGAGGATGATTATAATTTTTGTGACTTTCTGTTTGAATAAAAAAAAAGAAAAAAGAAACTGGAAAGAACCAAAATGTCTAATAACAGGAGATTTGTTAAATAAGTTATGATAAATTTCTTTGTTGACCTCTTGTACATAATGAAACTGTTCAGTAATGAAGATGAATGCTTGTGCTATAAAGTATATATGTATAAAATATATCTGCTATAATCCCCCCCAAAAAAAGATGATCAAATATAAAATTAATATTAAAACATTAAAAAATATATATTCAAAAAACTTAATTAGGTAATTCTATATGTACTCACTTGGAAAGATATGCACATTGAGTTAAATATGTTTCAGAGTAACATTAGCATATGCTCTAACTTTAACTTTTAAGTGATGTCTGTATAGTTACTGTGTATATGTTACATAGGCATATGATATATGCATGTACATGCATTTGCACACACACACACAGAAGAGTATAACGGTGTATACAAACTGAAATTAGAGAGGAAGGCCTCCTTTGTATACTTCAGCACCGACCTAATTTGCTACAACAGGCACAGACTTCTTTAAAAAATTTATTCATATTATCAAAAAAAAACAGGCAAAGAGACTATAGTGTTCATTCCCCATCATTCTAAATAAACAGAGGTCTGATAAAAAAAAAAATAACATGGGCTTACTCTTCTGTCTCATTTTCCTTTCTTATATTCCCTTTTTTCTTTCTTTCTCTCACATTTTTCCTTTGCTATATTAGATTTCCCTAAGAACTAACCCTGGTATTATGATTTCATTTCTTGATGTAACACCACTGACCCATTTTAAATCATTAGTAACTTTGTAAAGGCAACTTGTTATTATACCTAGAGATAGTGTAATAAATAGGTTAGAGAGTATCTGACTGTAATCACACAGAGTAGATTGGCTAGTGTTTCCTATTGGGGAAGCTACAAAGGCCCCTTAGAGAAAGAAAGATCTGTGCTGGGCTGAAGGCAACTTAAAGCAACAGACTGCATTTTGGTTATCACTGAATCCCCAGTCTAAAACAATGCCAGGAACTTAATAGGAAATCTATAAATATTTATGAAATGAATGTAGTTGTTAGGCAGGTTACTTAACCTCCATGGCCACGACTGCTGCACAGCTTCTCCAAGGCACTGTAGATAACAGATTACATATGCCCAGAGACATATGTGCATGACAACTCTGTCTGTTGTGATCTTAGTCATTATTTTATAATACTTTTAGTGTACTTACTAAAATCTTGCGTGCCTTCCTCTTTGTTCTACTGACCTAGAATTTCCATTCGTAGGTATTATTGAACAGAAACATGTACATATGTGCATGTATGAGAATGCTCATAACAACATCATTCTTATTACTCCCCAACTCGAAATTACCAAAATGTCATCAGCATGGTAGATTACAATGGAATAATGCACAGCAATGCAAATGAATAGCTATACACAGTACCACGGATACTTACTAATACTGAGAAAGACACCAATGCAAAAGATTAAGTACTGTAAGTGTGCATATACATATAAAGTTTAAAAGGTAAAACCAAGCTACTGTGTTAGAAAACAGGATACTCGTTACTCTGGGGAAAAAGCTTAGGTTAAGGACTGTGAGGAGCTATGGAGGGGGCTTCTGATGTGCTGGTAATGGTTTATTTCTTGATCTGGGTGGTTGTTACATGGGTGTGTTTTCTTTGTGACTATTCATCAACTTGTATAATTATGATTTATATTTTTTTTCTGCATATGTGTCATCACTCCATAAAACTTATTTAAAAATTAAATGCATTTGTATACAAGTACAAAGGCATAATAGCAAGTAACTGGAATGATAGACATCTTGGGAGCCTTTAGGTTGGATTGAAAAGGAAGAAATAAAAGTGCCATTCATAAATGCTATCATGGTGTACATATGGAAAATCCAAAATTACCAACAAACAAATTAGTAGAATTTAACAAGATTGTTGGATATGAAATCAACATTAAAAATCAACTGTAGGGCTTCCCTGGTGGCACAGTGGTTGAGAGTCTGCCTGCCAATGCAGGGGACACGGATTCGTGCCCTGGTCTGGGAAGATTCCACATGCCGCGGAGCAACTAAGCCCGTGAGCCACAACTACTGAGCCTGCGCGTCTGGAGCCTGTGCTCCGCAACAAGAGAGGCCACGACAGTGAGAGGCCTGCGCACCGCGATGAAGAGTGGCCCCCGCTCGCCACAACTAGAGAAAGCCCTCGCACAGAAACGAAGACCCAACACAGCCAAAAATAAATAAATTAATTAATTTAAAAAAATCAACTGTAAATGGCCATCATCAAAAAGTATACAAATAATAAATGCTGGAGACAGTGTGGGAAAAAGGGAACTCTCCTATACTGTTGTTGGGAATGTAAAGTGGTACAATCACTATGGAAAACAGTATGGAGGTTCCCTAAAAAACTAAAACTAGAGTTACCATATGATCCAGCAATCCTATTCCTGGGCATATATCTGGAAAAGACAAAAACTCTAATTCGAAAAGATACATATACCCCAGTGTTCATAGCAGCACTATTTACAATAGCCAAGCCATGGAAACAACTTAAATGTCCACTGACGGATGAACAGTTAAAGAAAGTTGTATACATATACACAATAGAATATTACTCAGCCATAAAAATGATTGAAGTAATGCCATTTGCAGCAACATGGATGGACCTAAAGATTATCATACTAAGTGAAGTAAGTCAGAGGAAGACAAATATCATATGATATCGCTTAAATGTGGAATCTAAAAAATGATACAAAAGAACTTATTTACAAAACAGAAACAGATTCACAGACATAAAATAAACTTATGGTTACCAAAGGGGAAGGGGGGAGGGATAAATTAGGAGTTTGGGATTAACAGATACACATTACTGTATATAAAATAGATAATCAACAGGAACCTACTGTATAGCACAGGGAACTATATTCAATATCTTGTAATAAGCTATAATGGAAAATAATCTGAAAAAGAATATATATATGTATATATATGTGTGTGTGTGTGTGTGTGTATAAATGACTGAATCACTTTGCTGTACACCAGAAACTAACACAACATTGTAAATCAACTATATACTTCAATTAAAAAAATCAACTGTATTGATTATATAACCAGAGGATTCTTTGTAGTAGCAACTAAAAGAAATATAATTTATAATTAAAGATTATGTAGCACCTAGGAATAAATCTAAAACTCCATTCCCTGGGCTTCCCTGGGGGCGCAGTGGTTGAGAGTCTGCCTGCCAATGCAGGGGACACGGGTTCGAGCCCTGGTCTGGGAAGATCCCGCATGCCACGGAGCGACTAGGCCCGTGAGCCACAATTACTGAGCCTGCGCGTCTGGAGTCTGTGCTCCGCTACAAGAGAGGCTGCGAGAATGAGAGGCCCGCGCACCGTGATGAAGAGTCACCCCCACTTGCCGCAACTAGAGACAGCCCTCGCACAGAAATTAAGACCCAACACAGCCATAAATAATAAATAAATAATTTAAAAAAAAAACAACTCCATTCCCTAGTTTTAAGGAGAAAAATTAAAGATGATCCAAATTAATGAAACGATACACATATCATTCATGGATTGGGTGGCTCGATATTGCGTGTATATACATGTGTGTATGTAAATATATATATAGAGAGAAAGGTTTTTAAAAAATATAAGTATATAAAAATTACCCCAAATTGATCAATTGTCAATAAAATGCCAGTCAAATATTCAACAAATTTTCTTGTGCAATGTTACAAGTTGATTCTCAAATTTATATGGGAATACAAAGGGCCGAAAACAGAGAAAATTATCTTGAAGTTTATTAACAAGATGGGAGGGCTTGCACTACTGGATATCAAAACGTATTCTAGAGCTACAGTGATTATTGTATTGGTACTCAGATAAATAAGTAGAAAAATGACACAGATTAGAAAACTCGGATATAGATCCAACATTAATGGACACTTGATTCATGACAAACAGGGCATGGCAGTGGAGAAGTAAGTCTTTTCAATAAGTAAATGGGACAACTGGGTAATCACGTGGGAAAAAAGGAAATGGCAGTCTCTTACTTCAAACCTATAATTTCCAGATATATCATAGGTCAAACGTAAAAAGCAAAATAATAAAACTTTAGAAGTTAATACAGAAAAATATCTTCATGACCTTAGAGTAGATAAAGACTTATATGATAAAACAGAACACTAAAAGCACTAACCATAAAGGAAGATGCATGAATTAAAATTAAGAATTTTATCAAAAGTTACTGCAAACATGGAAGAAGAAGAACACAGCATGGGAGAGGAGATTTGCAACACATACAGCCAATGAAGGATTAATATTGAGAATATATAAAGAACTCCTACAAATAAATAAGAAAAATGCAAATAACCCAATCGTAAAATAGTCAAAAGTCGTGAATAGGCACTGCACAAAGAAATCAAATGATATAAGAGTATGAAAAATTGCTTAATTCCACTTACAATCAGGGAGATGCAAATTTAGATTACAATAAGACACCAGAATACAGCCATGAGATTGGGAGAAAAAGCAAAAGCAATGGAAATCCTTACAATACCCAGTGTTAGTGAGGATGTGGAGCAGCTGTAATTCTCATATACTGCTGGTGAGAGTATATGAGATCATTATTCTTCTAAGTAAAGCCAAGTGTGGCCTGTTCTGGTTGTGTAATTTTGATTGCTTAGCCAAATCCCCAAACCACCAAGAGCGGGCATGACAAAAATTGATAGTCAAGTTTTGAGCATAGGGGGGGTAGTTTGATAGAAGAAACCAGGGCTCCTGATGAGTACTGAGTGGCCGTACCAGCACTGGACTGGTTGATGAGCAGTCATACCATACTTTGGGACTTCACCTGAGAGTGATCCAACCTTCTTTTCAAATTTAAGCTACTGTTAGTTTGGGTTTTCAGTCTCTTGAAGCTTTAACTAATTCTAACAAAATGCCTTTTCTTGGGTAATATTTCTGAGTGCTTACTATGTTCCATGAACCATATTAAAAGGTTCACATAAGTTATCTCATTCAATTAACTCAACAACTGTACTAGGGTTCTCCAGAGAAACAGAACCAACAGGAGATAGACAGATACAGATATAGATACATAGATAAAAGGATATCCATTAAAACAATGGCTCATGTGATTTTGGAAGCTGAGAATTTCCAGACTCAGGAGAGCCCAAGATAGAGTTCCAGTCCAAGTCCAGTAGCATGAGAAGCAAGAGAGCCAAGGGTGTAAGTTCTAGCCTGGGTCTGAGTTCGAAGGCAGGAGAAGACTGATGTCCCAGTTCAGAGACCACCAGCCAGAAAGAGCAAATTCTCCCTTACTTAGCCTTCTTGTTCTATTCAGGTCTTCCATGGATTGGATAGGGCCCAGCTATATTGGAGAAGGCAATCTGCTTTACTCAGTCTACTGATTCAAATGTTAATCTCATCCAGAAACACCCTCACAGAGACACTCAGAATAATGTTTATATCTGGGTACCCTGTGGCCCAGTCAGGTTGACACAAAATTAACCATCACAACAACAGTAATGAAGTAAGTACTGAGACACAGAGAGGTTACCAAATGTGTGATGAAGTCACACAGGAAGTTTAACACCAGAACACACAATTTTCATTATACTTTATACTACTGCCTGCCCACCTATATATGAGCCTTACCTATCTTTGTGTTGCTCGTAATATCTAAGAGTACTCTCTGCACACAGCTCTTGACTCGTATACCATTATATACCCTAAAATACTGACTTGGATTAATCAGACCAAATAAAGCATTCAGAGGCTTCTGATCTAAGGATTCAATTTTTTTTTTGCATTCATTCAAGATGAGTCCTGAATAAGCTTTCAATTCTCTTGGTTTTAGCAAAGTGAATTTTCAGTACAGAATGAGATGCTAGTTTGTGGAAACTACTGAAAACATATCTTGACAGTAAGTTTTTGCATTTCAGTAGTTGATCTTTATGATGGAAACAAATAAACAAATATACAACAAAGCTTATACAGAAACCCATTGCAAAGGAACCCAGTAATTCCCATATGTAGTATTTTCTAAAGTTTTTTTTTCCCTTTCTCAATGAATGTGAATTTAGGGCAAAAACCAAAAGTACATCTGTTAACGGAATTAAAATTGCTAAATGTCAACTTCTTTTCCAAAAGAAGTCCTTGAAAACCTTCCCATTTCTAATCATTCATTTTCTCATTATGATAGGGGGGAAAAAATGATGGCATAATTCCTAATAACCAGAGGTGGATGTGTATCATATTAGTAATGTGGTACAAAAATAAATTTGAATTACAGGTTTTCCCTTAGTTAAATACAAAAATCTTCCTTCACCGTTTTGACAAATAGTTACTGAGTACTTACATGTGCCAGGTACCACTCTAGGATCTGGAATTTATGACCACAAGTACACGTTTGTTGGAAAAGACAGACAGTAAACAGATAAATGAAAAGTACATTACAGAATGTCAGGTAGAGATAAGCATTATGGAGAAACATGAAGCAGAGTAAAAGAGAGTGAAGAGTGGGTGAAGATGTGGCACTTGGGCAGAGAACTGAATGAAGTGAGGGGACAGTCAGGCCTATATATAGAGGAAGTATGTTCTAGATAGATGGGAACATGCCCTGGGGCAGGCTGCCAGTATGGCTGGCAAGCCTTGAGCGAGGAGAGCCCTAGGCAATGAGGTGAGTGAGGTAGCCAGGATTCAGTGCTCTAGAATGAGAACTATGCATGGAATACAGTGCACATGTATATGCATCAAATTACAGAAAAAAAGCAGAGTAGAACATTCGGTGCTAAACTTTTTTGGTGATAAACTTTTGGTGATAATATTAATCTAAGATGGTGAACGGAATAATTGTTGCACTAGCTATCTCATTTCTGCTGAGTTTTCCAAATATGGCTTTGGGATTTGTGGTAGGTAGCTTACATGGCTCCCAATGGCTCCCTGCCTCCTGGTATTCACACTTTTGTGTAATCTTCTCCTCTTGAGTGCAGGCTGAACTTAGTGACATGATTCAAACAAGTAGAATATGGCAAAAGTGATGAAATGTTGTTTCCGCAATTAGGTTCCAAGACTGTGACTTGTGTCTTGCTAGCACGCCTCCTCTTGCTGGTACTCTCTTGTCCTTTCACTTGCTTGCTCTGATGAAACCAGCTGCCATACTGTGAAATGCTCTTATAGAGAGGCCCACGTGGCAAGGAACCAAGGGAGACCTCTAGCCTACAGCTTATGAGAAACTGAGACCTAAGTTCAAGAGTCCATCAGGAACTGAATCCTGCTACCAACCACATGAGTGAAATAGGAAGCAGCTTCTTTCCAATCGGTGCCTTGAGGTGACTTTAGCCTTGTGGGAAACCCAGAGCTAGAGGACCCAGGTAAAACATGCCTGGATTCCTGTCCCATAAAAACTATGAGATAATAAATGTTTTTTAAGCCACTAATTTTTGAGACACTTTATTATGCAGTAATATATAATACAGGGCTGCAGTTCTGTTTCTATATTGAGCACTCAGGGGGAGGAAGTTTTCCCTGCAGGTTTAGCATTCTTGTGTGTGTTACAGAGATGGGAGAGAGTATTAAAGATCCTTTAGTGAGAAAAGTATTTGCTACTTAGAGTTCAAGCTTATTCAGTTTTCCCAATAGGGAGAGATATGAAAGTAATGATACTTGCTTTGTCCTCTGTCCCCACCCATTTACACGTTTCCATTAAAACATTTCATGCCCAATGCCCTGGGACTTACAAATTATTAAGAGGGGGCTTAAGAACATCCCTCCAAATATATGTACATTTATTATAAATTACAAATATATTATAAATCTATATTATAAATTGCATATATAGCTATGCTAATATGTTATATATAATATAACGCAGTCACAAATTTAGATGTTACAAGAGGATGAGGTGGAAAATAAATATTACCTTGAGGAACACTGGCTTAGCTGACCTCTATTCAATTCTTCAGTTCTCAACTCAATAATTACTTCTCTGGAAGTCCTCCTTCTCCCAACCAGGTCGGATCCTCTTTCATAGACCTCTGACTGGTGCATGGGTGGGTCAGTGGTAGAATTCTCGCCTGCCATAGACCTCTGATTCCTTTTTGCCCTGAGCACTTATCTCAGCTTGTGATCATGATTATACATTAATTGCCATAGTTATTTCACTAATCTCTGTCTCCCCCACAAGATTAAAAATCCCATGGTTGCGTGGAGCACCTGCACTTTTTCTCTCAAGTATATTCTTTTCTTTGTTAATTAATTTATTTTATTTATTTATATTAGGCTGCGTTGGGTCTTCATTGCTGCGCCCGGGCTTTCTCTAGTTGCGGCAAGCGGGGGCTATTCTCCGTTGTGGTGCGCGGGCTTCTCACTGCGGTGGCTTCTCTTGTTGCGGAGCACGGGCTCTAGGCGCGCGGGCTTCAGTAGTTGTGGCTCGTGGGCTTCAGTAGTTGTGGCTCGCGGGCTCTAGAGCGCAGGCTCAGTAGTTGTGGCTCACGGGCTTAGTTGCTCCACGGCATGTGGGATCTTCCCGGACCAGGGCTCGAACCCGTGTCCCCTGCCTTGGCAGGCGGATTCTTAACCACTGCACCACCAGGGAAGCCCTCTCAAGTATATTCTCAGAGAGGGACATAGTGCCTGGCATAGAACTAGAACTCAGTTTGTGGAATGAATGGAGAAACAAGTCTCATGACTCTCTTCTTTCCTTTCCCAGATATGAGTCTCCAGCTGTCAAGCTGGGAGACCAAATCTTCCCATGAGGATTCTGGTGACCCATTCAGCACATTTGGGCTCTTCTTCTGATCTCTTCTATCATTTCATGTTGACGGTTCAGACTATGAGCTTCCTCATGTTACCTCCACTGGAATCCTGGGTGTTGATGCTTTGTGTGAACTGGACTGTGAACCCCAATGTAAATGGGTCAGAATGGAGGTCATTCCCACTTCCTAAGCCAACTTCTCTTAGCCCCAATCTTGTTAGGTCTACCTTTTCATCCATTCTGACTCCATTTAGAAGTTTTCAGCATGCTATGTAGAAAGTCACAGTGTTACACTACTTCACAGGGATCCCAGGAGAATTAAATGATAAAATGTACATGAAAACATCTTAGAAACTGTAAAACATTATTCAAGTATTTGTTCTTTTCTTTGTAGTGTACAGAGGTTTTCTTCCTTCAGAAGAAAATACAATAAAATGATCAGGAAATAAACTGTTGGAAGTTTAGCAATTCACTGCCATTAAAAATAACTGATCAAGAAATAAGGCAGGGACTTCCCTGATGGCGCAGTGGTTAAGAATCCGCCTGCCAATGCAGGGGACACGGGTTTGAGCCCTGGTCTGGGAAGATCCCACATGCTGTGGAGCAACTAAGCCCGTGAGCCACAACTACTGAGCCTGCGCTCTAAAGCCTGCGAGCCACAACTACTGAGCCCGTATGCCACAACTACTGAAGCCCGCGTGCCTAGAGCCCATGCTCCGCAACAAGAGAAGCCACCGCAGTGAGAAGCCCGTGTACCGCAATGAAGAGCAGCCTCTGCTCACCGAAACTAGAGAAAGCCTGCGAGCAGCAATGAAGACCTAATGCCTCCAAAAAAAAAAGAACATTCCATTGTATGGATGTGCCACATTAAAAAAAAAAAAAAGAAAGAAAAGAAATAAGGCAAATAGGCAGGCTTACTTGTACAAGCTATCCAGGGAAGAAGTGATTTTTCTTCTGAGCCAGATGAAAGTAAACCAAGGTTTATTGATTCAGCTGTTGCTACTAGACATCATGTTTGGCACAGATTAAGCATTGGCTGCTAACTCCAGCACATGTAGCTCCAACTTCTTCAATGAAAGATACTAAGGTGAAGCCCAGATCTTCTGTTTCAAAACTGATTAGAAATTAAATCTACAAACAAGTTTTTAATATAGTATACTAAGATGGAAGACTGCAATGCATAGGGTCTGAAGCAATAATTTTGAGAGTTTAGTGTGAATAGGTTTCACTCAGAGATCTTGTTAAAACTCAGATTGTTGGGCCCTACCCCCAGAGGGTCTGATTCACTGGGCCTGTGAATCCTCATTTATAACAAGCTGTTATGTGATGTCAATGCTTGTCATCTGTGACTCACACATTGAGTAGCACAGATCTAATGAATAACTGTTTTATGGCCCAGTGTGACAGATTCAGAATGGGCATCTTTATAACCCACTTTCAGTTCTGTGAATATATTCTTTCAAAAGATATATGTCCAAAAAGATATGTGAAATACTTCTACTTTATGGTTATTTTCTATGTGGAACTAGCAGCACATGATCTACCTAAGGGAAAAATGAAATAAGTAACAATAGGTAATCTTTGGTTTTCTCCAGAAATTAGATATAATCTGGAGATAAAAATCATATCCTACTTCTTTGCCAGACAAAATCTTGAATGTGAGTGAAATGTAGGATTAAGTGAAGAATGTCACACCACTGCAAATTCTCAGGGTTGGAGTTTAGAATTAGATAACATGTAATCCAATTCCCTTCATTTCTAGACAGTGATAGGGGAACTGTGCCCACTGAAGGTGAATGACACAAGGTCATATAGATAATGAAAGGCAGGGCCAAGATTGTAACCCAAGTCTTCTGGTTGGGAGCACAGTATGCTTTTCCATCCAATAATTTCCTTTCCTGCCGGAAAAGAGCAGGTTACACATCTGGTTGGAACCTTTTCTTGGCCTCATCAATGGCAAAGATTACAGTAATTTATGAAAATCTTCTCTACCACTTTAGAAAACATTTTGGCAGTTCATCAAATGATCAAACACAGAGTTACCATGTGACCCAACAATTCTACTCCTATGTTTATATATATCCAAGAGAAACGAAAACCTATGTCCACACAAAAACTTGTACATGAATGTTCATAGCAACATTATTCATAACGGCCAAAGGTGGAAACCCAAATGTCCATCAATAGTTGAATGGATAAACAAAATGAAGTATATCCATACAATGAAATATTGTTCAGCAAAAGAAAGGAATGAACTGGCTCCCCCCACGTGGCGTGCGGCCCAGGCGGGCGCTGACAGAGCTGGGTAACTGGCCTTCTCTGGCGGCGGCTCGGCCCTCCTTCCAGGGCCTCCAGGGCCGCAGCCCACTGGCCGGCCTTGCCAGCCTTGGCGCCGCCGAGGCGGGAGAAATGGGAGTCCCTCCGCAGCGTTCCCGGGGCGGCTGCCTTCGCCGGGGAAGCGGCGCTGTCTTTGAGGAAACCGGAAGCCCCCCGTGACCCGGTTTGTTTTTGGTCCGTTTCCAAACACTGGGGAATTGAAACTCGGCGGCTCTGGGGGCGGCCCTAGGAGCCTGTGTGGGGGCTGTCGTGGATGCACTGGTAGATGATGATACGTGCATTCTGAATCATGAACAAGCCCATAGGAGAGATACAGTGACTCCAGTCTCAGTGTATTCAGGAGATGAATCTGCTGCTTCACATTTTGCCCTTGTCGCTGCATATGAAGACATCAAGAAACGACTTAAGGATTCAGAGAAAGAGAACTCTTTCTTTAAAAAAAGAATAAGATTTTAGGAAGAAAAGCTTATAGGAGCTCAAAGGGATGAAGAAACAAATTCTGTGGGAGGAGAACAAATAAATAAGGCCTATCATGCATATCGAGAAGTTTGCATTGATAGAGTTAATCTGAAGAGCAAATTGGATAAAATGAATAAAGACGACTCTGAATCTTTGAAAGTACTGAATGAACAGCTACAATCTAAAGAAGTAGAACTCCTCCAGCAGAGGACAGAGATGGAAACTCAGCAGGTGATAAGAAATTTAAATCCACCTTCATCAAACCGGGAGGTGGAAAAGTTGAGCTGTGACCTGAAGATCCATGGTTTGGAACAAGAACTGGAACTGATGAGGAAAGAATGTAGAGATCTCAAAATAGAGCTACAAAAAGCCAAACAAATGGATCCATCTCAGGAAGACAGTCTGAAGAGCAGAGATCTCCAAAGACTAAGCATTTCAAGTGATAATATGCAAAGTGCATACTGGGAACTGAAGAGAGAAATGTCTAATTTACATCTGGTGACTCAAGTACAAGCTGAACTTAAGAAAGCTGAAAACCCCACCTGCAATCAAGAAAGCTTGCACCCCAGCAGGATGCATGGAAGACCTTGGGAAAGACAGCACAAAACTGCACTTGACAAATTTTACTGCAACGTACAAAAGACACGCCCCTCTCTCGCCAAATGGCAAAACTCTTTGCCATGCCATGTCTTCCCCTTTACCAGATGTAAAGGTTTTATCAGAGAAAGCAGTTCTCCAGTAGTGGACAGATCATGAGCGATCCATTCCTCACGATGGCACAAACTTTCAGGAACACAACTCTTATGGCAGAAATTCTCTGGAAGATAATTCTTGGGTACTCCCAAGCCCTCCTAAATCAAGTGAGACAACATTTGGGGAAACTAAAAATAAACCTTTCCCTTTACCCAACCTGCCACCACTGCATTACTTGGATCAACATAATCAAAACTGCCATTATAAAAATTAATTCTGAAGAGATTCATGATGTTCTCACGAGGTTGCTGTGTCTCCCTCAGTGGTTTTCTTGGGAAATCATTAACAAACTGAAAGCAGATTTTGATTAAACTTTTGCAGAGTTCTTCAGTATTTACATTTGCACATAATGTACCATATTACATAGTTGATTTTTCAGTATGAAAGAACACCCTCCAGCTCAGAATCAGAATCAGAATCAGGTATATGTTACTAATTAATAAATTAACAAACCTAAGGTGTTTCAAAAAAAAAAAGGAAATGAAATAGTGATACTTGCTACAACATGAACAAGCTTTGAAAACATTATGTCAATGAAAGAAGTAAGTTGCAAAAGTTACCAGATACTATATGATTTCATTCATATGAAAGCCCAGAATAGGGAAATCTATAGAGACAGAAAGTAGATTAGTGGTCTTTTAGGTCTGGGTTGGTGAGGGACACAGGAATAGGGGAATTATAGCTAAAAAATATGGGGTTTCTGGAGAAGGTTCAAGATGGTGGCATAGGAAGATCTTAAACACACCTCCTCCCATGGACACAACAAATCTACAACTACATATAGAATAATTCCCTTGGAAAAAGACCTAAAATTTGGATGAACAAATCCTCCACAAAAAAGGGTAAAAGGACAGCACTGAGATAGGTAGGAGAGAGAGAAATATGGGCTCCCAGGGAATAACCGACATCCCAGCTGTGGTGATCCACAACCAAAAGGGATCACAAGGTACAGATCTTTTCCCTGAGGAGCAAGGGATTGCAACTGCACATCAAGCACTCCAACCCCTAGATCCTGCACAGGAGAGACAAGTCACCTAAACACCAGGCTTTAAAAACCAACAGGCAAAATGCTCAGGAAAACTACAGAACTGCATGGAACAGAAGACGAACTCTTAAAGGGCTTGCATGCAGACTCACTTGGCTTGAAAACCATTGCAAAAACACCAGATTGAAAAGCTCATGGACCATAGGTGATGGGGACCCACTTACTAATATTGAAGCAACTGCTAGAGAGGCAAGAACCAGTTGAGATGCTCCCTGGGGACTGAGTCATTGGTGGGAGCCATTTATGCAACCTCAGCGTACCTTGCTAATACTGGCACTGGTGGGCACCATTTTGGAATTCTCTATCTAACCTGTTCGTGACAGTGGGCACACCCTGCTGAAAGCCCTGCCCACCCCTGCACCCCAGCTGGGCCTCATAGCTGACCAAGCTATAACCCTGCCCACCAGTGCCCCAGGGCAGCCACCACCAGGCCCTGCAGCCCGTCTGGGTGACAGCCCTGCCCTTTAGCACCCTGCAGCAGCTGTAGCCCTGCCACAAAAGGTCAAATACAGCCTACAGAGGGGACACGGCTTGAAAACCCGGCTCTGGTGGCCAGGTGGGATTGCACTTCTGAGCCCCACAGGACATCTCCTAAATAAGGACACTCCTTCAAGACTGGTAGACATAGCTGATCTACCTAAAACAGAGAAACAAACACATAGAATTAGACAAAATGAGGAGACAGAGGAATATGTTCTAATCAAAAGAACAAGACAAAATCTGAGAAAAAATTAATCAAAACAGAGATAAACAATACACCTGATAAAGAATTCAAAGTAATGGTCATAAAGATGCTCACCAAACTCAGGAGGAGAATGGATGAACAGAGTGAACTTCAATGAAGAGATAGAAAATATAAGAAAGTAGTAAACAGAAGTTACAAATGAACTGAAGAATATGCTAGAAGGGTTCAACAGCAGACTGGATGAAGTAGAAGAACAAATCAGCCAGCTGGAAGACAAAACAATGAAACTCACTCAGACAGGGCAGCCAAACAAACAAACAAAAGAGAATTTTAAAAAGTAAAGATACCTTAAGGGACCTTTGGGACAACATCAAGCAGAAGAAGAGAGACAGAAAAAGGGTCAAAAAATATTTGAAGAAATAGTGACTGAAAACTTCCCTAAACTGGGGAAGGAAACAGAAATTCAGGTCGAGGAAGCCCCAAGAGTTCCAAATAATATGAACACAAAGGGACACACATCAAGACACATTATAATTAAAATGGTAAATGTTAAGGATAAAGAGAAAATCCTAAAAGCAGCAAGAGAAAACAACTTGTTATATACAAGGAAAACCCCATAAGGCTATCAGCAGATTTTTGAGCATGAATTTTATAGGCCAGAAGGGACTGGCATGACATATTCAAAGTGCTTAAAAAAAACAAAAAACAAAAAAAAACTTCTAACATAGAATTCTCTACCCAGCAAGGTTATCATTCAGAATTGAAGGAGATATAAAAAATTTCCCAGAAAAGTAAAAGCTAAAGGAGTTCATCATCACTAAACCAGCTCTACAAGAAATATCAAAGGGACTTCTATAAGCTAAAAAGAAATGGTGCTAGTTAATAATAAGAAAACATACGAAAGTAAAAATCTCACTGGAAAAGTAAATATATAATAAAAGTAGTGGATAAATCACTTATAAAGCAAGCCTGATGGTTAAAAGAGAAAAGTAGTAAAAATAACTAAAACTACAATAATTAGTTAAGGGATGCATAAAATAGAAAGATGCAAAATTTGTCAGCAAAAGTATAAAACATGGGGAGGGGGTAAAAAGATAAAGATTTGGAATGTTTTCAAATTTAAGTTGCTACCAACCTAACAGGATGTCATATGTGAATCTTACAGTAACCACAAGGAGAAAATTTAAATATACAAATTAAAATGAGAAAGGAATCTAAACATAACACTGCAGAAAACCAGCAAAACACAAGGGAAAAGAGAAAGAGAAATGAACAGAGAGGAACAATAACAGCCAGAAAACAATGAACAAAATGGCAATAAGTCCATACCTATTAATAATTGCTTTAGATGTAAATGGACTAAATGTTCCAATCAAACACAGAGTGGTGTAATGGATTAAAAAAAACAAGACCCTTCTATATGCTGACTACAAGGGACTCACTTCAGAGGAACAGACACACACAGAATGAAAGTGAAGGGATGGAAAAAAGATATTCCATTCAAATGGAAATGAAAAGAAAGCTGGAGTAGCTTTACTCATATCAGACAAAATAGACTTTTAAACAAAGCCTGTAACAGAAGACAAAGAAGGGCATTACACTGTGATACAGGAATCAATCCAGCAAGAAGATGTAACATTTATAAATGTATATGCATGTAACAGAGGAGCACCAAGCTATATAAAGCAAATATTAATAGGCTTAAAGGGAGAAATTGAAAGCAATACAACAATAATAGGGGACTTTAACACCCTAATTACATGAATGAAAAGAGCATCCAGAAAGAAAATAAATAAGGAAACAACAGACTTAAAATACACATTATATCAGATGAACTTAATAGATATATATGGAATATCCTATCCAAAAGCAGCAAAAACACATTGTTCTCAAGTGCACATAGAACATTCTCCAGGATAGATCACATGTTAGGTCACAAAGCAAGTCTCAATAAATTCAAGAAGACTGAAATTATATCAAGCATCTTCTCTTACCACAATGATATGAAACTAGAAATCAATCACAGGAAAACGCACAAAAACATGGAGGTTAAGCAACTGAACAACCAATGAGTCATTGAAGAAATCAAGGGAGAAATAAAAAAATACCTAGAGACAAATGAAAACAGAAATACAACACATCAAGATCTGTGGAATGCAGCAAAAACAAATCTAAGAGGGAAGTTCATAGCAATACAGGCCTTCCTCTAGAAACAAGAAAAATCCCCCCCAAACAACTAACTTTACATCTAAAGGAACTAGAAAAAGAAGAACAAACAAAGCCCAAAATTAGTAGAAGGAAGGAAATAATAAAAATTAGGGCAGAAATAAATGAAGTAGAGACTGAAAAAACAATAGAAAAGATTAATGAAACCAAGAGTTGGTTCTCTGAAAAGATAAACAAAATCAACAAACTTTCAGCTAGACTAACCAAGGAAAAAAGAGGATTCAAATAAATAAAATCAGAGATGAAAGAAGAAAAGTTACAGCTGATACCATAGAAATACAAAGGCTCATAAGAGACTACGATGAACAATTACATACCAACAAATTGGACAACCTAGAAGAAATGGATAAATTCCTAAAAACATACAATCTTCCAAGATGAATAATGAAGAAATAAAAAATCCAAATAGATCAATTACTAGTAAGGAAATTTAAACAGTAATCAAAAATCTACCAACAAAAATCTGTCCATTTCTTCCAGGTTGTCCATTTTATTGGCATAGAGTTGCTTGTAGTAATCTCTCATGATCTTTTGTATTTCTGCAGTGTCAGTGGTTACTTCTCCTTTTTCATTTCTAATTCTATTGATTTGAGTCTTCTCCCTTTTTCTCTTGATGAGTCTGGCTAATGGTTTATCAATTTTGTTTGTCTTCTCAAAGAACCAGCTTTTAGTTTCACTGATTTTTGCTATTGTTTCCTTCATTTCTTTTTCATTTATTTCTGACCTAATCTTTATGATTTCTTTCCTTCTGCTGGCTTTGGGGTTTTTTTGTTCTTCTTTCTCTAATTGCTTTAGGTGCAAGGTTAGGTTGTTTATTCGAGATGTTTCCTGTTTCTTGAGGTAGGCTTGTATTGCTATAAACTTCCCTCTTAGCACTGCTTTTGCTGTGTCCCATAGGTTTTGGGTCGTCGTATCTCCATTGTCATTTGTTTCTAGTTATTTTTTGATTTCCCCTTTGATTTCTTCAGTGATCACTTCATTATTAAGTAGTGTATTGTGTAGCCTCCATGTGTTTGTATTTTTTACAGATCTTTTCCTGTAATTGATATCTAGTCTCATAGCGTTGTGGTCGGAAAAGATACTTGATACGATTTCAATTTTCTTAAGTTTACCAAGGCTTGATTTGTGACCCAAGATATGATCTATCCTGGAGAATGTTCCATGAGCACTTGAGAAAAATGTGTATTCTGTTGTTTTGGGGTGGAATGTCCTATAAATATCAATTAAGTCCATCTTGTTTAATGTATCATTTAAAGCTTGTGTTTCCTTATTTATTTTCATTTTGGATGATCTGTCCATTGGTGAAAGTGGGGTGTTAAAGTCCCCAACAAAAGCCCAGGGGCAGATGGTTTCACTGGTAAATTCTACAAAACATTCAAAGAAGATATAATACCTATACTTCTCAAACTCTTTCAAAAAACCGAAGAGGAGGAAAAACCTTTTAAACACATTTATGAAGCCAGCATTACCCTGATACCAAAACCAGATGAGGACAGCACAAAAACGAAAATTATAGGCCAATATTCTTGATGAACACAGATGCAAAAATCCTCAACAAATATTAGAAAATCAAATCCAACAATACGTTAAAAGGATCATACACCACCAAGTGGGATTTATTCCAGGAATGCAAGAATGGTTCAACATCCACAAATAAATCAACAAGATACATCACATTAACAAAAGGAAGGATAGAAATCATATGATCATCTCAATACGTGCAGAAAAAGCATTTGACAAAACTGAACATCCATTTATGATAAAAACTCTCAAGAAAGTAGGTATAGAGGGAACATACCTCAACATAGTAAAGGCCATATATAACAAAACATCATACTCAACAGTAAACAGCTCAAAGATTTTCCTGTAAGATCAGGAACAAAACACTATTGCCACTTTTATTCAACATAGTACTGAAAGTTCTAGCCATGGCAATTAGGCAAGAAAAAAAAGGTATCCAAATTGGAAAAGAATAAGTAAAACTGTCACTATTTGTAGATGACATGATACTATATACAGAAAACCCTTAACACTACACCAAAAAAAAAAGTTAGAATAAATAAATTCAATAAAGTTGCAGGATAAAAAATTAATAATATATAGACATCTGTGGCATTCTATACACTGAAGCACATTATCAGAAAGAAAAATTGAGAAAACAATCTCATTTACAATTGCATCAAATATATACAATGGAATATTACTCAGCCATAAAAAGAAACGAAATTGAGTTGTTTGTAGTGAGGTGGATGGACCTAGAGTCTGTCATACAGAGTGAAGTAAGTCAGAAAGAGAAAAACAAATGCCATATGCTAACACATATATATGGAATCTAAAAAAAAAAAAAAGGTTCTGATGAACCTAGGGGCAGGACAGGAATAAAGATGCAGGTGTAGAGAACAGACTTGAGGACACGGGGAGGGGGAAGGGTTAAGCTGGGATGAAGTGAGAGAGTAGCATTGATATATATACTCTACCACATGTAAAATAGCTAGTGGGAAGCAGCTGCATAGCACAGGGAGATCAGCTCAGTGCTTTGTTACCACCTAGAGGGGTGGGATAGAGAGGGTAGGAGGGAGGCACAAGAGGGAGGGGATATGGGGATATATGTATACATATAGCTGATTCACTTTGTTATACAGCAGAAAATAACACACCATTGTAAAGCGATTATACTCCTATAAAGATGTTAAAAAAAAAGAATAAATTACCTAGGAATAAATTTAACCAAGGAGGTGAAAGACCTGTACTCTGAAAACTATAACACACTGATGAAAGAAAACACAAATAAGTAGAAAAATATTCCATGTTCATGGACTGGAAGAATTAATATTTGTTAAAATGTCCACAGTACCCAAAGCAATCTACAGATTCAATGGAATCCCTATTAAAATCCCAATGGCATTTTTTATAGAAATAGAAAAACAATCCTAAAATTCATATGGAACCACAAAAGATCCCAAATAGCCAAAGCAATTCTGAACAAGAACAAAGCTGGAGGCATCACACTTCCAGATTTCAAAATACATTACAAAGCTGCAGTAATCAAAACAATATGGTACTTGCATAAAAACAGACATATAGACCAATGGAACAGAATAGAGAGCCCAGAAATAAACCTACACATAAACAGTCAACTGATCTTTGACAAAAGTGCCAAGAGTACACAATGGGTAAAGGATAGTCTTTTCAATAAATGGTGCTGGGAAAAGGATATCCACATGCAAAAAAATGAAATTGTACTATTATACTACACACATAAATTAGCTTAAAATGGATTAAAGACTTAAACATAAGACCTGAAACCATAAAACTCCAATAAGAAAACAGGGGAAAAGTTTTTGACATTAGTCCTGGCAATGATTTCTTGGATATGAT
Organism: Balaenoptera musculus; assembly: GCF_009873245.2. NCBI lineage: Eukaryota > Metazoa > Chordata > Mammalia > Artiodactyla > Balaenopteridae > Balaenoptera > Balaenoptera musculus. The sequence continues at coordinate 26,751,795 of NC_045806.1, forward strand.
ACCAAAAGCACAGACAATAAAAGCAAAAAATAGACTAAAAAGCTTCTGCACAGCAACAATAACAATCAACAAAATGAAAAGGCAACATAGAGAATGGGAGGAAATATTTGCAAACCATATATCTGAAAAATAGTTAATATCCAAAATATATAAGGAAGTCCTACAACTCAATAGTAAATAACCAAATAACCCATTTAAATAATGGGCAAAAATTAACCACTGTTTTTCATCTACATGGAATTCCCAGTCACAGTGGTGAACCCCATGAAGGTTTCAATGTTACCTGAGAATAGCAATATACAACTGGGAATACAGTGCACAGATAAGCAGTTTAAATTGCTTTTGTGGTACTCCCAGTCCTTTCTTTAATCTGGCTTCTTTCTATTCACCTCCCTTAGCTCTCCCAACTCATGTTAATTTCTCCATTGCCCTCACACTTTCCAAATCTTTGCTTCTATTTGATTATACTGTCTATCATCCTACCCCAGCAATAAGCAATATAAATGTTTGCAAATAACTGATGACCTCCTTAGGTATCTCCTATAATAATTAAACACATTGATGTACTTGAAATAGAAACATCAAAACTTGATGACTTTAAGTTGATAAAATTGAATACATTACCTACCTCTGTAAGCTCAAAATTCTGTTTTGAAAAAACACCTGTATATCCACTATTTATTGTTTTTTGTATCTCTTCTAAGAGATATTTATACCACATTCTGTTGGTAATATACTTTAGGAATAGTTAACAGTTTATTACTATTTAAAATAAAATATTTGACTAGAAATCTTTAATCTTAAGAAGAAACCAATGCAATAAGCCACACGAATGATTCTAACATTTTACAATTCTGACCTACAGGAAAACTCCTATGTCATGGTAGCCAGAAAGCTATGGGCTCTACATCAATAGATCCTAGTTTGACATAATAGTGAACAAAACAAACATTTGGGTAGAGAGCGGGAGCAATAAGCCCATTTTTATTTTTAGCAACCTTAAATATCAATACTTTCCTAGCAACGTCAGAAGCCTGGTGACAGACACTAGGGAATAATAGCCCATTTCTTTTGAACCGGTATTTGTGTCACGTAAACATTAACAGCCCAAGTAAACAGGGATCAATACATATATATATTATTACATATATAACATTATATACACATAACATGTTACATATGTATAATTATTCATGGTATTACTTTTAATATTTTTCATAGAAATAAAGCAACTGAGTTCATTTTTGCTTTGATATGACTGATAAAATGAAAGTAGATACTAAAAGCCAACTGTCAAATAAGATTTTATTTTTCCATCATCTTTATTATCCTTAGCAGTATTGATAGGATTAAAAATAGTGATTTAACAAATACCTAAACTTAAACCCAAACCTGAAATGGTACAGCAATGTGAATTTAAAAAAAAATGCCTTTCAGTGCAATTTGTTTAAATATTTTGCCATTTCCTTTTTCCATGTAAGTGTCCAAGTATTCTGTCTTCTAGCTAGTTTCATAGATTTTATTAATGCACTACTGTAACCTAGTAATTTTCGAAATGGTTCATGAGATCAGCTAAAATTAAACAAGGCAATGGGCAGACTTTTTTTTAGCCCTCAAATCTTATAATTAATTGTCAGATTGTTATACATAACATGAAATAAAAGAGAATACAACAACCACATTCATATTAAATTATATATTAATGTATAATGCACAGTTGTGTGTGACATTTTAATTTTCTGATTGTATGTAATTATCTGAAATCAGAGGACAAATCAACAGAAATTATCAGACGTCAATCAATTAATTATCTTTCAAATCAAAGAGAACCAAAGATACACTATTTTAAGACATCTTTGATTTTCACTTTCCAAATGTAGACTAAACAGCAATGTTTCCCAAAATTTGACATACATTAAAATCACTTGGGACATTTTAAAGTTGTTGATGCCCAGGTGGCACATCATAACAACTAAATCAGAATGTCTGGAGGCAGGTGCATTTTTTAAAAAAGATTCCTGGTGATTCCAATGTACAGCAAAGTTTAGAAAAAACATATCAAGTATATAAAATTTTAGCACTTGAATTTCAGTAGTATTAATTTTCTTAGATGATAATAAAGGCTATTGATATTATTTTCCTTTCAAATATACTTTGTTAAGGTGATAATTTGGGGAAGTTTCACATGGAAATCCTTTAAGTATCGACAAGAAATCTTTGTACTATGAGCCAGTAAATATGAGTTGACACATAAATGCATATTTGAAAATTTATATAAGCTGCTTTTCAGATAATTTAGGTAAATTGACAGATTTTCACTTTTGACAGAAGACTTCAGAGAAAGACTATTATGCAACTGATAACTTGGCAGTGTGCAGCCAACTCATCTTTGTCAACATTTAGTGCAGGGGTGAGGATGACAAGCCATGAGAAACATTTTCATGTAAGAGGGAGAATGGTGTGGAGGAGAAAAAATGTGTTCTGAATCCAAATTCTTGGAGTAGTGCTCTGTTTTTTTCCCCTTGCTAGATATAGTGCTGGGCAATTTATAATCTTGAAACTCAGTTTTTTTTCATCTATAAAATGAGACACTAATATCACCTTTGCTCTCTGGGTTCAGCATTGGGAGGATCATACACGATTATAAGTGGGCTGGAACTATACAAAACAAAACATACAGGCTAGTTGTTTCATCATTGAACTAGCCTGATGATTCATGCAGATAACAGATTTAGGGTACACGTTACCTGGTCAATACTATTATTCTACTCCTCACATTAGTTTTTTAAAAAACTTTCTCTCAGGACTTCCCTGGGGGCACAGTGGTTAAGAATCCACCCGCCAATGCAGGGGACACGGGTTCGAGCCCTGGTCCGGGAAGATCCCATATGCCGCGGAGCAACTAAGCCCATGAGCCACAACTACTGAGCCCGTGAGCCACAACTACTGAGCCCGTGTGCCACAACTACTGAAGCCCATGCACCTAGAGCCTGTGCTCTGCAACGAGAAGCTACCGCAATGAGAAGCCCACGCACCGCAGCGAAGAGTAGCCCCCGCTCACCGCAACTAGAGAAAGACCGCACACAGCAATGAAGACCCAACGCAGCCAAAAATAAATAAATTAAATAAATAAATTTTTTAAAAAAAACTTTCTCTTGATTATGAGTCTCAGATGGGTATGGATAAAGTATCAAACATCAATACTCTGGCCTAAGAGATGAAAAGTGACAGTAGAAAATAAAGGGAAAGTTAATTACACTGCTGTGCGCTGCTAAGCAACGTCCAAACTTTAAACCAATTTCTGAGGTGAAAATGTAGGCCTGGGAAATATTTCTGGGAGGAAAATATTGGACTGCAAAACCCGGGATTCAATCATGAGAGCTGTAAATATTAATTATATCAAACACTCATTGAAAAGTAAAAGCAAAGTAACACATTTCAATCTGGTACTTCAACATATCTATGGCATCTCTGGAGAGAATATCAACCAAAAGGCAATTACCTAAACAGTGACCTAGTTATTCTCATCCTTCAAATACCGAGGAGCATGTGTCACCTTTTCAGAGGAGAACTTTGCGATGGAAAAAATATGAAGCTAATCAAGTTAAATGAACTAAAAGGCAATAACTTCTCTTAAATAATAGAACCTTAACTTGACAGAGGACCTGAGAATACATCTACTCTGACCTCTACACCCAGTCTGGGAACGTCTTCTGGCATAATTTGTGTTGGAATACTTTCTAACTTCCAGTGACTGGAACGTACTGCTTTTGGGGAAAGCCTATTCGACTGTAAGATAATTCTAATTATTTAATGGTTCTGCCCTACATTGAGTTGAAGTCTGCCTCCCTGAATCTTCCCCTCATTAGTCCTAATTCTGCCCTTATTTATTTTTTTTACAGGTAACAATTATATGTATCTTTTCTTTTTTAATTAATTATTTATCTATTTATTATTTGTTATTATACTTTTAAAATTTTTTTATTTTAAAGGTTACACTCCATTTACAGTTATTACAAAAATATTGGCTATATTCCTCGTGTTGTACAATACATCCTTGTAGCCCATCTTACACCCAAGAGTTTGCACCTCCCACTCCCCCACTTGTATATTGTCCCCCCGACCAGTAACCAGTAGTTTGTTCTCTATATCTGCTTTCCCTGGAGTTAATAATTACATTTTCCTTGTTCTTAGTGTAATATGTACTACTTAACCAATTTGCCCCTAAACTCATAACGAACTTTTAATATCCTATCAATACTTTTCAAACACATCAAGCAATTTATCAGTAACATTTTTTAGAGTGTGAGGTGTCCTCTGTCTTCCTACTCCAATTTGGCCTGGTTTTTCTCTAGGCTTGTACAATGTTATCCTGAAACTTTCTGTCACCATCTTCCTGGGACTTCACCTTATATCTCTCCTGTGTTAGATTCCCTGCTTTCTTCATTCAGTGCCGTCTTTTGTTTTATTGATGTTTCCTTGTATTAGTGAAGCATCCTCCAGTAGCTTCCTGAGAAGGTTCATTTAAGGTAAATTTTTAGACCTTGCATATGTGAAAATGTCTTTATTCTTTTTCATCCAATTAGTGGATTGGCCAGGTACAGAATTCTAGTTTGGAAATCATTTTCCCTTAGAATTCTGCTTGTAATTTCCATTGTCTCCCAGATTTTAGTTTTGCTTTTACAAAGTCAGATGCCATTCTCATTCTCAACCCATGGTATGTTACCTGTGTTTTGTTTTGTTTTTAACTCTGAGGGTTCCTAGGATCTTCTCTTTATCTACAGCATTCTGAAGTCTCACAGTCATGCGTCATAGTGTGGGTATTTTTACATTCATGGTATTTGAGCAGTCATCTGGAAACTCATGTCCTTCAGTTTTACAAATTCTTGTATTTTTATTTTTGTAATTTCATCACCTCTGTTTTATTGGTTCCTTCTTTCTGTACCTCCTGTTTGTAAGATGTTGGATAGCCTAAGGTAATTTTCTAATTTTATTTTCTCTAGTATCTTCCATCTCTTCTTTTTGTTCAGTGTTATGGAGAATGACCTCAACTTTATCTTCCAACATTTCCACTTTATTTATGTGTTTATTTACTTAGGCCACACCGTGCAGCTTGCAGGATCTTAGCTCCCCAGCCAGGGATCGAACCTGTGCCCCCTCCAGTGGAAGCTCGGAGTCCTAACCACTGGACCGCCAGGGAATTCCCTACCGTATATATATATTTTTTACTTCAGTTATCTGTATTTTATTTCCAGGGCGTTTTGATATTCTTTGAATTATAAAAAGGTTATCCTGTCCTTGGTCTATGGAAGCCAATCTTCTCACATGTTCTTAAGGATGCTAATTGTAGTTTTTTAAAAAAGCCTTCTTACGTTCCCTGCCTTATAACCATTTGTTTTGGTCTGTGCCTTTCATGTTTGAGGCTTTCCTCAAATGTTCAGTAATTCTTGGCTGATGTTTATATATACATGATACAGGCACTAAAGTGTTGGCTGATAGCTCTGTATGTGTGGGTAGGGCTTGCTGAATGGTGGTCTCTCTATGCCGACTGGGCATAGATGTTGTGGGTCATTTTTCCTTTGTTTTCAGTATTTCTCCCTGGTACTGCAACAGTGGTTTTCAACCATGGCTGCATACTGTAATCATCTGGGTAGCTTTAAAAATAATAATTCATAGGGTACCATCTTCAGATACATTGATTTAATTGGTTTGGAGGGCAGCCTGGGTATTGGGATTTTTTTTAACTCCCAAGATGATTCTAATGTGCAGTCAAGGTTGAGAGTCACAGCAATAGAAAGTCCTTCTGGTTCAACATTGCCAGAGAGCACAAATCCTGTCTTCTAGGGGTCCTGGCTGCATGGAGTATGGAGGGGACCTAGGTGTCTACAGAGCCTTTACATGTCTTCTTGTTTTCAGTCCTGCCTGTATCTATGCCTTAATTAGTACCCCCAAGCCCATAATTTCTGAACCTTTATGGACAGGATTTTTGTATGGTTCTTGATTCCTTTTTTAAAAAAACCCTAAACTTAAAAAAATATTTTGGAATAGACAACGCAAAAATACAGAATAGTATAAAATGGAAAGCTTTTCTGTCCCTCAACCACTCAGGTCCCCTCCCTAGAGTCAACAAGTAAGATCAATTTCTTCTAGAAACATTTAAACTGACAAATATTTATAGTTATTAAACACAAGTGATAGCATACTATACACACTCTTTTGGGCTTTCCCTTTTATACTTTACATTACATCTTGGAATCCATCCCATACTCTTACGAATAGAGTTGATTCATTTTTCTAATGGTTGCATAATATTCCACTGGGTGGCTGTACCATAATTTCCTTAGCTGATCCCTTATTAATATACAGATATGAAAGCATTGTTTTCAATACTGCTACTACAAATGACATGGTAATAATAAAGCTGTATATGATGTTTCACACATGTAAGACAATTTTTCCTTTTGATTGATCTCATTTAATGTCTAATATATCTTTTTAAAAATTTTTTAAATTTATTTTTGGCTGAGTCGGCTCTTCGTTGCTGCATGGGGGCTTCCTCTAGTTGCAGTGAGTGGGGACTACTCTTCGTTGCTGTGCGTGGGCTTCTCATTGCAGTGGCTTCTCTTGTTGCGGAGCATGGGCTCTAGGGTGCACGGGCTTCAGTAGCTGTGGCACTTGGGCTCAGTAGCTGTGGCTTGCAGGCTCTAGAGCGCAGGCTCAGTAGTTGTGGCGCACGGGCTTAGTCGCTCCGCGGCATGTGGGATCTTCCTGGACCAGGGATCAAGCCCATGTCCCCTGCATTGGCAGGTGGGTTCTTAATCACTGTGCCACCAGGGAAGTCACATGGCTAATATATCTTATGAAGGGAACAATGACATTCTTTTAAAAAAACATCACTATGGTTACAACATGGTGAACAGATGGTAGAAGGTCAGAGTATAAACAGAGAAATGAGCTAGGAGATTACTGCGCTAGTCCAGATGAGAGAATGATGGTAACATATTCTAGAGTGATGACAGAGGGGTTAAGTTGGACATGTTGTTTGAGACAGGTTAATTTGCCAAGGCCGCTGGATACATAAAACTAGAGCTAATGGGTGAAACCTGTGTTGGAAATGAATATTTGGAAGTCATTGGCAAACAGATGGAAACTGACCCTGGGCAGTGGGTGAGATCACTAACTGGGAGAGCGTGAGGTGAGATAGGAAGAGGCCCTAAGACTGGGCTCAGAGAAAGGGCAACATTTGTATAATAATACGGGTAACAGAGAATAAGTTATCTATGGAGCACAGAAAAGTATGTTTAGAAAATTAGGAGTAAAATCATGAACTACTATCATGAACTCCAATGGAAGAGTTTCAAAAAGGAGGAAATAACCAACCAACTTTTTTTTAATTTCCCCAAAACTGCTAAGAGAAAGACCTCTACTGTATTTAATCAAGGTTTTCACGGCCCACTTAAATTTTTTCTTTCATATCACTTTTTTTGGGGGGTTTGTAACTCTAATTTAAAGGTGTGATTATTTAAGTAATCCTATTTCCCCACTAGAATATAAGTTCCATGAAGGCAATAACAATGAGCGGCAAGCCTTTGTGTGGAGATTGAAGGTTTGCTACTATCAGGAGTACTGATTTATTCAAGCTATCGTCGGCAGGTACTACTCATAGCAACATGCAAGGCAACTAGTGGGCCAACATCTGAGTAACAGACATATTCTCCACGCCTGTGTTCTTGACAATTTAGAGAAATGAAAGGGCTATCTTATGGTAGTGTTTTTATCTAAAAGTGTTTGTGCAGAGCCTGTAATACTGGAGGTAGGCAGGATAGTGTGAGGAGTATATCTGCTGGGGGACCTCAAGTTTGCAGTGGTATAAAGGAAGCATCAACAGGAAGTAGATCTCAGCACTGTATTTCCCACATCCAGTGGGCTTGCTTTGACCAGTAGTAATTGCACAGGCTCCTGCTGTGTGTAGGAACCTTGAGTCTCAATAATCTGTTCGGGGGCACCAGACTCATAACATCAATTATTTGGGTTTCTAGATATACCTCCCACTCATTTTGCTGTATGACCTCAATCAGGTCATGTCACCTCTCTGGGCTGCAGTTTCTTTAAATTAAGACTCTTGCTTGCAAGCAATGGCAATTTAATATAAAGATGTGTTTAAAAAAAGGAAATGTATTGCCTCTAGGATAATATGAGGATAACTAACATCTGTTGAGACCTTTCTGTTTGCTGAAGCCTATTTCAAGTATATTTGCTTATTTAATATGTCCACAGTCTAAGGAATACTCCCAAACTCATTCTATGAGACCATCCATCATCACCCTGATACCAAAACCAGACAAAGATTCCACAAAAAAGAAAATTACAGGCCAGTATCACTGATGGACATAAACGGAAAAATCCTCAACAAAACAGGAGCAAACCGAATCCAGCAATACATTAAAAGGATCGTACACCATGATTAAGTGGCATTTATCCCAGGGATGCAAGGATCTTTCAATCTCCGCAAATCAATCAGTGTGATACACCACATCAACAAACTGAAGAATAAAAACCATATGATCATCTCAATAGATGCAGAAAAAGCTTTTGACAAAATTCAACACCCATTCATGATAAAAACTCTCCAGAAAGTGGGCACAGAGGGAACATACCTCAACACAATAAAGGCCATGTATGAGAAACCTACAGCTAACATCACACTCAACAGTGAAAAGCTAGTATGTCCACAGTTTTACATAGCAGGTACTATTATTATTTCCATATGCAGTTAGTAAGTATGAAGCTGGGACTCAAATCGATAGCAGATGCTCAACAAATAGTAGCTGTTGAATAAATACATGAAGAGCCAGAAAGTGACGAGTGTAAGTAGATCAGCTGGCTGGAAGTAATAAAACATTTATGAAGCCAAAAGCATGATTTTATTTCCATATGATTCACTTAGTTTATTTCTCTTTCATGGTAATAGTGGCATCCTTATCCTCACCTATCTCTGGCTTCTGGTCACCTGACAAGCCAATGTGTGAAGAGTTCTGTATCATTACTGGGATTAACACCTTAAGCAGGCTCTACACATGGGGGATCGACAGCCTAATCTCATACATGAGGTGATCAGCACAGGAATTATCCAATCGCTATGTAATTGCTATTCAAAATGTATTCTAGTCCAAAGCCTTTCAATAATGACAAAAATATGTACTGAGTTCAAAACAGCCAGGAGGATCTGCCTCTACCCATAAAACGATCTTTGTATTTCACTCAACATATTCTTACCTATTTCTGCTTTGCCTTCTTTCAAAAGGAATTTGAAGTGATTGAGACATCCTTTTAAAGTTCCAAGTCTTCTCTAAGAAGTCCACCTTATAGATACCCCATCTAGAATACAAAATAACAGAAAGTTACTATAAAATCAAGCTAAAAAGTGTACATACTAAAAGTACAAAAGAGAAATAAAAAGCAACCACAGTAAAAACCCATAAAGTTGCAAAAAAACGAGATTAAACTACCCCAAGGGGAGAGAGAAACTTCTTACCTATATTATAATAATTAACAAGAGTATAGAATTCCCTGAATGACTCTCGTATATTAGGTACTTTTCATTTACTCATTCAACTAATGTTTGTTTTTTTTTTTAAGTGTCTTTTATGTGCCAGGCCCAGTTCTAGGTGCTAGGGACACAACAGTGAACTAAAAAGGTAAAATATCTCGTCCTCATAGAACTTACGATTTAGTGGGGATGCAGAAAATAAACAAGCTAAGGAGGTGAGATAAAGAGTATGTTAGATAGCAATAATCATCACAACACTCATAAGAAGTGAGAGGTTTTTTTAAAATTTTTATTGGAGTATAGTTGATTAACAATGTTGTATTAGTTTCAGGTGTACAGCAAAGTGATTCAGTTAAACATATACATCTATTCTTTTTCAAATTATTTTTCCATTTAGGTTATTACAGAATACCGAGCAGAGTTCCCTGCCACTATACAGTAGGTCCTTGTTGGTTATCCATTTTAAATATAGCAGTGTGTACACGTCAGTCCAAAACTCCCAATCTATCCCTCCCCTCCACCCTTACCCTCTGGTAACCATAAGTTCATTCTCTAAGTTTGTGAGTCTGTTTCTGTTTTGTAAATAAGTTCATTTGTATCATTTTTTTAGATTCCACATACAAGTGATATCATATGATATCTTTGTCTGACTTAAGAAGTGAGAGTTATTACGTCACATTTCAGAAGAGGAACATATGAACAAGGTTAGCTATAATTTTTGTCATCTCTTCCCTTCCCCAAAAGCTCTGCTCACCACTTTGCCAATGCAATGAGTATATAACATGTCCCATTGGGAGGATTAGGGCTGCCACATGGCTGTGATGGGCCATGACGTTGTGGCACCTTCTACCCACCCGTGGAAGAACAACTTATGGCCCAGCGAGTAGACCCAACGTCCAAATGTTGTGAAATAGCAAGTCTGAAACCGAGTCCTCCTTCAAAGGGCTGGGCAGAAGATGGGAAGAAAAGCTTTAAATGAGGGAATGGTGAGAGTATCATAGGGACTGAAAAAATTTCTGCTGGATTTGGCAAGTCAGAGAAGGTATTTTTTGAAGGCCAGCCTCAGTGGTGTGGAAGAGGCAGAAACCAGAACGCAGTAGCTTGAGCACTGACAGAAAAGCATGTAAAGCTAGGTAACATATAACGAAAGAGTAAATACATAGAGTTACGGAGTGAAAAAAAAAAAGTAAATTTAGTTATGACTGAAGGAACCACGGAATGCTCCGTGAAAGAGTAGGCACTGAAAAACTGTGAGGATTCAAATGATTAGAGGAGGAAAAGAGGGGGAAAAAATGAGACGATAGGAACACAGTCTGCAAAGATGAAGAAGTAGGAAGTGAAAAGAGAGTCAGTATTTTAATTTGACTGTAGGGTAGAGAATACATTTGGGATTAGAGGCCAGTAAGAATGGGAAAGTAGGCTAGGGACAGGTCCTGAAGCTCCTAAAATACCACAGAAATTTTCCCAAGATATTTACATTTAGTCCTGAAGAATTATACTGTAGCAAATTTTATATATTTTGAAAATATTATTGCTTAAAAATGTTAATATGTTTTAACAAAACATTTTAGCTTTGTGGTAATAAGTATTTGGTTAGTCATCCCCCAAATAATAATCACATTTCAATGGAAAAATTGATGAATTTTAAAGCACGTTTACAGGGCACATGAAGTATCTGGTGGGGTTATAAGAACCAATTATACTGCCTATCACAAGATATCACTCTATATGTTTCTGTGACTCTGGCTTTCAATTTTATTTTAAATTACAGTATTTTAACATACATATTATTCCTTCAACATTTCCTTGGAACTTAAATGAAAGGTGGCCCTATTTATATTGGAAATGTCACCTACACAGCATTCAATAGGATTTTTTTTTCCCAAAGGGCACTGAGAGCTAAGTAACTAATCAAGCATAGTTCATTAAGTAGTAAACCAGTAGTACATCGTATCTTATTCAGGATCTCACCTTGATCTAACAACAGTATTGACCCTCAATACCTGGAAAGTGCAGCTCTCAACTGGAACAACTGCTAGATTTCTTGTAAGTTCTAAAAAGTTAAATAACTTTTTAATATTCTTTCAAACATCCTGCGGCTTTATTCAATTTTAATTATATTTATGGAAAAGATCACTGTAAACATAGGTCATAACATTAACTTGAATGGTACTTAAGGCCTGAAAATATTTCCCAACACCATTCTTGATGTTTTACTATGGCAAATACTACTGCTTGCCTACCCAATACCCACTCCCCTCCCCAGTGTTCCTTGATGGCAAAGCATGACTCATGTAACAGAGGCTGAGAGAGGCCATTAAAGCAATTTATTGACCTGAGTCTCAGGCCCTGTTTCTTCCCATTTTGCCTATATTCTAGCCATGATGAACCTTTTGAACTTCTTGAGATATGTCATCTTCTCTCATGTCTCTTTGTGTTTTCAGATGCTGTTCCCTCTACATGGAACACGTTTCTTCCACATCTTAACTTGGCTAAATCTTAACCGTCTTCAACACGCAGCTCAGGCTTTCAGTACTTCAGGTTGGGATGGGTGGTCTTAGTATGTGCTCCTACAGCCCCCAGGCCATAACCCTCTTCTGGCATGTAAATTATTTAATAACATGCATTTAATGATTATGTGCCAGGCACTGTTCTAAGTGCTTCACAATTATTAACTCTCTTAATTTTCCTAGCAACCCTTGACATATATGCTACCCCATTATTATCACACTGTTTTATAACCACTGGCCTTTTGTTGATCTTCTCCATTCTACTACAGGGCTTGGATCATATTATAGTCATCTATGAGCCTAGCACAGTGCCTGACCCATAGTAAGTACTCAATAGAGGCTTATGGAATGAATTATCAGCTATGGAAAAAGTTGTTCAGAGTTAAGGTAAGTTTAGATGGGACTGGAGTAGAGGATCAAGAGAAGGCTAGCATATCTGGTTCTGAGGGGAATAGGAAGAGTAGGATCCATGCCAGAAGACCCTTTGTAAACAAGGTGCCTCGTGCAGGCACTGGCTCCCCAAAGGGCAACAAACAGGATGAGGAAGCAGCAACTAAGAACAACAAAAAAAACACAAGCATTACCTACTTTATAGTTTTGTCCAGCTTCATCTCTGAGGACAAGGCTGAGGAATTCAAGGCCTGGGAGTTATATTTCCTAGGTTGCCAGGGAATCCAAAGACCTTCAGTCTGTAACAAGCAAAGAATTATTAGGTTGAGGGAACTAGACGCCACTTTCACCCTTTGGTAAGATGGTAGCTTACTTGCTGAAAAGCTGTAAGTCTTTCCCATCATTAAAGACTACTGCAAAGGACAGTATACCACCTCCCTTAATAGACTGTTTCAGAGTTTGTTCTTACTAGTAGCTAACTTAGGTTTCTGATAAACTTTTGAGCTAATGTCTTTAAATAACTTTTTTAGAGATGAAAAACAGCTGATCAATATGTTCAATAAATCCTTCATATTTGCAGAGGATGTTTTCTCGAGCTCTTACAATAGGTAAAACCTCTGCTATTCACCTGTAAATTAGTAGTAGCTAACATTTATTTTCAGTTAGGCACCGAATTTTACATGGAAAAAGATTTCATTTAATCCTTACATGATGGTGTGAGTTAAGTACTATTATTAAGCTCGTTTTTGTAGATGAGAAAACTTAGCCACAGAGAAGATAAACAACTTGTACAACTTGTCAAATGAATACACAATTAATTTTTCCCTAATTCTTACCACCTCTACCCTTAGTAAAAACTGAATCATTGATTAAGGTTAAAGCTGGAACTGGCTCTGGGAATTTAATGATTTAAAATGATGATTTCTGAATCCTAAACCAAGATATTATCTTCTGTAACAAAAGGTCTTCCTATAAGGACTGATAATTAGTCAGCTATTTTAAAACAATTTTAGCAGCCTCTCCAGACATGGTCTATCCAGGAATTAATTGAACTTAAATATTCACTTTTTACATGGGAGTGAGTTAGAGATATTTTAAGAGTGCTTATTCTTGGAAATGCAAATCAAAACCACAGTGACATACCACTTCAAACCCACTAGCATGGCTAGAATTAAAAGACAGATAAAACCAAGTGTTGGTGAGAACATGGAGAAATGGGAACCCTCATATATTGCTGCTGGGGATGTAAAATTGTGCAGCCACTTTGGAAAACAGCTCAGTGGCTGCTCAGTCAAGCACAGAGTTACCATATGACCAATCAGTTTCACTACTAGGTATATACTGAAGAGAACTGAAAACACATGTGTACACAAAAATGAGTACATGATCATCACAGATTTATTCAAAATAGCCGAAGGGTGGAAACAACTAAAATGTCTATCAACTAATGAATGGACAAACAAAATGTGGAATATCTATACAATGGAACATCATTCTGCTACAAAAAGGAATAAAGTACTGATGCATGCTACCATACATGGATAAACATTGACAATATTATGCTAAGTGAAAGAAGCCTGCCACAAAAGACCACATATCGTATGAATCCATTTATATGAGATGTCCAGAATAGGCAAATCTACATGGATGGAAAGTAGATTAGTGCTTGCCTAGGGATGGAAGGATGGGAGAAATGGTAGGAGACTACTAATGGGTATGGGGTTTCTTTTTGGGATGATGAAAATATTCAAAAATTGATTGTGATTATGGAGGCACAACTCTGTGAATATACTAAAAACCAATGAATTGAACAATTTAGTGAATTTGTGGTATGTCAATAAAACTGTTTTTTAAAAAAGAGTGTTCATTTACAGACAGTTCTGGGTGTACTCTGATGCTTTCGCAAAAATGTTCCTATAAAAGGGTTTCAAAAATAAATAAATAAATAAATAAAATAAAAAAGAGTGTTTATCTACCTTTACTCCCAACAAAACTTATTAACATTAGGTCAGCTGATAGGTTACTATGGCAATGATATGAGTGTTTAGTTGTATTCTGTTTTCAGTACCGCTCACCTCAGTTGTTGGACATGAAGCAAAACAATAAAAATAATTCTCCGTGGGGAGCAGAGGGCCTGATGTCCTGCTTGGATTGTATAAGTATCAACTCTTCCCCCAGTAATGCAGAGGGCTGCCCTGTCTATAACTAGATTGTTATTAAGAATTCACACAAAGAGGAGGAAGAAGTTGGGAAATGTTCTTTCTTCCATCTTCCTGCTCACGAGACAGCCCCATGCCTTAGACTCTAAAGCTTAGAAGTTTAAATTGTTTTTCCTTGACCCAATGGCAGCAAAGTAATAAGTAACACCAAGAACTGATTTTAAGAAGGAAACTTCATCTGCAGGGAATTAGATCACAGAACTGGCCTGACAACTCCCTTACCCCTCAACATACATCCCAGACATTTCCCAAAGAATGGGAAACTATCCTCACGACTTTATCTTATCAGCCCAGAGACATCCCCTTGAATACCAAGTCCTCTTCTTGTTCTTAAGAATACAAGCCATTCTGAATGTCAAAAAGATATGGGAAATATGTTTATACTCACACTTGTATGTAACCCAACTTCAATCAGTGGAGTCTCAAAGGAGAATATGCATCAGCCCAGGGACAATTCTCAATTACATTTTACATCACAGCTGGATGATCGAGTGGCCTTTCTCCAGGTCAACAGCTGACACAGTGGGAGGCACACTTTGAAATGAACAGTGAGAACAGTTATCCAGCTCCAGGTGGGCAAAATGGAAAGCATGAGAAAAGAAATATTCATTGCATTTTGAATGTGTGCAGAATATTCCAAATTTTCGAGAGAGAGGAGTCAGAAGCCAGGGAGGTGGGCAATTGTTTGACAAGCAATGGGTGGTAGTAGGGTACCCCAGGTGGTGGCACCCCTTGGAGCATTACTGCCTCTTGAGGTCAAAACAATAGCACTTTATTAACAGTATGTACCCAGAACTGTCAGTTTGTTTTGTTGTTTTTTTCCAGAATGTGGCTTAAGCGTCTCATTAAATGAACACAGTGAATGTTGAATTTTTTGCCATGACTTTCTATGTTTATTGACCACTCCTCCCTTGTCCTAGGATTGCTGGATGCTAACTTGAGAAATACTTAATTGGAGGAATATCTGGAATGTAAATTCATCAGAATTGTTGACTGTTTAGGTGTAGAGTGAGAGAGGAGGTGAGTCACAAAGATTCCTCTATTTTCAGCTGAGAGACTGCCCTGTGCAAAGAAGCTTAAGTTGATTAATTGTACAAGAAGATCAGCTCATCAGAAGATAGCCTGATGCCAGTGCGTGGCGCTTATGTGGGAAAGAAAAGGGATTTATCACTTGTGGAATGCTGTTTCTGTGCTGGTCTCCAAGTTGACACTTTACATGCCAATTTCCACTTCATATAACAAAAATCTTTCTGTAAAACACTACTGTTTGAAAATAAAATGCGTCATTTGGGGAGGAAGAAAAACATCTAAGCAATGAAGGGGTTCAAGGAAAGCCTTACTATTTGACCGCCCTTGGGGGTGATGTAGACAATGCTTCTCAAACTTTAAGGTGCTGGGAATCACCTGGGGATCTTGTTCAAATGCATATGTTGATTCGGTAGTTCTGGGCTGGGGTCTGAGACTACATTTCTAAAAAACTCCTAAGTGATGCGGCTACTGTTGGTCTATGGGCCACACTTTGTATAGCAAGGATGTAGAGCAAGTCTCAATCTATTTGTGGTCATGAAATCAATTTAATGGGTTGTTATGAAGATTAAAAACAGATATAAAGTAGAAAAAGGGGGAAACATCTGAGTTCACTGCACATACTGTTTTATGGGAATTCTGTTTCAGTTATGTGCAGTTACGATCCAGTTTGTATGTGTTATATCATAATGTATCCTATGTATTTCTTTTCTTATTCTGAGTCACAAGCAAAAACACTATGAAAGCTATGACTGTGGAGGAAACTTGTATTAACAGATTGAATTAGATAACTGCTGAGGTTCCTCCTTACTTTGAAATTCTAAGATTCTGTGCAGTCTTATGTCTCTTATTCAAATCTCTCACTGTAGCATTCATGGAATATTAAAAGAGGCTTGAGCATCATTGAATCAATTAACTTCATCCTCAAACTGGGAACCCAAGATGTTGAACATAGCAAAGCACCATGTAAAGGGGTGTCATTTCCCTGTGGTTAGTGCTTTGATTAAAAAAAAAAACAAAAAAAAACCCTTGAGATAGTTCCTTCTTGCAGAGTAGATTTTTGGTTCTTATTTCTGTTATTGTTTTGATGCTTTGACTCTGGGGTCATTTGTCTAATTACAAGGGACTGTTAAACATCAATTTGTGAATTATAGGTAAAGCTCTTTGGAAGTAAAATAAGAACCTAAAAGAGGTAATGTCATTTCCAAAGCTACCTTATTTACAAGGTCATAATTCAAATTCTAAATAAATCTGGTTCATTATTTTTTAACTGAACAAAGATTGCATTTGAAATTCAATCAAGATACAGTGTCACTTTTCTTATTGCTGTAATTTATAATCTGTACCCAAAATATCTTACTTTGAAAGATTATAGACTTCCCAAGGGTACCAGTGTGTTTATAAACACACAGACACACACACACACTGTTTGTAAACTTAGTTTTAGAGCAGAGCAGCCAAGAGCAAGTGAAAACAGCTGCAAATATTTTAATGAGATATTTTAGTTTGGAGTTTTACTACCCCAATAGTCAGAAAGGTAAGTTTGATCCTACCACGGCAGTTCTTGTGACTTCTCTAATAAACGCCTGGCGCTATGTTACTTACCTTAATTATATCGATAAAAGTAGTGGATACTACATTTTTAAAAGATATAAAATATCCACTGTTTTTGTATTTTATATTTGTTTTCCTGAATTACCAGATAATTTTTCATTTAAAAACATGAGCTGTTGTTTCAAATAACCCACTGGATAATATCAACACAGTATTTCCTTCTTAGTTAAAAAATAACTAAGACCAAGTCCAATCCAAGTAATGACTACCAATGCCAGAAACACCTAATTTGATCTTAAGGCATTTCAGCAATATTTTAATGTTGTGATGCAGAAATGGAGTTTGGGAATTCTAGCCACTGAAGCTCAAAATGAAGCAACTTTGGGGAGAAATACAAATAATTGAAGGCCCTCAACAATATCTGAATGGGACACAGAAAATAACTTATCGTGATTCCTTCTCAATCATTCAACTACATTCTTATCTCCACCTACTAAGCCCATACTCAGCTGGGTGCTTGGTGTGTTAGGAATACAGGATAAACACAAACTGAGCCCTGTCTAGAAATCCCTTTCAGCTGTTTTTTCTAAATTGCTAGAATTTCAGAGATGGAAGGTCAAATGGATACATATTCAATTCAATTGAACAAATCTGCATTTAGCTAGTGGTAGATCTTGACATTCTCTTCTTATTGAGCTACATTACTATTTGGCATATCCTTAATGTGGCTAAAAATAAAATTAAGTGTAGTTCATGTTCTAAGGGACCAACAATTAACAAGCTAATAAACTGTTTTTCTATCTACATTTCAAATGCTCAAGCTAAGTGTTTACACGGCAAGCTATGCCTTGATTACAGGTCAGTAAGAACACATTACAAAAAAATGGGACTGCCACTGTATGCCTGAATTTCACAAGTTTCACATTTCATATCAGTGAGATAAACTGAGTCAATATTTTCATACTGAAACATCAGATAACACACTGTCTCATTTGAACATACAGCTAATTAGAACTATTTAGAGTTGGACTTTGGATGGAAGGATACCTCATGTACATCTTAATTGCCCTACCCTACTTCAGGCAATGGCTCGTCCCTGAATGCGGTATGTGTACCTGTTCCATAGTTGTAGTATTTACCTTTGGATGATACAGTATTTTGAATTTCACTTGTTATTTTTAATTACAAAAAGAAATGGAAGCAGCAAGTAAATTTAGATATTTATCACTAATAGCGCTTCTTCCTTCAATGTACTACTAAAGATGATTTGGTGATTATGGGTGGACCAGACCTAATCCCAACAAGCATGCTGGTCAATGAAACCAAGCCTTCACTTCAATTAGGTGTACAAAAATAAGATTAGAATCAACTGGGTCTTAATTACCATGTCTAAAGTCTAAGACTCCATGAAGATCAATACCAAAGAAATGCCACACATTTTTAGCGAATTCATGCTAGAGTTGTTGATGAATAATAATGACGTATTAAACCCAAATACCATTTACAGTATGACCTAGCACAAAGGTGTAAAAGTGCTAAAAATTTTAGTTACTAGAAGATACCAGTGGTGAAGAGATTTGGGGCAGTGAATCCTTTCAAATAATATATTTATAGATGTCTAAGTAATTCATTGCCTGGAACTGTATGTAAAGGAATATTTGTTAATTGAAAACATTCAAAGCTAGGAAGGAGAAATCCATCTTTAACATTTCACTGCCAAGATCCAATCACTTTACGTAATTGTTAAATTAAACCCTGCAGTATGTTACATGTTTATGTAGATGATTGCTAAATATATAGAAAATATATTTCTTTTTATTCTGCTTTTTCTTTTCTCATTGTCATCTCGGAGAATGAGAACTACACATGCACCATATATGTAAAAATAGTGATTTTTTCCTCTTCTCCAAAATTGATTTCTAAGATTTTTTTCAGTTTCAAGTCATATACAAGATGGAAAGGTAGCAATTCAGAACTTATTATTTTCAATTTTTCCAAGTCATAACTAATCGGAGAAGTGCCACTTTATCATCTTTCACAAATAAAAGGCAATAAGAAAATGATTTATGTTTATCACTACAATTTTCCAGCTGCTATAAAAGAAGCATCTTTTTTCCCAGATAAAGGGTACACACATACTTACATACACACAAACTGAACTGTAACTTTGGCTTCCGTTCAGCACAATAGTTCAGCATGGCTGGACAAAATGTTCACAGTAAAATCCCCTAAGCAGAGCCAGAATACTAAGCCAGTATAGACTTAGCTATGGTTCATTAATCTTTCAGGGAAGCACAAGAGCAAAAGATAAATCAGGAACCATGCCAAACCGTAAAGTTTCACCTGTTTTTAACTTTAAAATGACACAAAAAATAAAAATGACATGTTCAAAAGCATCCAAATACCCACTTGTTGAGTTGATTATTTTGTCATTTGCTACAGATAAAGAAACTGAGGCACCGAGAATATTAACCAGGTCACAGGGCCTGAGCAGTGCCAAGTCCTGACTTCAAGGTTAGTGCTATTTCCTCCAGGATCATGGAAATGGCAAGAACTTAGGAACTGAAGGTGGGAGAAGAGTGAATAAAATTCTGTGCAAGACACTGCATTTTAGATAGTACTGGAGCATATGTCAATGTCTTTTGCAGAAATAGTAAGATAATGTTGGGATTAAAATTATATTTTTAAAGGTTGAAATGTTCCCTGGAGGATGAGGTGGGTACGAGGGAGGTAATAAAAGGCCAAAATCAGACCTGGCAAAATCTCTGTGTGTTGAAATAGTATCCTGTAATGTGAAGTAAATAAAACAGAAAATAGAAAGACCTTGATCATCCTTGGCCTGTTATCTGAAATGAGTTCATTACTAGTTATCATTTACACAGATTAATTCACACCCCTAACTTTTCCTGGATAATGAAGGTTATTCCACACTTACTACACCTTTGCAGAGATCTGGCAACACAAAGAAAGTAGTTTTATGCTATTTTCCATTAAGAAGATACTTAAGAACTTTGTATGTCCCTCTCCTTGTACATGTTGTTTTGTTTAGTGTCCTTGTGCCTGGTTTTAATCTTTAATAAAGGGACAAGAAATGCTACTTTTTTTTTTTCAAAGGGGGAATAATCTGAAAAGCCACTTCAACGAACCCAAATATTGCAATAGTTTTATTCCACTTCACTAACCTCTCCTACTCGTTAGGAGCTTCGATTTGAGCTACCAAGGTTATCAGATCGTATGTCTATTGTCCTGTTATGACTTCCTTGGCTGGGTTCCTGCAGTAAACATTGCTGATGTGATGTTTTGTTCAGGCGGCAGTACAAGAGGGAGTGGGAGGAGGAGGGTCTATGGAGGGGGACAGGGTCACAGAGCTGTCAAGGCCTTCCCAGTGGTGAAGCTGTAGCAACTGCTACCTACGGTCAATTCTAATCAGTGTCTCAATGTGCTGAGCTTAGGGCCAGGTCCCCTTTGACGGCCTGGAAATGGGGACTGAAACTCTGTATGCTTTGTTCTTTTGAAACGAATGCAGAGAACAGCCAAGAGAAGAAATAGAATGAAAGAGGGTGAGGAAGAAGGAGCAAGAGAAACATCAAATCTGGTCAAAGTAAAAGGAGCTCAGGCCTCAATTCAGCACTGACCTATTTTTCTATTAATTCTCAATTCACATAATCACTCACACATTGCTCTAGATAAATCCTCCAGGGGATGAAGGTGGTTGTATTTAGCAAAGGAGTCTAAATAAAACTATGTATGAAACCTTACCTAATCAGCTAATGAAAAATAAAAAGCACATTTGTTCTTATCTCCCCAAGGTTCTTCGTGGCCTACTGTGTCCCTGCTGTCTTTGTCAAAAGTGAAGTCTTTGCAGTATGAATAAAAGAAGTGGTTGAGTAGAAGCTGTGTTTTAGAAACCTCTTTAGATATCAATGTCTGGTTTTACTAACAATCCTAAATGACAATTGTCACATACATGATGTATCAGTTTCCTGTTGCTGCTATAACAAATCATCACAAACTTAGTGGTTTAAATCAACACAAGTTTATTCTCTTACAATTCTGGAGGTCAGAAGTCCAAAATGGGTGTCGCTGAACTAAAATCAAGGTGTAGGTGTTGGCAGGGCTGTGTTCCTTCCGGAGGCCCCAGGGGAGAATCTGATTCCATGCCCTTTCAAGATTCTAGAGGCTGCCTATATTTCTTAGTTGGTGCTACCCTTCCATCTTTAAAGCCAGGAATGACTAATGGAGTTTTTTTTCATGTTGCCATCTCTTTGGTTTCCGACTGAAAGTGCTCAGGGGTTAACCCCCTTGGGAGCATCCCTCAGCCAGTATTGGATGGGAGTACTCTATCTTCCCCCCTCTTGGGTAGGATAATTATCCCTGGTGGTGCAGTGGTTAAGAATCTGCCTGCCAATGCAGGGGACACGGGTTCGAGCCCTGGTCCGGGAAGATCCCACATGCCGCGGAGCGACTAAGCCCGTGCGCCACAACTACTGAGCCTGTGTTCTAGAGCCCACGAGCCACAACTACTGAGCCCATGCGCCACAACTACTGAGCCCGCATGCCTAGAGACCGTGCTCTGCAACGAGAAGCCACTGCAATGAGAAGCCACCACAACGAAGCATAGTCCCTGCTCACCGTGACCACAGAAAGCCTGTGCACAGCAACAAAGACCCAACGCAGCCAAAAATAAAATGAAATAAATAAAATAATATGGCCATTAAAAAAAATTTAACATAAATACTTCCCAAAATCTTGCAAAAATTTGAAGAGAAAGGGAATACTTCCAAACTCATGAAGCCAGCAACCAAACGCCACCAAAAATAAATAAATAAATTGAAAATAAAGGTGATGCTATTAATCATTCTAGTCTATCTAAAGTTTTCCCTATAATTTATAGGACACAGACTTGCTGTCAAGGTATAAGTAGAAGTAGTTTCCAAATTCTTCTATCTAAACTCACCTCTTCCATTAAATGGTATGTTTAACTGGAGAAAATCCCTGGAACATATTTTGGTCTTGGATTTTCCCCATGGCGATTAACATGAATCTTATAATGAGCCGGCCTTTACGTGGTCACCAGGTTTTTGGCTAAATTAGATGATAATTTAAGTGCCTGCTTGAAGGTTGGGACTGAGTGGAAAGTGAAGAAGCTGGATATAACTGGTGACAACTGATAAAAGCCATAGTTACTCTTTGCTTCATTAAAATTCTCTCCCTTGGCTAAACATACACTCCCACACTTGTTGAGGCCAACTGATAGAATTTCTATCTCATGGCCACAGAGAACAGACAGTTCTTCCAGTAACTAAGGTACTGGAGAGAGCACTTATTCACTTCCATCAGTATGTACCAACCCACGCTAGCAAGATTGTGGGACAAAATTAGATCCAGGATCTTCTCTTCTCCACCTTCTAAGGCAATTAGTGGAAAGAATAACTATAAAGAAAGCGTGTGTAAATTCTTCTGTTTTGCAAAGGCACATAGGATGTAAAAGAATCTAAAAGAGATCTATAACCAGCACTGCAATCCAAATAATAGTTTTTACTTACATAAAAAATAGGAAATAAAATAATGAAAACTGATTTATGTTAGAGGTGGTATACACGAAAATGTTTTGTGTTGAAAGAAACACGTATGTGAAGCTGAAACCATTTTTATGAAATTGAATTTCATAGAATTTTTCCTCCAGCTTAGATGTGTGTGAAAATAAAGGTTGTAAGAAATCTCTTTAATTATTAAAAAGCATAAGTCATTTTTTTCATTCAAGCATATCTTGTCTTCGCTGCGACCGTATGAGGAATTTTAGAGTCTTGCAGCATACTCATGAGTAATGGGAAGATTTCACCTAAATCCAAAATAAAAACTTTCATTTAGTGGAAACATCAAACTCTGCTGGACAGCTGAATGTTACTAAGCCTTTTTTTTAGCCCTTGGCAGTGAAATAGGAGATCTTTAGAAGGACTGAAATTGTCATTATGGACCTAAGATATGTCTCTTTTACACAAGCCTGGGGGTCAACTTCAGTCATCTTGGGACAATTTAAAGACTTTTTCCCTCTTTACAGAATGGACTTACCTCATGTAATACAATTAGAGCCGTTTAAATATAAAGGCCAATAGGCAAAATTCCAGTCACTTCAATGAAAATCAACCATAATAAAATACAGCGAAGTCTAGTTTTCAGATAGTCTATCAACTAGAGATTCTTATTCATGGGTTCTTCTATACAGATCATTGAAAACTGATATTCTCGTTAGTGACCCCGAGGCCCTGAAACATCCTGGAAGCTTTCCCAAATTATCAAAGAAAGATGGAATGACTTCAGCATTATTTGGATGTTAGACACATTTTGTACTATTTAAATGCTTTTAAAATTGAGGATTCAAGCATGGCACAGAAGTATAGAAACTTCAATTCAACAGATTATTTGACTAATGAGAAATATAGTTTTTAAGTCATATACAGATTTAATGTAGAAGTTCCTCTTGGCATTTAATATAAATTTACTGAGCATCTACAATATGCAAGAAAGTGTACTAGGCTATGTAAAAGCTAGAGAAAGAAGAAGACAAAGCCCTTCAGGCCTTTAAAATCTGATGAGACAGAAAGAAATGTACACAGGTAACTGCAATAAAATATATTTTTAAATAAATGTATTAAGATACGTGTAAACCACTGCTGCAGAAGCTCAAAAATGAATAAAGAGGAACATTTTAAAATATCACTGGTCAATACAGACAATGGTCGTGATGTTGCAATATATCATGTGAAGAACAATATCTCATCCACTCCAGTGGTTCAGTTTTGCCCTGACATGTAGACTAATAAAACCCTGAGATTTATAATTTAACGTTTGATATTTGATAAGTGTTAACTCCCTGAAAGGAGGGACCAGATGTCCTAATATGGGGATATCTGTAGGTTAATCATATCCAACTTATTTCCAGAGCTGATTTTTCTGATTGGTTGTCTATGTAGGTATTCTCTTTCTCTGTGAATCACTGAACACTCCCAAAGCTGTAAACTGTTTAAAAGAGGCCAGTATTCCCATTTGGAGGAAGGACCATCTTCAGTCATTGGCACACAGGTACTGCGTGCCCCTTTTAGAATGTTACTATTATAAGCACTCAAGGAGCATGTCTTAGTTAATACTATATACCGAGCATCTGACATATCATACTTAGTTGTATTTCTTATTAGTTCTTGATTTTGCTGTACCTTAGATGAATAATTGGAAATGTATAAGGGTTTGAGTAGGTATGGAACATTTTAATATCTGAGCTACATCTACTTTCTCATTTTAGCTTTTAATTAAAATGTCCTCAATTTGTCAACTGATAACTTTTTTTTCCCAATAAAAATCCTTATTAGCTGTCAGGAATTTCCTGGTAGTCTGGTTCATGGAAGGAAGGTTCCTCTTTTATTGGCAATGGATGTACTATACAGTCTATCATGATTTTTGTTAGATGCCTATTGAAAATAGTGATGGATATTATGTCTAAGTTTTTCTTGCTATGATATTGTGCTCATCTGTCGGTTGGTTATTCTCTATTGGCCCTCAGATTCATACTCTGCCCTTTCCTGACCTACTTTATGCCCCCAAGGGTCTGACTACTGTGAATGAAAATGAATTTCCTGGGCTTCTTTACTGGATGGCTTTAGGCTGGGTTTGGCTAATGGGTGTCATCAGCAGATCAGAGATTAGGAGAAGGAAGAGAACAAGGTCAGGATATTTCTTCTTTGCTTCATCCCTGCTTTGGCTATGGTTCTGGCAGTAGCTGCTTCCCTCTGCATCTGTTAGCAACATCTCTTCCTTAATACCAATCCTTTTGGGCTCTCTTTCTTTCCCTTACCCCTTTAGCCCTAGAGGTGGTAATGGCTTTCCACTGTTGCTAGTTTCTGGGTGCCTCATCATGCCTAATTTTCCCCCTTAACTCTGTATTAAAATCTCTTAATTTTGAGTCTTGTGGGGGTAAATTATAGTTCCTACTGGGATCCTGAATGATAAAACTTCTTTAAGAAATGTTATAATCCCTAGGAAGAAAATATTAGGCTTTTGTAAGAATCTTGTTTTCTAAAAAATAGAACAAAACTTTAATGTGATTGTTTAGTATTCAAACGCAAGTTCTTTTAATAAGATTAACAACCATAAACACAATTAAAAGACAACCTACAAAATGGGAGAAAATATTTGCAAACAATGTGACTGACAAGGGCTTAATTTCCACAATATACAAACAGCCCATATAACTCAACAACAAAAAAACAAACAACCCAATCCAAAAATGGGCAGAAGACCTAAATACACATTTCCTGCAGACGGCCAACAAGCACATGAAAAAACGCTCAAGATTGCTAATTATTAGAGAAATGCAAATCAAAACTACAATGAGGTATCACCTCACACCAGTCAGAATGGCCATCATTAAAATGTCTACAAATTACAAATGCTAGAGAGGGTGTGGAGAAAAGGGAACCCTCCTACACTGTTGGTGGGACTGTAAATAGGTGCAGCCACTATGAAAAATAGTAAGGAGTTTCCTCAGAAAACTAATAGAGTTGCCATATGATCCAGCAATCCCACTCCTGGGCATATATCTGGATGAAACTATAATTCAAAAAGATACATGCACCCTTGTGTTCACAGCAGCTCTATTCACAATAGTCAAGATATGGAAGCAAACTAAATGTCCACCAAGAGGGAAATGGAAAAAGAAGATGTGGTACATATATATACAATGGAATACTACCCAACCATAAAAAAGAACAAAATAACGCCATTTGCAGCAACATGGATGCAACTATAGATTATCATACTAAGTGAAGTAAGCCAAAGAGAGAAGAGACAAATATCATACGATATCATTTATATGTGGAATCTAAAGAAAAAAAAAGGTACAACTAAACTTATTTACAAAACAGAAAGAGACTCACAGACAGAAAACAAACTTATGGTTACCAAAGGGGAAGAGGAGGGGATAAATTAGGAGGCTGAGATTAACATATACACACTACTATATATAAAATAGATAACCAAGAAGGACCTACTATATAGCACAGGGAACTCTACTCAATATTTTGTAATAACCTTTAAGGGAAAAGAATATGAAAAAGAATATATATATATATATATATATATATATAACTGAATCACTATGCTGTACAACTTAAACTAACATGATATTGTAAATCTACTTTAATTAAAAAAAAAAACAAAAAACAATGAACCACCAGGAGACTGTGGGAGTCGTAAACAGTCAGACTTGCTCTCTTAGAATTTTGTCATAGACTTCATTCTAGTCTTGCTACATCTAGTCTCACCTAGGCCTTTAAATCCACACCGATGCCAGAGGCAAGGAAATAAATTAGACATGGAGGTAATCATGTCATTCCTCTGCTCAAAACTTATCAAGGGCTGCCCGTCATTCCCAATACCTACACAGTCCTTCAGGACCTGCTTGCTGCCTAAATGGGCAGCATTATCTCCAGACACTTCGCTTATCACACTCAGTGGAACCACTTAGAGTTTTCTAAGCACTCTCTACTCCCCATGCCTCTACAACTGGAATGCTCATCTTATTTATCTGGCCACCTAATTCCCTGAGATGTTTGCCCTGACTTCTCAAGACAAATTTAAGGGTCCCTTTTCCTATGCTTCCATGGTTATTTATAGACTCTTCCATTGTAATATTTATTTTAGGTTACTGTAATTGTTGGTTCATTTGTCTGTCCCTCCACAAGACTGTAAGATTCTTGAGGGACCCTACATCTTTTTGTCATTGAATTCCATGCCTAGCACTGTCTTGCGCATCATTGAAATCTGATCAATCAGTGGTCCTCAATCTTGGTTGCACATTACAATAATCAAGGGAGAATCTTTGAAAAAATCTTGATGCCCAGGCCTTACTTCATCCAGTTGAATCAGAATCCATGAGGATGGGACCCCCGCATCAGCATTTTTTAAATTCCCCAGGTGATTCCAGTGTGCAGCTAAGGTTGAGAACTATGATAAACAGTTGTTGAATGAATCAGTAACTGTTAAAGGAAATGTAGAACAAAGAAAGGAATACACTAGAATGTTAATAGTGATTTTCTCTGGTTAATGAGATAATTTGCTAGCTTTGCATTCTTTGTGCTTTTATTTTCTAGATTTCCTACAATGAATATATATAATTTTATTATTAGAAAAATAAATTTATTGTTAAGTGACTTTATCTATTAGCACCATGAAAGCTAAACGTTTCATAAATCACGGTATTTGGGGATTAAACCAAAGATTTTACTTATAAACCTTAGTCCCATCACCTGATGTGTGTCTGTGTGTTCAAGAGGTTAAAAGGACAAGTTCATGCAGTCAGTGACCTGGTATTGCTCCATTCTCTATATTTACTGTTCAGTTCCATTGATCCTTTACAAAAGAAACTTATTCCAGGATTGAAGAGACAGTTTTAAATAATGGACATTATCTATCTCACTGCTTTCATATTTTATTTCACAAATAGGAGATGGTAAACACATGTCCTTTGCTAGGCAGGACTGTGGGATTTGGACCAAAATACTCACATGCTAAAACATGAAAGGAAAACACTGTAATGATAGCGATATAGTTTCATCAGCATTGAGACCACGAATAACCATAAATATCTTTTTTTTTTCTCATCTGAAGAAAAAACAGACATTGTAAGATGTGCGGAGGGGTGAAGATCGCTGTGCCTTTATGGGGTGAAGATGGCTGATCTTTAATGATGTGCTCTAGGGACGGGGAACAGTCACTCCCCAACTTCTGAAGAAGGGGTGCGGTTTGATTCACAGAGCACACTCCTTGGATACAGGATACAGTTGCAGAATGCAGAGCCACCTTTTGCGTTCTTAAATATGCCTTCATTAGTAAGTCTGTAGTGTGCTAGCCTCTTTTAGATTGGATCAGCTTAGGGGTGTGGTGGTAGTAGCGATATATTTCGTAAAACAATTTTTCTGAGTTCCATCGACGGATTGTTTAGTTTAAAGAGAAGCACAGCCCAATCCGTTTGTTTTATATGAAGAAACCATGGCCCTGAGAAAGGGAGCCAACATCCTGAGGTTACCCAGTAAGTTTGTGGCAGTATTCTGGATGTCGAAGCGCCAGACCGGGCTATCTTGACAACACTGATGTTCTTGCCAGGCAGGAAGTGTTGCCGCTGAGGGTCACATGCCCCTTGGGATGCTATGGTAGGTACACAGGTGGTGTGTGGGCATGCACTCTTTCTCACTCAGTGGACTGTGTAAGGAAGGAAGACATCCATGGAGGTTCCATCTGTTCCTTCCCCAGGGTGGAGATTTTACTTAACAGTAACTCCTACTTAATTTTCAATTTTGTTTAAGTTTTTTTTTTTTTTGATGTGGATCATTTTTAAAGTCTTTATTGAATTTGTTACAATATTGCTTCTGTTTTATGTTTTGGTGTTTTGGCCGCGAGGCATGTGGGATCTTAGCTCCCCGACCAGAGACTGAACCCACATCCCCTGCATTGGAAGGCGAAGTCTTAACCACTGGACCGCCAGGGAAGTCCCTTTATCTTCAATTTTACAATCTTTAATTTAAGTGTATACCCTTCCACAGGGTACCATCTTAGAGCTAGAATAACGAATAAAACTGAGGCCCAAAGCCACTGGTGAGAGCACGTGGGAGACTTTCTTTCCCTTCTGTATTTGTGGGTTATGTGTGCTCTGGTCCATCATTGGAGAAGCAAAGAAAATAAATTACAGAGGTGTTTAACCTTTCTTAATCTCAAGTGTTTGAGGAGTCTCACAGCCTTGGCCAGATAACCTACTACAGAAGCAATGCCTACATACATATATTGAAAGAAACAATTGTTCGGGCTTCCCTGGTGGCGCAGGGGTTAAGAATCTGCCTGCCAATGCAGGGGACATGGGTTCAAGCCCTGGTCTGGGAAGATCCCACATGCCGCAGAGCAACTAAGCCCGTGCATGACAACTACTGAGCCTGCACTCTCGAGCCCCGCAAGCCACAACTACTGAGCCCATGCACCACAACTACTGAAGCCCACGCGCCTAGAGCCTGTGCTCCACAACAAGAGAAGCCACCGCAATGAGAAGCCTGTGCACTGCAATAAAGAGTAGTCCCACCTCGTCGCAACTAGAGAAAGCCCGCGCGCAGCAACGAAGACCCAATGCAGCCAAAAAAAAAAAAAAAAAAAAAGGAAACAATTGTTCTATATACATGCACAAAATGCCTAATACTATATCTAGAACAAATCAGGCATGCAATAATTGTAACTATGTAACTACTCCTAATATTTTACAACTAATCAGTTATCTTTCGAAGAGTGACAACAGTGGAAGTGAACAAGTTTCTCTCATCAACTACATACTGACAACATTATTTAAACGATGACATAGGCATTTCCAGTAAAATCCAGAAAATTTGGAGGGGAACTTCAAGGATGGACAGCAATACAGAAAAGTTGTAGTGATGGGTTTTGCCAGAATGTGTATACAAAATACTTAAGTCAGTTCACAGGCTTCAAGACAAAAGGTCAACTAGACTCCTTTAGGGATCAGAAATTCAAGGATGGAGTGGGGCTACAGGTCAAAGGCAATAATTTTTCTGGAGCTCTGAGTTGAGCATGTTGTTTGAACATTTTTCCCCCCAGAACCTTAGGTAATCATAGTTGCTTTTTTTCATACAATCTTTATATAATTGATTGCAACTAGACAAATCAACATTTTTTCTCTCCTCCCCATCTTTTTCAAAGGTTTGAAATGCTTTACAGGTTAAACTGTATACTGTCCCAAGTAAAATTCTTTAGCAGTCAAAAACTGAAATCATGATCTTTACTGCAAAATTGGTCAACTAAGAAGAGTGCTTTTAGAGGAAAACACAGGCAGAACACTCTCTGACATAAATTGCAGCAAGATCTTTTTTGATCCACCTCCTAAAGTAATGAAAATAAAAACAAAAATAAACAAATGGAACCTAAAGTTAAAAGCTTTTGCACAGCAAAGGAAACCATAAAACAAAAAGACAACCCACAGAATGGAAGAAGATATCTGCAAACAAAGCAACGGACAAGGGATTAATCTCCAAAATATACGAACAGCTCATGCAGCTCAATATCAAAAAAAACAAACAACCCAACCAAAAAATGGACAGAAGATCTAAATAGACATTTCTCCAAAGAAGACATACAGATGGCTAAGAGGCACATTGAAAAGATTCTCATCATCACGCATTATCAGAGAAATGCAAATCAAAATGACAATGAAGTATCACCTCACACCGGTCAGATTGGCCATCATCAGAAAGTCTACAAACAGTAAATGCTGGAGAGGGTGTGAAGAAAAGGGAATCCTCCTACACTGTAGGTGGGAATGTAAATTGGTACAGCCACTATGGAGAACAGTATGGAGGTTCCTTAAAAAACTAAAAATAGAGTTACCATATGATCCAGCAATCCCACTCCTGGGTATATAGCCAGAGAAAACCATAATTCAAAAAGATACATTTACCCCAATGTTCATTGCAGCACTATTTACAATAGCCAGGACATGGAAGCAACCTAAATGTCCATCGACAGAGGAATGGATAAAGAAGATGTGGTGTGTGTGTATATGTATATGTGTGTGTGTATATATATATACACACATACACATACATACACATATACATACTATGGAATATTACTCAGCCATAAAAAAGAATGAAATAATACCATTTGCAGCAACATGGATGGATCTAGAGATTGTCATACTGAGTGAAGTCAGACAGAGAAAGACAAATATCATATGATATTGCTTATATGTGGAATCTAAAAAAATGGTACAAATGAACCTATTTACAAAACAGAAAAATAGAGTCACAGATGTAGAAAACAAACTCATGTTTACCAAAGGGGAAAGGTGGGGGAGGGATAAATTGGGAGATTGGGATTGACATATACACACTACTATATAAGAACCTACTGTATAGCACAGGGAACTCTACTCAATACTCTGCGATGGCCTATATGGGAATAGAATCTAAAAAGAGTGGATATATGCATATGTATAACTGAGTCACTTTTCTATACAGCAGAAACTAACACAACATTGTAAATCAACTATATTCCAATAAAAATTAATAAAAAAAGAAGAGTGCTTTTTATATACATATAAAATTTGAACCAAGAATCTTGATTGCTGTAACTAGCATTAGGTGGAAACTAACTAGAGTGATTTTATATATTCAGAATATTTTCAGAACAGTGGTTTTATAGGCAACGATGTGTATGTATGGGTCTTCAGTAAAGCACACCAAAGCTACAAAGAGCTAGAAACTCATGAGAGGTCACTGCATGAGTAAGATACTTTTTATAAAGATAAAGCAGCTGAGGGTCTGTCTGTTCTTTTGTTTGTTACATGTATGGCAACTTAGGTGATCACGTGGGCCAGCAGAAACAAGAGGGGCAGTTAGATAAATTATAATCATTGGGGCCTTTCTAACCAGGATTTAGACTAAATTGTCAAGAAAAAGTCTGGTTTGGGTTCCTAACCTGTTCACATCCTGAATTTGGGATTTAGTGATCCGAAATGTGGAGAATACAAAAGTGATTAAGAACCAGTCCCTGATCCTAAGTTGTTTACTGTTTAGAAGGAAAGATAAGGCATGATTATGTCATCAATATACCCTGCTTGACTAGCTTAGTTATAAAATGAGGTTACATTTCTTTTAAATGTCTGACATACTGTCTTGTCTTCATTAACTTCTGAGACAGTGTTAGGCATTGAGTAAATGATAATAAGTTTGTGATTCGGTTATTACCTGTTTAAATGATATTACAACTGGCTATATAAGACTAGGTTTTCTCAGACAGTATGAAATGAGTTTAAAGGTTTATCCTGTACCTTCTAATATATTGTACACTATTCTTCTTGAGTAGTGAAATACTTAAGGGGAAGTTTTTTAATTTAAAAAGAATCAGACTAAGATATGGAAATAACCTAATTGCCCATTAACAGATGAATGGATAAAGAAGATGTGGTATATAAATACACAGTGGAATTATTATTCAGCCATGAGAAAGAAATTCTGCCATTTGTGATAACACGGATGGACCTTGAGGGCATTATGCTAAGTGAGATAAGTCAGACAGAGAAAGACAAGTACTGTATGATATCACTTATGTGTGGAATCCAAAAAGGTCAAACTTGTGAAAAACAGAGAGTTAAATGGTCATTACCAGGGGATGGGGGTGGCTGGGAGGGATAAGATTGATGTTGTTTAAGAGTACAAACTTGCGATGAGTAGAAAATAAGCCATAGAGATCTAATGCAGAGTATAATGAATATAGACAATATTTTACTATAATTATGTAATGTGATAAACAGTGCTACAATGACAACCGTATTACAATACATAAATGTATCAAAGTAACACACTGTACACCTTAAATTTACGTTACATGTCAAAAATATTCAATAAAAATTGAAGAATAAGAAAAGTTACTTACGTGTAGCTCAAAAAACAGAGAAAACAAAATTCTCAGTGTATTACCTCTTACAAAACCCAACAAGAAAAAGGCAACCTTTTTATTATCTGAAAATATAATCTCTAATTCTATGGTAAGACTTTATCTTTTTCCTGAAGTTTTTTTTTTTGTTTTTTTTTTTTTTGGCTGCGTTGAGTCTTCGTTGCTATGCGTGGGCTTTCTCTAGTTGCGGCGAGCGGGGACTACCCTTCATTGCAGTGTGCAGGCTTCTCATTGCGGTGGCTTCTCTTGTTTTAGAGCACGGGCTCTAGACACACGGGCTTCAGTAGCTGCAGCACGTGGGCTCAGTAGTTGTGGCTCACGGGCTCTAGAGCGCAGGCTCAGTAGTTGTGGTGCATGGGCCCAGTCTCTCCGCGGCATGTGGTATCTTCCCGGACCAGGGCTCGAACCCGTGTCCCCTGCATTGACAGGTGGATTCCTAACCACTGCGCCACCAGGGAAGTCCTCTCCCTTAAGTTTTAGAATTCTTCCAAGCAACTTCTCCTTTCCAAATGTTTTTATATCTTCCTGTATTTTATTCTATTTAAGGCAGCATATTTGTGAACAGTCTATGTGATCTTAATTGAATTTTGAACCTAGGTTAATTGATAAAATAAAGCTCCATGTCACTTGAATGTGCCTTTTCAGAATTTCATGGACATAATGAGACAAAACAAACTTATTTATAAATAAGCTTATAAGCTTATTTGTTTTGTTATTTATAAATAAATAAGCTTATTTATTTATAAATAACAAAACAAACTTATCTATAAATAAGCAGAGAAAACAATCAAAACAGAGAGAAAGACCAGGGAAGTTATTTTTCCCTAGACAGATCTGAATATGCAACTATGCAAAATGCACACAACTCTTTGTCTTACAGCTTTTTATTCAGTTTTCAAACTGTATATTCTTCACAATGAATTTCAATGAACTATGTCTTTTTTTCCAGCTTTATTGAGTAAATGACATATAGCATTGTGTAAATTTAAGGTGTACAACATGTTGATTTAATACACTTATAGATTGCAAAATGGTTAGCACTGTGGCTTAGTCAACATCTCCATCGTGTCACATAATTGCCATCTCTTCTTTGT
Source organism: Balaenoptera musculus (assembly GCF_009873245.2). Classification (NCBI taxonomy): domain Eukaryota; kingdom Metazoa; phylum Chordata; class Mammalia; order Artiodactyla; family Balaenopteridae; genus Balaenoptera; species Balaenoptera musculus. The sequence goes on from NC_045806.1 coordinate 26,785,642, forward strand.
GATGAGATCATTTGAGATTTACTCTCTTAGCAACTTTCAAGTATATATAATACCAGATTATTAGCTACAGAATAATTTCTTGAGAAATATTATGACATAAAGTAACCCCCAACTTCTAACCTCACACTTCACTAGTTATCATAAAACGCCATGCAAATTGCTATTCTTATAATCATGAATAAAGAAATGGGCTATGTACAAATTTTGCATTTTCAGTGACAAAGTTTTCTTCAGTAAGCAAAACATGTCATTTGTTTTCTAACACCTTCAAATTAACTAGAACATAATCGGATGTTAATAATCTATTACAAAATATACTGGATAATTTCCCCACTCTTTAGACAAAGGACAGGTTGCCACAGGGAAGTAATAAAAACTAGCTTTAATAAAACAAACTTTAAATGGGCAGTTACACAAGTAAATAAAATAAACCACTGAATTAATTGTAGTCTTTAGCATCTTAACTATTACAGGGTGGTAGGAAACATTTGCTAAATTCAATAGAATGCTATCACTTTAGAAAAAATATTTTATTCAGAGTCATTTTATTAACCCCTTTGATCAATTCAATATGATCTTGCTATAACAGGCAAAGTCCAGAAATAATTATTTTTTATAGAATCTAGTTGAATAAGGTGAGGTTTAAGGATGCCTGAAGATGCACTGAACCAAAAGTAAATAAATTTAGGTGCTCCCAAGAACTGTTGAATAATAACTTGAAGAACTTTAGAAGAGGGAGGAATTCACCACTTACAAATGTTAGTGCTTGATTTGTGGGGAGGGTTTGCAAGTAGTAGAACACCATGATTTTAGATCCAGGCATTTTCTTGGATCAGATTTGTTATATATGAATTATCTCAAATCTTTCTTAAGTGTATAGTAGTTTAACAGAGAAATAATCTGCTGTCAGTTTATTTGATTTTGTTAATATTTAATACATCTGCTCAAATTTACATTTATCTAAATTTACCATTACTTCGGATTATTTGGAAAAGACTAATGAATTCTCAGCACTGTTTGACTTTGGAAAGTAGCTGATGCTTAGACACAATTGGCAGCACATCTACATTCACATTCTAACGATGGGCTATGGGAGAAATACACTCGATTCCTGGCTACGGCGCCTCATTTATAACATGAGGACAGAAAATCTTGCTTCTCTCACCTGAGTTTATGCACCGCAGTTAATGACAAAAAGGGAAACAGACCAGCTGTTTTTATCCTTTATTCCTATTACATCCTTTTTGCCTTAATTTTCACTGGACACGTCCTTATGGGGCTTTAAGGGTAGATCAAAGGATATCCTCTCTTTTGAGGACCATTTGGATGTCTACATGGATTCTGACCTAGGCTATGAATAATCCACACAAGGAGCAAATGAGTGGTTTAATGCAGGAATCAATAAAGATGTCTGACTTTTACTACTACATTATTTTAAAAACAGAACAGTACCCAAGCTGAAGGAAAGTGCAGCAAAAAAATCCCTTAACAAAAGCCCAAAGAATAAAATTACAACAGATTCATTCAAACAATTTTTGTTCTTTTGTAAAAAGGACGTTTGAGGTTAATGTGACATTATCTATGAAATACTGCAAAATCTCTTGGCCTTGAAAGGTATGTCAACATGCTGCCAGCTTTGGGTTACCTTAGTAACTAATAGAATAAGGCCTTGTGAGTATTTAGTGACCAAGGAAAGTGGAAAGCCGTTTAGATGTTCTAAGTGGAACCGAAAGATTTTTTTCATCGCATTAAACTAGTTTACGTTCTTTCCTTTCCTCACTACCAAGCTTTCAGGACAGTTAGATTAAAGAGGTTTTGAAAATAATTTGGTTAAAAAATAAGAGCAAAATTAGCATCGGGAAACACAAGGCAAATAATTACGCTTCAGACATAAATGGTAGTTTGGATAAAATCCTGACCTTAAATTCACACTAAAATAGCGAATAAGTAACACGGACAAGGTGACATGAAATGCTTGAGGTCATTCTTGGTTACATTTCTGAATTTTGATAAATTCTTTGGTTTAAAACAGTCAAGATAACATTTTTCAGTGATATCTTGGTATAATCATATACCTTGAATGTCATTTCAGTGATTACCTTTGTATAAATCTTCAGGCTGAATAAAATATTTAGAATTGTTAGTGACCGGGAATTTATCCAGTTCGATCCCTCCTTTTTTTCCAGGTGATACTCAGGTTAGAGAGATCACCAAGTTCTTAGCCAGTGAGCAAGGATAAGAAAACTCACAACTTGACAACTGCTGCTTCTCCCTCTACCATGCTGGGTTTCTTTTTTCTTTTTTTTTTAATTTTTATTTATTTTTATTTATTTATTTTTTTTGGCCACACCATGCAGCATGCGGGATCTTAGGCATGCAGGATCTTAGTTCCCCAACTGGGGATCGAACTCGTGCCCCGTGCATTGGGAACGTGAAGTCTTAACCACTGGACCGCCAGGGAAGTCCCCCGTGATGCGCTTCTAACATCATCATGAAATGCACCAGATCTGGCCACTGAGTTATGCCAACCAGTGGACTGAATTTTTTTTGGTCTTGTTTCTACAGAACACTTGCTTTCCTAGCATGGCCCCAGCAAAACAAAAGAGAAACTAGGCTTTTTTAAAAAATAGCTTAAGTAAATAGAATTTACATACTATAGAATTCACCTGTTCTAAGTGTACTAATTAGTCCCTAATTTCCCTCAGAAGAATCCCTGTGCTATTAGCAGTCACACTCTGTTTCCACTTCCCACCCCAGGTAAACACTAATCTATTTTCTATTTATATAGATTTGCCAATGCCAGACTTTTCACATAAATGGAATCATATAATATGTGGTCTTTTGGAATAGGCTTCTTTCACTTAGCATGTTGTAGCATGTATCAGTACTTCATTCCTTTTTATTGCTGAATAATATTTCATTATACGGATGTACCACAATTTATCTATTCATCAGCTGATGAACGTATGGATTATTTCTACTTTTTGCTTTTATGAATAATGCTGCTATGAACATTCATGTACTAGTTTTTGTGTGGGTATATGTTCTAACTTCTCCTGGGTAGATGCCTAGGAGGGAATTGCTGGGCATTATGGTAATCCCATGTTTAATCACTTGAGGACCTGCCAGACTGTTTTCCAAAGCGGCTGCACCACTGTACATTTCCACCAGCAATGTATGAGGGTTCAGATGCCTCTGCATCTTTTTATTATATCCATCCTAGTGGATTTAAAGTGGAATCTCATCATGGTTTTGATTTGCATCTCCCTGATGACTGATAATGTTGAGCATCTTTTTCATGTACTTATTGGCCTTTGGAGAAATATCTATTCAGATCCTTTGCACTTTTCGGTTACTTATCTATTATTGAATTGTAAAAGCTCTAAAAATATTCTGGATACAAGTTTCTTATTAGACATACAATCTGCAAATATTTTCTCTCAGTTTATAGGTTGTCTTTTCACTTTCTTGATGGTGTCTTTTGAGGTGCAAGGTCTATGCAGAGGATTATAGACCTCGAATGTAATAGGTTGGCCATGGTATTCCATTTCCATGGAAATTTTGGGTATTAGTTTTATCCTGATGTTTAACAACTGACCACAAACTTAGCAGTTTAAAGCAACACAAACTTATTACCTCATAGTTTCCAAGAGTCAGGAATTTGGCACATTTTAGCTGGGGTCCTCTGCTCAGTGTCTTCAAAGGCTGAAATCAAGATGTTGGCCAGCTGTGTCCCCATATGGAGACTTGACTAGGGAAATATCCCCTTTCAATGTTCCTCAATTGTTGGAAAAATTCATTTCCTTGAGGTTATATGACTAAGATTCCTGTTTTCTTGCTTCCTGTCAGCCAAGGGTAGCTCTCAGCTCCTAGAGGCCACTCTCAGATCCTTATCATGTGGACCCCTAGTTCAGACAGGCTAGTTTGCAACATGAATATTTGCTCCTTCAAGGCCAGAAGAAGAATCTTTCTCACACTTTCAAACTCTCTGAGTTCAATAAGGGGCAAATCTCTCTTTTAAGAACTCACCTGATTAGGTCAGGCCCACCCAATTCAAAATCAACTTGATTAGCAACCTAACCATGGGAGTTATATGTCATTATATTCACAGGTTCCACCCATAATCAAAGATTGTAAAGGGTGCATCCACCAGAGGGCAGGAATCTTGGGGGCCATTTTAGGATTCTGCCTACCACATCCTGAAAAAGTAACTTTTCTACTCTATCTCCATATGGAGAGATTTATATGGGAAATATTTTAGTTATTTCATTTGTGAATTTCACTTCTTTAGAGTAAAAAATACAGTAACATGGAGTTTTTTCACCTATTTTTGTCTTTGAGAAAAAAAAGGTTAAGAGTGAACAGGTAAATGAAAGATTTGTCAAATATACCATATTTCAAATGATTTTACCATAGGATTATTACCAGGGCTAACGGTATTGAAACAGTAGTGTAGTCATGAAATGTCTTTATGTGAAAATCCATTTTAAAGGAAAAATATTTTAATTTTTCAAATATTTATGCTAAAATCAAATTTCTCCTCCCACTCCCACCCCTTTCCCCCTTCTCACGCCCGCTAAGCAAGCAAGGAATGGAGTAGTTTGCTTATATGATCTCAGAATAAATAAGAGAAAATATTAGTGGAAATAATCACCTTGGATAATGCATAATACGATTTCTCATATTGTTGCCTTATGTAGTATATTATTTTTAATTTCACAGTGCTCTGTGGCTTCAAACAACAGAAGCCACAGTTTATGGCTTATGGAAGCTTCTGATAACTGAATCTTCATGGCAAAATAAAAATCCCTTTGCTGGGCTTCCCTGGTGGCGCAGTGGTTAAGAACCTGCCTGCCAACGCAGGGGAAAACGGGTTCAAGCCCTGGTCCGGGAAGATCCCACGTGCCGCGGAGCAACTAAGCCCGTGTGCCACAACTACAGAGCCTGTGCTCTAGAGCCTACGTGCCACAACTACTGAAGCCCGCATGCCTAGAGCCCGTGCTCCACAACAAGAGAAGCCACCGCAATGAGAAGCCCATGCACCGCAATCAAGAGTAGCCCCCGCTCACCGCAACTAGAGAAAGCCCACGCGCAGCAACGAAGACCCAATGCAGCCAAAAATAAATAAATAAAATAAATTTATAAAAAAAAATCCCTTTGCTATTTCTTGGTTAAAGCAATTTGGTTAATAACACTGAATTGTATAGTTGAAATTTGCTAAGAGAGGAGGACTTAAATATTCTCACCAAAAAAGGGAAAAGAAAGATAATTCTGTGAGGTGATAGATATGTTAATTAACTAGATGGAGGGGGGATTTCTTTCACAATGTATACATGTATCAAATCACCACGATGTACACTTTAAATACCTTACAATTTTATTTGTCAGTTATACCTCAATAAAGCTGGAATTAAAAAAAAAAAGCAATTTGGGCTGTGGTGTGGGTACAGGATGAGTTATCAAGGAAGAATTCTATCATGACTAATGAACTGGTGGGGCTATCCTGCCAGATGAGGGCATGGAAGTATCCTGGAAAAGAACTCAAGCTGTGTCCACTGCTGTGACACAGACATATCTGAAGGCTTCTGATGAGCACATGACATGACCAAAGACAAGTTTACTTGTAGGGGTTGCTAGAATCTTCTTGGGAGAGAACTCATTTGAAGGTGCTTGTCTGTTGTTTTTTTTTTTTTCTTCCAGATTCAGGTCCTGAGGTAAGAATTCAAGTTGAAGTAGTTCAGTTGGGAAGGGCAGGTAACACTGGTAGACGAATGGGGTCATGAGACAGAGCAGTGAAGGCAGCCAAGACAATAAGCCAACTACCACTGTGGGCACCGGGAGCCGAAATCCTCTGGCAAACAGTGCATAACACCCACTCAGAATGGCCAAGAGATAAGGGAGCTGGGAAGCTTATACACCCATCCTGAGAATCAATGGTTGAAGTGTTATGTTAATTCCTCAGCACTTCCTTGCACGGGGCAGATCCTAAGGCACAGGGATATAGATTTAGGTAGTTGCAAGTCTGTAACAATATACTTAAAGTTCAGGGGACACAGGACACTGACAAGATCTGTTACAGGCTTAATCTAGTCTTATGTACTCAAAGGGGAGAAACATTCTACATTTTGAATCCATTTCTCCAGCCGCTCGGATACCTATGTAAGTGCTAAAATGAAAGGACACTTTAAGCAAAGACTGAGGAAGATGTTTCATTAAACCTCAGTAACAACATACGGACCAGAAGCAACCCTGCTTCAGAACCCAACTTAACAGAGGGAAAGGATCTACTCTCTTCTCCACTCAGAATAGCATATTCCTGGTAGAGCCTGGCCACAACCTGAGAGTGAACTTGCTCCTGAGCACAGCACTCTTGAGGTTTCCTAAGCGTCCTGGAAAAGTGGGTCAGGCCTAGAAAATCTGTTACTATTGTCAAGGCAACCACATTTCCATAGACTAGTGAGGCCTGGGAACGAGACCTAAGCAATGAAACATTTACAGCTGCCTCACTATTCACCCAATTCTCTCCTATGTCTATTGTGCTCTGTTTATCTCTGTTTCTGCTTATTTATGTATGTGTTTCTGTTTCTGCTCCATTTCCTCTCCTGGGGATTGACTGGGAATAATAAAATGAGAACCAACTCTCAGGTTGTATTATGAGATCTGTGATCAGAAACCATCAAATAGAAAAGAAACGCTCTGTCTGCCTATTCATAGACTCATCCAGTAGTCCTTTCAGGAACACAGAGTACTGAGTTTAATCACTCTATATTTTTTGTTCCTTTTGAATTTTTGGTATTATGGGGCTCAATTAGAGAGAACCAGGCAGATCTCAGCCTTGCTGTTCATTTATCGGCAACAGTACACTGGGTAATACTCCATGCTATATACCAATATGTAATCTCCATGTGCTCTTACCTCTGCCTTTGAAAAGTTTTTTTTCTTCCCCGACTGATGCTTTGTCCTCTATTCTCACATTTTCCACCATTAGAGGCTTTCAATTATAGGGTGCAGCCCTTCTACTGCAATGCCCCTCCCAGCAGGCTCTGCCACTCAAGGCCCTTGCTGATGCTCACATGTCCTTGGCATTTACTGTCTAGCTTCCATAGATTCCAACAGTCATCCTCTCTGTCTGGGCCACTGTGGAGAACCACCCAGGAGGCTAACATTTTGAAAAACTAATGCCTGTTATTCTCATCTGGGTAAGATGAACCCAAACCTCAAGGAGATCAGACTTTACTACTCTCTTTAGAGTGAGGGTAGATTGGAAAAGGAAAAATCCTACTTGTTTACCCATGATGAGTCCTTTGTGGGAATGACACTCGGGTTATTCCTTAGAAAGCTAATCTGCCTTGTGATGCATAATTCAGTTCATTGGATTTTCACCGAGGCAAAATTTAATCTTTCCATTTTACAGATTAAGAAATGAGACCTAGAGAGGTGGGACAACTCAACCCAGTTTGCCCGTCCAGCAAGTAAGAGAGCTAAGATGAAAAACAAAGACTGAGACCGAAGCACACGTTCTCTGCACTGTTCCACCCCATTTCTCCCAAATAAAGAGCTAGCCGTATCTTTAAAAAGTTTGATTTCTTTTCTTGATACAAGTATACACTGTATTTTGAAGCATTTTGCAGTTCATGAGTTGGATATATTACCACCTTAAGAAAAAACAATGCGAGAACTCTTAAGAACTAATTCTTAGGGAGAAATATGTAAAAATGGACTGTATAAAAGCCAAAGCAAAAAAAAGTAAAAATATTTTTACCACTATGAGTAGGAAACAGACCCATAAGGAGCCACATCCATGACTCTTTGGGTCTGAGACACTGCTGGTCAATTGCTATTGAAAGTCAGATCATTTGTTGAAGATACCCTTTAGCCCACAAGAAAGATTACATTGACAATGACTGCTTTTGGGACACAGAGTGAAATTAACTTCTAGGTTATCCCCGTCAAGGACCATTAAGTCCTGAACTATGAGGGACACTGTGAACAAGTCATATTTTAACCTCCCACGAGCACATAGCTGGCAGATTTCACCCCCTCTCCTCCCTTCAACATATCTGACCTTCACTGAAATTTATGGGAAAATGAAAAGGGAAAAGAAAGCTGTGGCCCTGCCAAATTCTGACGATGTTACTCATTTTAATTATTGGTATTTGGAAATTAAATGGCCTAGGGCTTGCTCGGCAATTTGTTTCAGGAAAAAAATGATTTAAGCAAGCCAGAGTCCCAGCATCTTTTTATAGCAGGTGTTGAACAAGGCGTTCATTTTTCTTTTTAGAGTGTCCTTGTAAGCATAATAACAATTAGGAAGCAAGGCCTTCACATGGAAACCTCAGGCTCGTTCTGACATTCTTCCTTCGGCTACTTCATTGCTTATAGTTTCCTTCAGCCAGCTTTGCAAATGCCTGCACTTGAACGTTTCCTTTAAATAATGTCACACTTTGAAGACTTTTTTTTTCTTCTTTTGGTAGAGGTAAAGATTTTAAAGGATAATATGAAGAGTACATTAAAGTTAATTCAACTGCTTTTTCTGTCCTCATGTTGTAATCTCTAGCTCTGGGTTTAGTTAAAATGCCACTAATTCAATCAATTGAAGCAGTTTAAAAGAAAGGAAGGAGGGGCTATAAATGAAATTTGATTTGAACACATGTTTCTATTGAAATGGGCAATCAGCTCATATTTTCCTGTGTAATAGGTTACACTTGGACTATACTGTAAAAACAGATTTTTTGAAAGCTTGGAAAGTTATATGTGAAATCCTTCCAAAGACCAATTGGTTTCAGATCCTTTTTACCTTTTAATAAACTCTTCTCATTCACTCTAAAAAGGCGCTCAATCAAAATTAAAGTGCCGTGTTTTTGCTACCCTGTTTGGTTTAAGACCTGCTAAAAACCAACTGTGTATTTCTGAAATGAAACATGAGCATGAGCTAAAACTGAATCTCATCTTTTAATACCAGCATATATTTACTCACAGAAATTCTCAAGGTAATATGAAAATAGTTTATTTTGTGCACGCAGTGTGTATGGCACAGTAAACTATTAGATATTATACTGTAACTCTCATATGCTATATAGTCTCATATTATGAAAATTATGACACAGCGGTGGTGGCTGATGAGAATCAGCCAGGAAAAAGTATTAAAACAATGTGGCACCCAGGCAGGTGGTAAGGGGATTGACTAAGTTGAATCAGGTCAGAGATATCCAATACTATAAGAGAGGGCTTCTATGTCCTGGCCTTGACTTTTCTGACCACAAATTGAAATTATGGTCCCAAGTCTCAGATCCTTTAGCTGCATCTTTGCAGCTATTAAAGCAGAAAAAAATAACTAAGATCAAAACCATAGTAATATTACTTTGTATTAAATTTGGGATTACCTTTTGCCAGTTCACTGATGCTCTATGTTTTCTTTTAAGATGCTTAGCACATTTAAAAGAATCTGATGCATTGGAGAATCTGACACGTGAATCGATTTTATTTTAAAATGGTTAGTTAATATTAGACTTTTGACTGACTTGAAAGGTATAAGATAATCTCATTGAGTTTATAAGATTATTTAAATATGTAAGTGGTCCTGATCTATTATATTAATGTTCCTGATTTATTTGATTCATAGGAGTTGCTTAAGTGAATAGGAAGATTTTGTTTGTACTATTGTCCTAGGAGGTTTTTGAAAAACTTGTGAGAATCAGATATATTAAATTTATAAATGTAGATTAAAATTCTTAAGAGAATTTAATTAAGTAAAATTGAGGTTAATTGTTTAGGGTAATTTAATCTGTTAAATGTGAACTAGTGAACATCAATCAAAGAATACATATCAATGATTATTTATTGATCTCTAAGCAGTATAACAAGATTTGTAGTGGAACTTAAATGCTTAAGAAAATCTGGGTTTTTAATTTAACTTTACCAAAATACTCATTAAAACATATGCAGCAACAAAAATTTTCTTTTGGGAACAAAAAAACCCTACCCTCAGATGTTTAAAAAAATCAAAGTAAGATTCCCTATGTGATAAGCATTAATTTTTACATTCATAACTATATTCCAAGTTTTGTAAGGATACGGGTTATATCTAAACTTTTTCTGCATTCTCCCCCTTTACTCCAAATACCTACCACCGCCTATGAGGACATAAGAAATGTTCAAGGTAGATGTTTGTTGAGACTAAAACTGCCAAATAATCAAATGATAATTATCACTTTTTGCACCGTGCGGTGGAGAAAATCAATTCAGTTGAAGATGTTTGTTGAAAATCAGTTTTGAGATGAAAGTAAGACCACTGAAGTTTTCCATATAGGAGTTTTATAAAAAGGGCCATACAGAAGATGCTAAGAGCTCTAAAGGTGACTCTCCCTCCTCACCATTCTGAGATTTTTGAGTAACAAGAAAAAGATAAAATTAAGAAAGAGAAGAGGAACACAGAATAGGAAGAGAGAAGGAAGTGTTGCCTTGGATGGAAAATTGGGGTAAATATTCTCTAAATTTCTTTCTAACTTGGATTATCTTAATGCTAGGGAAGGAGATGGGCCAACAGCACTATGATGTGGATACTGAGGAAACTGAGGCACTGAAAGTTAAGTAACCTGCCCAAAGTCACCCAGTTAGTAAGGCATAGCACTGGGACTCAAATCCAGGCAGCCTACCCTTATCCATCTCAATCTGTTACTGATAAAGGATTTACTGAATAATTACTATGGAGCAAATGGCAGGTGGCAGCTACTCTTTGAAGAAAAGTAAAGCCAGCTAAAGAGTATAGAGAATGACAGAGTAGGAAGAAACACGTTTAGATACGTTGGTCCTAAAAGATCTCTCTGAGGGGATGAGTGGAGATCTTAAAGAAGAAAAGGAGAGAACACTGCAACAATCAGGAATAACAAAATCCAGGCAGAGGATCCAGGGAGATGGATCTGCCAGTGCAAGGTCCCTAAAGTGGCAGCAGGCAGAAGGAGTTTCAGGAATTGCAAGAAAGCCAGTGCAGCTAAGGGAAGTGAACAGTTAAAGAGTAGGAAATTAGGGAGCTTCCCTGGTGGTGCAGTGGTTGAGAATCTGCCTGCCAATGCAGGGGACACGGGTTCGAGCCCTGGTCTGGGAAGATCCCACATGCCGCGGAGCAACTAGGCCCGTGAGCCACAACTACTGAGCCTGTGCGTCTGGAGCCTGTGCTCCGCAACAAGAGAGGCCGCGATAGTGAGAGGCCCGCGCACCGCGATGAAGAGTGGCCCCCACTCGCCGCAACTGGAGAAAGCCCTCACACAGAAACGAAGACCCAACACAGCCAAAAATAAAAATAATAAATAAATAATAAATTAAAAATTAAAAAAAAAAAAAAGAGTAGGAAATTAAGTCTCGGAGGTGGCCAGGGACCAAATCACACTGAACCCATAGGCCATAATAAAGATTTTATTTCAAAATAGTGATGGTATTCGTAGCTATCAGCTTTTGACTGTGTATTTTATGGAAAGTACATGACATTTATTAGCCAGTCTATAAATATCTGGAGAAGAATTCAACAGGAAACTTCTTGGAGTCAATGCCATGTGAGGACAGGGCGATGTATATTAGTAGCTGTGACAGCAGAGCTGGAGTTCTTGGGGGCATTTGGACAAATTGTATTTACTGAGAAAATTAAAGTCAATGACAGGAAATTGTCAATTTATAAGTCAAATTCATTTATAGAATTCATAAAATTCATTCATAAACTGCATTTTTTACATAAATAGAGTGAAAAGGTGATTAAGAATTATTTAAAAGTTGGTTTCAACAGAAGCTACTCATCTATAAAGTACAATTAAAATTGCTTTCTCCACTACTGTTAATTAAAATTATCTTCAAAATTCCATTTATCTGTCATTTTGAAATTATTCTTTCTGTGTGTTTCTTTGCTCCACTCTCTGACAGAAACCTAGATTTCCTTCCAACCTTAACATGTAGAATTTTTATTCCAGTGGTTCTCAATAGTGCGTGATTTCTATTCCTAAAAAAGCCATTTGTCACAGTGACGGTGGGTAGGATCATTAGACGGCAATGAGTGGCCGCTAAATATCCTGCCCTCTGAGAGAGAGACAGTTCCTCACAATGACGTGTTCTTTCCAAAATGACAATACTACCCTAGTTGAAAGCACTGCACACATTTGAGATTCCTTTTAATTTACTAAGGAATATGGATTTTTACACCTAATGAATATCTTATGATGAAGAGTTCCTGCCCAACATTTTACTAATTTTAATAATTTTTCCACAGCCCATTTTAAGCTGCCTCATATCAGTGGCTTCTTTTAGTCTTCTATCTAATCAATTAGAAAATGGAGTGTGTTTTCTAGACCAGATTATAGGGATAATACTACTGAAAGTATTTGTTTGATCTGACTGAACAGCCATTTTTATGTATGCATATATTATATAGCTCCATAGAGAAAAGTAAATTCATTCTATTTGAAAAGGTCAAGCAAACATCTACAATGTGATTCCATCGCAGGAATATATTTTCACCAAAGATGAAGGATCAAGGCACATTGGTAGCTAAATATGTGTGGCCGTTTGTTTTCTAATGGCTAGAGTTCTGTGCTCTCTGCCTGACTGATTAGTAGTTGGAACAGATTGGCAGGTAAGAAATGGAAGATTAGACAAATTCTATATAGGGATTAATCTTCAACATCCTCCAGCATCTAACCATTAACACAATTAGCCAGCGTGGCTCCCCCACGTTTTACAACTTATAGGGCAATAATGGGTACCATTTTTACTTATTAACATGCAGAAGAATAACCCATGAGCATATTTTCTTGACGTTGATTTTTTTTTCTTTTGCAAATTGCCAATGGCAGACAAAGTAATTTATAGAGAGACATTTCATGCCAAGAGAAGTAGGAAGTCTGAAATGCAGCTAAATCTAATTCCAGTTTGGTAGTTATCTCAATAGTACTTTTTATCTGTTTGGGGTTTTAGATTTTAGAAAGCACTTTCATCCACACCGCCTTCATTGCTTTTCTTTTTTTAATTAATTTTTATTAGAGTATAGTTGCTTTACAATATTGTGTTGGTTTCTTACTACAGCCCTGTAAGCTAGGCAGGGCAAGTATCATTGCTTCTAAATACTGGTTCTGAGAGGTCATGTAGAACTAATGTACTACTAGTAGGTTAAGTGATTTCCCAGAGGTTACTTGGCTGGTAAGGGTGAGCTCGAAGTAAGATTTTTTGGTTCCCAACCCATCTCTTCTGTGTTTTTTAGTTCCATCATTGAAATAAAAAAAACTGGGATTGGAAACCCTGCACTTTGTATTTGGATACAATCTGGATAAGACTGTTCGCACCCAAGACTATAAATTATTGGCAATTTGCCAGAGTGAGTGAAAAACATTTAAGTAAACTTTCTCACATTTATTTGCCCATGTAATGCCTTAAGCTCTGTCTTAAATAAAAATGAAAGCTCATTTGGATATATTTCATAAAATACCCTTTTAAGTTTTGTGATCTGAAGAGATCTAAAAATAAAAAGCCATGAAAAGAGTTAACAATTTCAGATGGGTTGACAAATTACTAAACAGCCAGTAACAGCCCACAGAAGGTTTCTCTGGATGAAAAAGGAAGGTCTGCAGAAAAGATAGCCTCATATTCCGTCTGAGTCAGTCAAACCATTAAACAACACAGCAACAAAACAAAGTTATGTTATTTTTTTCCCAGTTGATGGTGAGTATCTTTTTTTTCTTTTTTCATTTTTTCAGCTGCTGGTTTGGCATCCTAGTAATCCTAGTAGACCCATCAGGTATAAATATATAGTTTGACTAAAGCTATTTGTTACAGATACTCCATTTCAGAATACCACGCTTAATTCCTTTATTTAAGGGAATTACATAAATGTGTCCCTTGAAAATGAACATTAGTTTCTAGGGTGGGACTAAATATATAAAAAGCAAACAAAATGTAAGTTTTAAAGAAACATATAAAAAGAGTGTACATACTTGAGGAATGAAGACACAGCAAAAAGGCAAGGCCAGGTATAATTTTAAGAATGAGCAGCTTACAATGATGTTTAATTTTTCTGAACATTAAAACATGGGTTTTATTAGTAATAAAGTCTCAGAAGAGGGCATTACCCAGGGAAATTATTGACCATGTGAAGTTAATGGACCTCTCCCTTGCCCTGGGCTATGAAACCTTTTAGCTAGTCATCCATCAATCTTGGAAAATGCCTATACCAGGATCATTAATGTGCAAAGAAGTTGAGAAAAGAGTGATGTAGCAATAAAAAAGATACAAAAAGGATACAAAGTTTACATCTAAGGAGTCATCACTAGGAATTTTTACAGAAATGTTCTATCAAGCTAGTATGGAGACTCCCTGTGCCTGCCTGCCTGTGTCTATTTCTTTTTCTTTCCCTCCCTCCCTCCCCCCCCCACCCCGCCCCCCGGACCTAAACTACTTCAGAAAAATGCGAAGACAATTATTTAGACTAAATCAGTCCTAAAAAATGTTCAGACATTTGGCAGGGCAGGGAAAGAGGAGGTGGCAGTGTAACAGGAAGAGCTGACTCGGACTCCGTTGCATTTGTGTCTTTGACTTTAACCTTTGCTTTCCGTTGCTTTTGTTATTATAATCATACATAATGGCCTGCCTCAGGGAACCCTGTCCCTCTGCTGTTCAGCTCACAGGTAGACAATCTGACCCTGCCCACCTGTGAATGGCTGCAAGAAAGAAGAAACTCACTGAGGCTGGTCATTCCAGGAGATGTTTTGCAAGACTGATGGCCCTTTTACTTTACTTCCTCACTGCCTCCCCCTCTCTGTTCTATAAAAGAAACTGGCATCCAGACCCCGATAAGATGGTTTTTCGGAGACACTTGTCCGCCATCTTCTCGGTCTGCCGGCTTTCCGAACAAAATTGCATTCCTTGGCTCAACACCTCGTCTCCTATTCTTTGGCCTGTCGTGCGGTGAGCAGAGCAGTAACAGTAGGAGGGGATGCAACGGTTAGGAGAAGGACTTGGAAGCGAAATGCAGCTCTTGATAAAGGAAGAAGCAGCAAGCTAGGGTGCACACTCTAGCCAGCACGTTATTAAGAGTTGTTTCCCCATCACTATGTTGTTTAGACAGTGTGAGGTGACATAAGGAGCTAAAGGGGCTAATCTTACCTTGCCTACTACATTCTTTAGATCTGTGTTTGTTTTTTTAATAAATGGTTAAATCTTTCATTTTAATAGATCACTTGGGGCTTCCCTGGTGGTGCAGTGGTTGAGAATCCGCCTGCCAATGCAGGGGACATGGGCTCGAGCCCTGTCCCGGGAAGATCCCACATGCCGCGGAGCAACTAAGCCCGTGCACCACAACTACTGAGTCTGTGCTCTAGAGCCCGCGAGCCACAGCTACTGAGCCCACGTGCCACAACTACTGAAGCCTGTGCACCTAGAGCCCGTGCTCAACAAGAGAAGCCACCGCAATGAGAAGCCCGCGCACCACAACGAACAGTAACCCCCACTCACCGCAACTAGAGAAAGCCAGCACGCAGCAACAAAGACCCAACACAGCCAAAAATAAATAAATGAAATAAATAAATTTATATTAAAAAAACCAGACCATTTGGGGGGGCATAAAAATGCATGACACCAGCATTTTCAAATTATTTATTCAGCTCAGCCTGAAAATTCCAAATGGCATTCGAAATACTTCTTAAAGCAATTTGTTATTTCCCATGTTTTACATTTATTGTTTTACGTTGAATGGAAAAAAATTAACCTAATAAGAATTACTGTTATTATATTGCAAAACTGAAATATAGAATGACTGACGGCTAAAATTCGGTTACAGTCTGTGAACAAATCCGTATTGGGAAAAGGCCAAAAAAGGAAAGGCTTGTTTAAAGCAAAAATGACAGTTAAACAGCCAACATTTATTGTCACTTACAATGGGCTTATGACTGCGCTAAGATATACTGAAGGCATATTAAAACATGGTACTTGCCCTCGGGCAGCTCACAATATGTTTTGGTAGGAATGATTAACATCCATAAAATAATGATGACAATATGCTAATGCTGGGAATTGCAATGCTAGGCCAGAGAAACTGAAAGGAGAGGAAGGTCAGTGAAGACAGAGTAGAGGGGGCTTGTGTGACCCTTGAAGCTGGGTGGAATTTGAGTCTCTCAAGGAAGGAGGAAGGGTATTCCAGCAAAGGGCTAGGATGAACGTACAAACGTGTTATATTTGTGGAGATACCGTGGATACCAGAATGACCAGTGCCAATTGTATGTGTAGAAAAGTAAGAAGAAATAAGGTTAGAAAGGTAAACAGAGGCAAAATGACTCAGCTGAAAAAGCACATGACAGGGCTTAGAAACTGGCAACCTGAAGTCACACCCCTTCTCTGTCAAATACAGGTTGGTTGTGATGTCTTGAAAGTCACTGCCCACTCTGAGTCTGTTTTCCCACCTGTAAAATTTGCTGAGGATTAAATACATTTGCTGAGGATTAAATACAAATATGTGAGCTCATAAATGTTAGCGTAACTCTTATGATTATGGAAAACTGGCATTAGCACAGAAGGACCGAGACTATGTGGTAAGACATTTGTTGAGCAGGAAAGAAACACAATTACAGTATCCCTTAAGAAAAATTACTCCTGTTAGTGACAAAACAAACTGGCTGGCTGGAGACCAGACTCAGGAAAGCGAGCCGTGAAACTACTAAGAAATGGAATATTGCCTGCCATGTCAGTAAACAAAGGATATCACAGTCGTCAGCGCCTGCAGCCCTCCAATGTGAGCTGGTGAGCCCTGAGGAAACTCAGGAGGTAAAAACACGGGATACTGGCCCCAGACAGCTGAGGTGCATATCAAAGGAATGATTTCAGTGGGCCCAGACTCTTGCATCTTCCCATACATAGAAAAGCACTAAATTCCTTAATTTGGGATATCTGGTTTTCTTTAATTTACAATAATCTTTTGATGTTCAGACTACCTGCCCTTTGTTGCAAAACTTCTCTATAACCTGGCTCTCCCCTCGCCTCCTCGGAGCAGTTCTCTCGGGGTTACTTGAGATGCTGCCTCCCGGGCTTGAAGTCCTAAAAATTCCTGCCGCATAAAACATAACTCTCAACTTTTAGGTTGTGAATAATCCCAGGCTGACATATCAAATTTTGGATTATGGCAATAGCAAAGGAATGGTGAAGAAGGGTTGGACCCTAAGTTCTGGAGTATGTGTCATCATTTTGGATTTCCTCATCATAGATGTTTTAATAGCGTATGAAATCTACCTTGTACAAAAACTGTATTTAAAAGTAGATGGATAGGTACCCTCTCTGGTGCTATAACTTGATGATATTATTCTATTCTTAAATTGTAGACAGTAATAATTCAAATTAAATAAACGCATTTTACTGAGCTTTTATATACAAGACATAACGATAGGCACTAACTTGCACAGAACACAGGGAGGATATATTTTCTAAACTCAGGTTAAGCAGTAAGCACTTAGTTGATGTCAACACACACATACACAAACACAGTGTGTAATCGTATGGACAGCTCCAAAGTCTAGTAGTTAATATGAAAGACAAAATCCTCGATCAGACAGGAAACATTTAATGGTGTGATATAGGGACTTCCCTGGTGGTCCACTGGCTAAGACTCCATGCTCCCAATGCAGGGGGCCCAGGTTCAATCCCTGGTCAGGGAACTAGATCCCACATGCTACAACTAAGAGTTCGCATGCCACAACTAAGAGTTCACATGCTGCAACTGAAGATCCCGCATGCCACGACTGAAGATCTCATATGCCGCAACTAAGACCCAGCAGCCAAATAAATAATAAATAAGTAACTTTAAAAATGGTGTGATATAATACACATCAGCTATGAATAATTTTTGTTTTGTTAAACAAACAGCTGAAATCATTTCACTAATCATCAATGGTCAACCAGAACATCAATTACCGTTCAGTGAAATTACAGAATGCAGTGATCACCTGCCTTCATGGAAGTTCACAATTGTAAAGAATGTTTCAGGCAACACCCAATTTTATACTGAGTAATGAAATCCTTTTAGATGTATAAGAACAACTAGCTACATTAGAGAATATTTATGTTCTAATTCCCATTGAGCACTCCCAACTTAGGTCACAAGTGGAAAAGTGCAATGGATACTTATGGTACATTTTAGGGGTTTGAGTCTTAAAAAACCATCAGATTTGGAATCAAAACACCTGGCTCCACTACTTACTAGCCCTGTGACTGTGGTTGAGAGTTTCATGTTTCCCACAAAGCAAATATTATAATTAAGAGTTCTGGGTCTGCTGCATGAAAATCACCCATACCCATGGAATATTCCTCATTTTTCTTATTCTAAGTATCTATATATTTACCCCAATTTCATGACAAAGTAGATTCCAGAGATGAATGGGGCAGAAATATAAGCAAAATAACTTCAAGGAGGAATAGAAATGTCTTTTAAGAAATTTTCTTTGGCAAAGGCCACCAGTGACCCACAGTGCTTTTTAGATAAAGCTACCTGGAGCATCTCTGAATAGACATTTCTCTGAAGGCATACAAATAGCCAACAAATATATGAAAAGGTTCTTAATATCACTAATCATTAGGGAAATGCACATCAAAACCACAATGAGGTATCATCTCGTCATAGGATAACTATCATCAAAAAATTTAAGAGACAACAAGTGTTGGCAAAGGTGTGGAGAAAAGGCAGCCCTTGTGCATTGTTGG
Source organism: Balaenoptera musculus (assembly GCF_009873245.2). Classification (NCBI taxonomy): domain Eukaryota; kingdom Metazoa; phylum Chordata; class Mammalia; order Artiodactyla; family Balaenopteridae; genus Balaenoptera; species Balaenoptera musculus. The sequence continues at coordinate 26,804,359 of NC_045806.1, forward strand.
TGGGAATGTAAATTGGTGCAGCCAATATGGAGTTTCCTCAAAAAACTAAAAATAGACCTACCACATGATCCAGCAATTCCACTTCTGGGTATATAACCAAAGGAATCAGTATGACCGATATCTTGAAGAGACATCTGCACTCCCATGCTCTTTGCAGCATTATTCACAATAGCCAAGATACGGAAACAACTTAAGCAGATGGATAAAGAAAATGTGGTATATACATACGACGGAGTATTTTTCAGCTCTGAGAAAAAAAGGAAATCTTGCCATTTGTGACAACATGGATGAACCTGGAGGACATTATGCTAAATGAAATAAGCCAAATGCAGGAAAACAAATATTGTATGATCTCACTCATATGTGGAATCTAAAAAAAGTCAAACTTACAGAAACGGAGAGTAGAACATTGGCTGCTGGGGGAAATGGGGTGATGTTGGTCAGTGGGTACAAACTCTAAGTTATAAGATGTATAAGTTGTAAGGATCTAATGTACAGCATGGTGACTATAGTTAATAATACTGTATTGTATACTTGAAATTTGCTAAGAGAGCAGATCATAAGTGTTCTCACCACAAACAAAAAAATGGTAATTATGTGGGGTGATTAATGTGTTAATTAGCTTTATATACATATATCAAATCATCAAGTTGTACACCTCAAATATATACATTTTTTATCGATAAATTATATTTCAGTAAGTTTCTGAAATTTCTGAAACAAAAAAAGAAATTTACCTATGAAGAGAAGCCAGATATGAGGCCTATAGATATTTTAAAGATTAAATCTGATCAATGCTACCCAGGCAGACCATTTCTTTCCAATCCAATTGAAAGAAAAATAGGTAAAAGGAAACCTTCAATTCCTCTGAGAATTAGCAATTATTATAGTAAGAAAAAATTGTAAAATGGAAGGGGATAGAGTATATAAAACTCATGTAAGTTGTTCACAGTAAAGCTGTCTTCTTTAATAACAAGAGATCCTAACCTGATATGCATTTCCTTTTTTAGTCTTTTTAAACATTTCCTTTAATTTTTAGTTGTAATTCTCATTTTACCAGTTCTTACTTTTCCCAGACTAATTGCAACATCACATCTCACTTATATAGTACATAACTCCTACCACTGCCTTTATTTTTTTTTAATTTATTTGTTTATTTCATTTTTTTTGGCTGCGTTGGGTCTTCGTTGCTGCACACGGGCTTTCTCCAGTTGTGGCGAGTGGGGGCTACTCTTCGTTGCGGTGTGCGGGCTTCTCATTGCGGTGGCTTCTCTTGTTGCGGAGCATGGGCTCTAGGGTGCGTGGGCTTCAGTAGTTGTGGCACTCAGGCTCAGTAGTTGTGGCTCGCGGGCTCTAGAGCGCAGACTCAGCAGTTGTGGCGCATGGGCTTAGTTGCTCCGTGGCACATGGGATCTTCCCGGACCAGGGCTCGAACCCGTGTCCCTTGCATTGGCAGGCAGATTCTTAACCACTGCACCACCAAGGAAGCCCTACCATTGCCTTTAAATTGCATTTAAAACATGAATGTCCAGCTTTCTCCAATGTGCAAGCAGTTTAGACACAAACACAGACACACAACAACAGTAACAAAAGAACTACCTTTCTATCATAGCAGTTTGACCCTTTGCCATAAATGAATGTAAACGTAAGACTCTGAATAAAACTGTTGCCCTTCTGATAAAGGTTGGCCTACTTGTGAGAAAACACCAAAAAAGTCATATTAGAATAGCTCTGAGTTCAAAATTTATCTCATTAAAGGGAAGACACTATAGGCTGATGCCTTGACTGGATCATTTATAAAGAGTGTGACTGAGTGGGAGAGAGAGAAATCCTGTCATACTTGCCTTCTATATTACACACTGCCATTCCGTCAAGTCAAATCTAATATAAATGAATCACATTAATCAGAAAATGTGAATTTTTACATGACAAGCTAAAGGGGCATGCCATTTCCAATTAGATTAGTGATCTAAAATTAGCTACTGACACAAGCAAGTATACATGGTCAATTTGCCTGCCTGAAACTGAAAATTAAATAAGACATATTGGATAATAGATAGCCCTAGAGGAGACATGCAGCTGTAATTCACTCATGTTGCTCAGCTGATGTCACAAGCCACCAAAGAATATTCAATCTTGTGCTCATTTTGAGATGGATTTCACTCAAGAAAATACTTGGATCAATTGTCCATTGATTTGGTTCTCTGAATGCTAGGGGGTGAGTACAAAAGAGGACATTCTCTACTGTTTCCATAGAGAAGTAAATTGAGATGGCAAAGGAGAATGGCTCACTGGCCGATCAATAGCTCATTATTGATATGCATCAGTACTTTTGAAATTGAGAAACATGTCTTTATACAAACACACTTAAGCTTTCTGTACCTTACTATGTTCAATTTTACATTGTACAGAATATACCCACCTCACCCTTCTCACAGGTTGTTGCCAGTCTTGGTGACAATAATGTACATAAATGGGGTTTGAAGAATTAAAAGTGTTTTCATGCTGTTACTACCATTGCTGTTACTTCAAAACATAACTAAGTGTCATTTTTGCAAAGTTTACTTTCTAAATTGTGTATATTTGCATCTTCTATACATCTGATGAGGCAAGAATGCACAATTAACAAAGTCATGTAGGGACTTCTCTGGTGGTCCAGTGGGTAAGACTCCGAGCTCCCAATGCAGGGGACCCGGGTTCGATCCCTGGTCAGGGAACTAGATCCCGCATGCATGCCGCAACTAAGACCCGGCACAGCGTAAATACCAAGGAGCATGGCTGCTGCATTGTATGGTAAGAGTATATTTAGTTTTGTAAGAATCTGCCAAACTGTCTTCCAACGTAGCCATACCATTCTGCCTTCCCACCAGGAATTTATGAGAGTTCCTGATGCTCCACATCCGCACCAGCATTTGATTTTGTCAGTGAATACAGCTCATTTTTACAATGGTAGAATAGGCTTCTAGTTAAAAGAAACAAATAATTATAGTTGATAATGCAAGTTCCTTGACCAATTATTTTTTAAGTGGTACACATACTTTCTCTTTCATGTTATCTCACACATACACATACAAATATTTTATAAAAGAAACTGATGTAGCTCAACAAATTTGTCATAAAGTGAATGTATGTCAAATTTATTTTATTTTCCAATTGACCTCTATACTTTTGAGGGAAACCACTGGATTACAAATGTAATAAAAAAAACATTAAGAATGCAGCAAGTCAGAGGCTTCCCTGCTGGCACAGTGGTTAAGAATCTGCCTGCCAATGCGGTGGACACGGGTTCGAGCCCTGGTCCGGGAAGATCCCACATGCTGCAGAGCAACTAAGCCCGTGCGCCACAATTACTGAGCCTGTGCTCTAGAGCCCGTGAGCCACAACTACTGAAGCCCGGGCACCTAGAGCCCGTGCTCCGAAACAAAGAGAAGCCACCGCAATGAGAAGCCCGCACACGGCAACGAAGAGTAGCCCCTGCTCACCGCAACTAGAGAAAGCCCGCGTGCAGCAATGAAGACCCAATGCAGCCAAAAATAAATAAATAAAATAAATAAATTAACAACAACAAAAAAAGAATGCAGCAAGTTAGAAAATAGGTAACAGATCTGAATTATTTGTTCACAAAAAGGAGATACCCAAGTGGGCAATAAGCGTATGTAAAAATTCTCAACATTATTACTCCTCAGAGAAATGCAAATTAAAACCTCAATGAGATACTATCAAACATCTACCTAAAATTAAGACACTGACAACACCCAGTACTGTCCAAGATGTGGAACAACTGGAACTCTCATACGTTGCTGCCAGGAATGCAAATTGGTACAACCATTTTGGAAAAATGTTTGTCAATATCTATTAAAGCTAGACGTAATGTTGACCCTATGACCTAGCAATTGTACTCTTATACCCAAGAAACTGAGGGCAAAAGTCAGGTATGAGAATGTTTTTAGCAGCTTTGTTCACAGCAGCCTCAAACCAGAAACAACTCAAATGCCCATCAACAGTAAAATGAATAAACAAATTGTGGTATATTCATTCAGTGGAATACTACTCTGCAATAAAAAAGAGTGAACTACTGCTAAACTCAGCGACATGGATTTCTGTCACAGACATAATGATGAGAACAAAAATCCAGACACAAAAGACTAGATTCCGTTTATGTGAGTTTCAATAATGGGCAAACCAAATGTACAGTGATAGAAGTCAGAGGAGTGATTCCCTCTGGGAGTATGGTATGAATGGCAAGGTCATGAGGGAACCCTCCAAGGTACTGGAAACATTCTGTATCTTGATCTGAGTGGTGGTTACCCTAATGTGTGTATGTGTGTGTGTGTGTGTACAAAAGTTCATGGAGCTGCAAATTTGAGATTTGTGTGCTTTACTGTCTGTATTTTATACCTCAATAAAAATTTTTAAAAGAATGAACAAATCTTTAAAACCACATATTTAAAGAAAAAAAGTTAATTCCTGACAAAGTACAAAACATTAACAAAGAATTGAAATTTCTAGCACTATCACTGAGCAGTACCAAAAAACATCAAAGCAATACTCAAAATGATAAGGTAGTTTTTAAAAACTCTGCCAGTATGACTATTCCATCTTCACACGTACTTTTCCACAAAAAGCTTCATCAATTCAAACAGGCTTGCCAACTGCTTCTGTCGTCCCTGAAGCATTTCAGTTCCCATTCAACATCATTTAAAAAATATCTTCATGCACATTTTATTGATGAGTGTACTGGTTTCTCTCCAACCATATTTTTATGTGTGTATGCTGTATTCAATTATGTAAACCTGGGTGACTACTTGCAGCATCACTGAATGGAAAGAGAGAGCTATGAACAGATCTACAAGGTAGAGAGTTTCTCTTTGTACACCGCAGGCCTGAGGCAATTAGGACACAGTTACCTGAAAAACTAGTTAATGCCCAAATGATCAATAAGTATGTTAATTTATAGATGGTGCTGTTTGCCTCCATATATATTGCTGTATCAACTGATGTCTGAAAAATCAAAATAATGCATACTGAGCTTTCCGAAGTATAGGCTATTCCTTGAGTTCCATAATAAAATAGGCTATGAAGAGAGTAACCATCTGGCTCTGATGGCACTGGGGACCAAATATCAGGACAAAATAAAGGCAAGAATCCTTCCAAATACCGACTGCTTATGGGCAGAGTTTCTTATTTTACTCGGTCCATTCATTCATTATGTTTAGAATTCTGTTAAGAAATTTCTAAGAAAGGGATTCCTGTACTTCACATAACTTATTCTTTTTCATTATGAACATATTAAGGCCCTACTGCCCAGTCTCTAAATGTTTTAAAATTTGATCACACACACAAAATTTTAGATCTAGGGCAACACACCCTGAAAGTAGCAGAGGCTCTTCACATTGTTGATAACTGGTGTTTGGGAGGTCTGGAATGAGGAGGGATTAGACATGGACCATTGTCTAATGGTGGATACGTTCACTTAGGGAAGGGAGAGAAAGCAGAGGATCATGTTCTAGTGATATGCCATGCAGGAGAATTGCTTTTAATCATAAAAAATTGTAGCTTTTATGCCACTGACCTTCCAAAAGCCCAAGAAGGAGCTAACACATAATCTCACTTCATTATAATCTTCATTATAAGATTAAGAACACAAGGAAAATAAGTATTCACCCAAAATGAACACACAAACTGAGTCCCGGAAAATCCTGAGTTCTTGACCTCTAAGCTCTGCTCATCCGTTACCCTGGGGAGCTCTACCTTTGGTTGCAGGTAGAATTAAGATTTTTAAGTGAATTTGTTTTTTAATACACAGCACAGTCCCATGTTTCACAGTTGAAATGAGTTAAAGGGTCTAAGTAAAATTCTCTCTTCTGTTTCTGTCCCCCAGCCATCCTGCTCACCTTCCCAGAAGCAATTAGTGTTACCAGTTTCTTGGGGATCCTTCCAGAGATATTAATACTTAGGAGAGAAAATACACAAACGCACATACAAAGATTTTCAAATTTTGCACAAATGGTAGCATACCATACACATTACTCTGTACCCTGTTGGTTTGATTTCGTGTAAGTATATCATGGATATCATTCCAGATCAGCAGTAAAGTTTCCATATGTGCTATTTGTATGCCACCAGTATCATCTATTTTTCCACTTTCAGGAGGATCATGTGGTGAATTAAAAGCACATAGAAACTGGGTTTAAAAAGACCATGGCTCCATCACCTACCAACTAGCTTTGAGACGTGGGCAAGGCACCTAACTCTCTGAACCTCGGATTCTTCACTCAACGATGCTCGTAATGCCTTCCTCACAAGATAGTTGTGGTAATTCTAAGAGCTTGAAACTGGGACTCAGACAGCCTGGCTAGCTGAACATTTATATGATCTTGGGCAGTTATTTGATCTCTCTCAGCCTCAGTTTCATTTGTTCCATATGCACTTTCATGGATAACCACAAACAGCAAAGTTCACTGATCTTAAGAGTACGGCCTAAATTATCAAAAAAGAAACACATGCACATATCATCACACAGGTCAAACAATACATTACCAGAAACCCAGAAGCCCACTCTTCATGCTCTCTTAGTTACTATTCCCTCTCCAAAGGCAGCATTATCCTGACTTCTAATATAATATAATCTTGCATGTTTTTGAATTTTATATAAATGGAATTAATAGGTATGTAACTTTTTTTGTCCAGCTTTTCTTGCTCAACGTTTGGTTTGAGATTCACCCATACTGTTGAAATAGTATTAGTTCCTCAATGTCATTGCTGTATAGTATTTTGTTGTAAGAATTTGCCAGAAATTATATATTCATTTTACATAATGAACAAACGTTGATGTGCTTTTACAAAGACAGACTTATAGATCAATGGAACAGGATAGAAAGCCCAGATGCAAACTCACACACCTATAGTCAATTAATCTACAACAAAGGAGGCAAGACTATACGATGGAGAAAAGACAGTCTCTTCAATAAGTGGTGCTGGGAAAACTGGACAGCTACATGTAAAAGAATGAAATTAGAACACTCCCTAACACCATACACAAAAATAAACTCAAAATGGATTAAAGACCTAAATGTAAGACCAGATACTATAAAACTCTTAGAGGAAAACATAGGCAGAACACTCTATGACATAAATCACAGCAACATCTTTTTGGATCCACCTCCTAGAGAAATGGAAATAAAAACAAAAACAAACAAATGGGACCTAATGAAACTTCAAAGCTTTTGCACAGGAAAGCAAACCATAAGCAAGATGAAAAGACAACCCTCAGAATGGGAGAAAATATTTGCAAATGAAGCAACTGACAAAGGATTAATCTCCAAAATATACAAGCAGCTCACGCAGCTCAATATCAAAAAAACAAACAACCCAACCAAAAAATGGGCAGAAGATCTAAACAGACATTTCTCCAAAGAAGACATGCCGATGGCCAAAAAGCACATGAAAAGATACTCAACATCACTAATTATTAGAGGAATGCATATCAAAACTACAATGAGGTATCACCTCACACCAGTTAGAATGGCCATTATCAAAAAGTCTACAAACAATAAATGCTGGAGAGGGTGTGGAGAAAAGGGAACCCTCCTACACTGTTGGTGGGAATGTAAATTGATACAGCCACTGTGGAGAACAGTATGGAGGTTCCTTAAAAAACTAAAAATAGAGTTACCATATGATCCAGCAATCCCACTCCTGGGCATATACCCGGAGAAAACCATACTTCAAAAAGATACATGCACCCCAATGTTCATTGCAGCACTATTTACAATAGCCAGGTCATGGAAGCAACCTAGATGCCCATCAACAGATGAATGGATAAAGAAGATGTGGTATATATACACAATGGAATATTACTCAGCCATGAAAAAGAATGAAATAATGCCATTTGCGGCAACATGGATGGACCTAGAGATGATCATACTAAGCAAAGTAAGTCAGGGAAAGACAAATATCATGATATCACTCATATGTGGAATCTAATTCAAAAAATGATATAAATGAACTCATTTACAAAACAGAAACAGACTCACAGATTTTAAAAACAAATTTATGGTTATCAAAGGGGAAAGGTGCAGGGGAGGGAAAAATTAGGTGTTTGGGATTAACATATACACACTACTATATATAAAAGAGATAATCAACAAGGACCTCCTGTATGGCACAGGGAACTCTACTCAATACTTTGTAATGATCTATATGGGAAAAGAATCTGAAAAGGAATGGATATATGTATATGTATAACTGAATCACTTTGATGTACACCTGAAACTAACGCAACATTGTAAATCAGCTATACCCCAATATAAAATAGTTTTTTAAATGTTGATGTGCTTTTGAATTGTTTTCACTTTTTGTCTTTTATTAAAATGTTGCTATAAACATTCTAGTATACGTATGCATTTCTGTTCAATTTACACCTAGGAGTGGAATTGCTGGGTCACAGGGTAAGCTTGGGTTTAGAATACTCAGAACTGGTGGTACGAGTTTAAAAGTTTCAATCAGGGTTTATAGTTGCAAGCACCAGAAGCCAATTCTGGCAGATTTAAGAAGAAAGGAATTTACTGAAAGACCATTTAGTAGACCATAAAATCACCAGGAGGATTTGAGTAATAGGCTCAGGAAAAGGCAAGGAGAAAGCAGGGCCACATGGGTTGAAACACAGCCAACATCACACTATGGAACTAGTATCAGGAGAACAATGTTTTAGTCATGCTATATACCATACCCCATAGTTTGCAGAGTCAACATTGAACTCTTGCCCATAATGCTGCATTCCCCTAGCTGTTAGTGCCAGAAAGAAATGCCTCTGTCTCAGCTTCTTTGCATGTCTAGCTACTGATTCAAAATCTGGTGTGTGCACAGCTGATAGGCCAGGCCCAGATCACATTTCCAGGCCACAGCTGCAAGGGAGGCTGGAAAAGTGATGCGTAAAGTAGGCACTTTCCAAACAGCAGAATAGAATAGGGTGCAGATATTGGACATAAAAACCTGTTTATAAGACTATTTCTTCCTCAGTTAATTATCTTGGAAAAAACACAAACAGGGGCTTCCCTGGTGGCGCAGTGGTTAAGAATCCGCCTGCCAATGCAGGGGACACGGGTTCGAGCCCTGGTCTGGGAAGATCCCACATGCTATGGAGCAACTAAGCCCGCGTGCCACGACTACTGAAGCCTGCACTCTAGAGCCCGTGCTCTGCCACAAGAGAAGCCACCACAATGAGAAGCCCATGCACCGCAACGAAGAGTAGCCCCCGCTTGCTGCAACTAAAGAAAGCCCGCACGCAACAACAAAGAGCCAATGCAGCCATAAATAAATAAATAAATATATTAATTTAAAAAACAAAAAAACACAAACAGGTCTTGATCTAATTCCATAGGAAATAAAACAACCTAAGTTCAGCTCTTCAAAAATCAGTTTTTTCCTTGACTACATATTTAATAAATATGACCTGAGTAGTAATTCTGAACACAAATCTGAGGTTTCTAAAATAATTTTTAAAGATTTTGTAGCTTCTAGAAAGCAGGAATCCAGTATTAGACTGACTATACCAGAGATTTTTTATAATGAAGAAAAATGCTTTCTTCCCCCATGTTTTATCAGTTTTTGAATATATGCATACATGGCTTTACTCACCATCTCATTAAGGCAGATATTGCCTGGCAGTCACCTAGTTCCGGGCCCAAAACCACTTGGTACAAATTTAGAGCATCTAAGGCCAGTTCTTTGCCCCTATATACTCCTTGTTAACTTCTGAACAATAAGCCTCTTTTATTCTCTCTTATATCTTTACCCTCTTGCCATTGTATGTTTTCTTCTCCTGATTCCTCTAACTACTAGCCCCGTTCAACTGTGGATCCTTTTGAAAACTTCATTCCATTGTTACCAAACTCCTATCCATCTTAAGTTTGGGGGAAAGAAAGCTCTCTCTTTTGCCTTAACTGTAACTAGCACCTTCCTAAGTCCCCTACTTCCTCCCCTTCAGCCCATTTTAGTAGAGGCTGCCAGGTCTCTCATACAGTGAGCCATGAATCCAAGAGGTGAGTTGGCATTTCAACACGTTGTCAATGTTGCTTCTGGACATAGTTTTCCCACCCTCTTGTAAAACAGCATTCTCTTTAGAGATTCACTACAACTTGTATTCTGTCCTCAATCCCTTGTAACTGTGGCCAATCCACTTGCCACCTGGCTATCCATTACCTCACCAGAAAAACCCAACTCACAGTCTTCCTCTCCTAGCATGATTCTAGGACATTTTAACATTCATGGACATATATCATCCAACTTAATGGCCTTGCAATTCCTTTAGCTCCTTATTCAAAAACTCACACCCTGAATCTTGTCAGGGCTTAGCAATTGCTCCACTTGACCACAACTTCCTGCTTCTTATCTTTCTCATCACCTTATGCCCACGTGGTAGCTTCACTCTGTTAAATTTAAAAATTCTCACACATGATGGTTCCACACATGTTTACTGTCTCCAAACTGGGGTGGCTTCCCAGGATAGCTTCTAGTCATTTTACTAGGTCTTGGTCAGCGCTCTTTTCCACTCCCATCAGCAAATGTCCCGAAACTTACCCCAAGTCCTTCTTGCAAACAATTGCCGATTTCACTCCCAGCAGATGACCTTGCCTTTATATCAGTGGAAAACTTGAGGTCATCAGGGAGGTCTCACTGAATTTCTCTGTAAACATATCTCTATTCATTGGCTTTTACTTTCTTTCCTTCACTCTGGAAGTCTGCAATGTTCCTTAGCAGTTCAATGCCAACCCATGCCGGTGGCCCAACTCAATCTGCCTCTGTGTCTGCCCTGTCCTCGCCCTGTCAGGCATCTCTTTCTCAGCCTCTTCAGTGGATCCTCTCCCCAGTCTATAAACACCTGAAGACCTTTTCATTTTAAAAGGCCCTTACACCTGTATCCTATTCAACTTTGATCCAGCTTCTCTCTGTTCGTCCACTTTCAGATCTTTGGAAATCTCAGAAAAACTGGCTTTTGGGGGGCTTTTCACCTCAGTTTTACCCCTTGAGCTCTGAAATCTACTCTTCCCTAAGATACATAATGACCTAATTGCCAAATCTAACATACATTTTCCAGTCTTATGTAATCAGACTTCGCTCTGTCTTTGACACTGCTAAGTGCTTTCTCCTTTCAAAGTAATCGGTTTTTTTTTTCCTGATAATAAAAGCAGTACTTGTTCATTACTGTTTTAGTCTATTCAGGCAGCTATAACAAAATACCACAGTCTGAGTCAACTATAAACAACAAATTCATTTCTTACCATGCTGGAGGCTGAAAGTCTGAGATCAAGGTGCCAGCATGCTCAGGTGAAGGTCCTCTTCCAGGCCGCAGACCTCTCATTGGATCCTCCCCTGGCGGAAGCAGGAGGGAGCTCTCTGAAGCCTCTTTTATAAAGCACTGATCCCATTCATGAGGGCTCCACCCTTGGGACTTAAGCACCTCCCAAATGCCCATCTTCTAATACCATCACTTTTGGGGGTTAGAATTTCAACAAATGAATTTTGGAGAGATGAAACATTCAGACCATAGCAATTACAGAATATTTGGAAAACACAGGAAAGTACAAAGAAGAAAAATAATATCCCCTGTAATGGCACTAATTGGTGATAACCACTGTTAACATTTTGAAGTATATACATATACATTAATAGATATAGATATATATATGGGCACAATTCTGTACAGTAGCTTTTACCTGCTTTTTATAAAACATTATATTGGGCATATGTTCCCATATCCTTAAATATTTTTTGAAAATGCTCATAACTGCTACATAGTATTCTATAAAGTGGATGAATTATTGTATTAGCCATTCCTCTACTATTAGATATTTTACCCATATTTTAAATCTTTTCTATTATAACTAAAATTACTATATACGTCCTAGTACATAAGTCTTGGGAATGAAATAATGAAGGACACTTCTTTGGGATTATTTCATTAGAATAAGTTATTGAAAAAGAATTACTGGGTGAAAGGGTATAAACATTTTTTAGGTTTTGCTGCACAATGCTGAATTGAGTCCCAGGAAAGCCGTAGTGACTCATGTTCTCACTTGCAATGAGTTTGAGTGCTTGTTTTCCTTTTTTGGTCTTAAAACTTTCTACTCTATTTCCATTATAATGTTGTTGGGCTGCACCCCGCAGGCCTCCAAGGCCTGTGCTTGCCCGGCTTCAAGACGGAAGAAAGAGCCTGGAGTCAGCAACACAGACATCAGGGGTTTAATGGATGGGGGAGCTGACCTGTCTGAAGGAAGGTCCTGGAGCGACACAACAGCGTCTGTGGTAGACATGGCGGCAGGCTTCTCTCCCCCGCGGAAGGGGAGATTACCACTTAGAGGGGAATTGACATCAGGTGGGCTCATTAGTTACCAGGGAAACCAGCAGAGGGGCACGCCCCTCACCGCCCCTTTGGTAATAATAATCACCAGCTGGGATCTGGGGCAAGTAGGAAGGTCAGTCCTGTGCTTAAGACATAGGGGAAGCAGGCACTGGTCAGGCAGGGGATGTACAGAGAGCAAGAGAACAGCCATCTGGAGTGGCCTGGCCATAAAATGTCCTCTGTTCTATTTCCTGATAATATCCTCTTCTAGTTTTCCTTGTATTTCTCTGTTTTGTATTTTTTTTAATCCCCCTTTTGGGGCTCTATCTTCCTGTAAGTACCCCTTAAAGTTGATGTTCCCTACACTTCTATCCTTAGTCCACTATCTTTCTCACTCTTATTCCCTAGGGTTATTTATTCTACTCCAATCGTTTGAATTATAATACATCCACTAGGCAAAATATTCCCAAATAGAAGACACCAGACCTGACCTCTCTCCTGAATTTTAGACTCATGTATAGAACCATCTGTACTGCATCTCTTTTTTTGTTAGCCGACAAATAACTAACCCAAAACTCAACCTGTCAAAATGAAGAGTTGGTAGTACAACCAGCCAAGGAGTCACCCAAACTTGAAACGTAGAAGACATAGCTGCCTTTTCTCTTGGTCAACCCCACCACCACTGCCCCCATCACAAGGAGAGAAGATTCACAGTTTAATTGCCATGTACCTGAGTAGAGAACATACTAAAGATAGAAATATTCTCAAATTTCTTATTCTTTTTTCTGTTTGAGAGAGAAACCTTTGGTGGATTTCATTATTGGTAGAAGTTAGTTAAGGCCAATAGTGGGGCTATTTCTGACTTTCAGTCCAGAGTAGTACTCTTTTCCTTGGAAGTTATGTTCTAACCTATGTGTGTAAGCTTTTAAAAAATCAGCAAACCATACAAGGATATTCAAAATATAAAATCATATTCCCTGTAAGCTAGAAGGCATAGTTGACACACCCAGTTGAATGCCATCACTTTGTCTCTTAACAGTCTGGGAGTCACAGATGTTACATGGCTTACTCAAAGATGCATGGTTAGTTAGTAGCAGATATCACTAAAATCTAATTCTTGTAACTCTTGTTCCAGTGTTCATTTCACTACATAAATATTTCTACATGTTCTTAACCCTTGTCCTCTGAGAAACTCTACAAAAAGATGCTCATGCACAAGTAACTGCTGGAAAATCCTGCATATCACACCATTTTTAGAGAATCATAACCAGGGCTGCGGTATGATATTCATGGGCTCTAGACACTTTTGCCTTTGTGGGCTACTTTCTCCATAGAAAACTATTAAAATATATTTTATGATTACATTGGCAAAAAGATTAAAGTAATCCAGGCTGGATTCATTACTGTATTTTCATTTTTCTTCTTATTTGAAAAGAAATTAAAAGATTTTTGTGGGCTCCTAAAAGTACTGTGAGTCTTAGGCACTATGCCTACAGTGCCTAGTGGATAAATCAGCCCTTAATGCATAGTAAAGACTCGCAGAAGTCTGGCAAAGAGAAAATCTATTTACTTTTGTTTTAGCTAGCATTTCCAAAATTTTTGCTCACAGGGTCCTATTAACATCTCAAAGATCACTAGTGTGCTATAAAATAGCTTAGAAAAAATGTTTTCCGCTCTCAAACTGCAATGATACTCACTTTGCAGAAAGGAACATAGTGATGCAAAAATCAAGTTACTCTACTTGGCCGTGGTTGAGATCTCTGAATTAGCTGTAAAATACCCATAAAAGCCTCTTCAAGATGTTTTATAGAGCAGGCAAGCACATCAAATTTTCACATATGGTTCACATTAATGTATGGAATAGTTGACAATTACATTTCATTAACACATCTTTCTAGTACATGAGAATGGTAATACACCATTAACTCGCGCTTTTGCTTCTTAAACTAATCAAATAAAATTAGGATGTCTATAAAACTTGATTTCCAACTCATTTTCAGAAGATGGATAACAGAAATTTCATGAATCAGAAATTGAACAGTATTTATTGCATATGGTGACTACTTTAAAATGTGGCCGCATTCTCTATGCTTTTATGATTCTTTTGACACATTGATATGGAACAATCAACTAGTATCTCATATCTTTAACAATTGTTAATATTCCTTTTAAGAAGAAGGGTTTTTTTTATGAGTATCACCAGGGAAACCTGGGGCATTATCTGAGGTCTGGAATGAGCCACCCCCGAGAATCCAGAGAAACATCTCTTTTCTCAATGGTATGAGTTAGTTGGTGAAGAAACAGATGCCATTTTTGGAGCTACATACATCCTTTACATATGTGATTTAAGCAGTTAGGTTCAGTTCAACCATATTCATTGACTGCCTTCGGTGTGCTAAGTACTAGGCACAAATGAGACACAATCCCTGTGGGTAAAGAGCTCAAATCTAATATGCACACAGCAAATTGTAATACAAGGTGGTGAGAGGTATGCACAGGATGACCTGGAAGCACATGGGGAAACATCTGGAAGCACAGCCCAGCCAGTGTAAAAGGGAAATGGAGAAAGAAAGTGAGGAGGTGAATGGGCTTATTGAGGGGTGGAAGAGGAGCAAAGGACAGGAAACAACTCCTAAAGGAAGTAGTATTTGAAAAATGGGATGCACTCTGTTTCTGTTCCCTAATATAAAGTAAGTAGAAGAATTTGGAACATGCAGGCAGCAAAGTTTCATTTTATATTAGTGAATAATTTGAAGTTGTAGACATGAGAGAGGCAAAGAGCTGTTACATGAGAGTTGATTTACTTGTTTGTATAGCAAGAAAAGCACTTCAATATGGGGGTATGAAGTCTGAAAATCAGAGTTAGAAACTTGCAGTAATCAAATCTCTTCCAGATCTATAGTTTTATAGAAATTCTATGATATACTGGCAGGTGATGAGTCAGGATAGGATAAGCTTATGCCATGGTAACAAACAAACAAACAAACATCTCAGTGGCTTAACACAAAATTTATTTTTCACTCACAAAGTCTGCTGTGGGTCCAGAGACTCTCCATGGTAAACAGTGCCATGAGATGAGCAGAGATGCAGGCTGTTTTGATCTTCCGTCTCCATCAACTCAACGTGAGACCTCCTCCACAACTGCTGCAAATACTAGAAAGTCAAACACTGGCTATGAAATACATTGGTCTGGAAGTGACACCTAATATGTCTGCTCACAATCCTCTGGCCAGAACTAATTACATGGTCCGCCCAAGGTGTAATACTCCTCTGTATCTGAAGGAGACAACAGCTACGGAGAAGTGGCACTGCACTGCTGCGTGTGTGGGAGGGGCGGAGGGGTGGTCCCATGGGGCAGCTGGCCGTGGGAGTCACAGGAGGGAGATGAGGCTGCCAGCCGGGCCAGGCAGTTCTGTAAACCGCTGCGTGATGACGGCATTGGGCAGGTTGGCTTCCTTCAGGGTCTGGCTCTCATCAGCCAGCTCTTTGCTCAGCAAGGTACTCATGAGGACAAAGCTGGCAGCTGCCATGGCCAGCCGAGCGTCCACAATTAAGAGTCAGATATGGAAGAACACAGATGTCTCTATCACAACAGTCTTTAGACAGAAATGTCTTTTTGCATGCTCAAAGACTTAACTCTCAGAATCAATAATAGTTGGTTGGTGTTCTTTTCAAAAAATTCAAAAAAAAAATAATAGAGTCAGAGTGCTTCAGTTTTCTATATGGATTTTCAAGCAGCTAGTTAACTGGTTATGTATAATTTTAAGCTTAAAATCTATGACAGCTTTTAGAAAGTAACCACATAATCATCAGAAAGCTAAGGTCAATAGCCACTATGAATATTTAAACTTTCTAGAGTAACAGAATATTTAGTATTTTTTAATGGTGATCTAGCTTTCTCAAAGCGGAGCACCCTCGTTAAGATTAACTGCGGTACTTGCTAAGAATGAAGATTTCTAGCTCCACCTACAGAATGAGACCCTCTGGGGGTAAGAAAGTACAAGCTTTCCTGGGGATTATTAGGCGCGTTAAGGCTTGAGAACCTCTGACCCAGAGGAAGCAGATGGCCAATGCTGGGGAAAGGAAATAATAGGCTTTCTTGAAACCCATTTGTGAAGTAGAGCTTGCCTTGAGGCTTTCCTGGTTGAAGGAAAGAAGTAGTTCTGAGTTAAGCCATCTTAGTGCTGGTTAGAAGAAATCTGAACAAGCAGGACCCTCCTGGGAGCACCCCAAGCTGTCCATTCAGCAGGACAGCCCTACCATGCTCTTAGTCATTGGACCTAGTTTGAGTACAGAGCTAATTTAAGCATCATGCTTTCATTCTGATGTTTTTATTTTCACCTCTTGTCTTTTCTGGGTACCTGCATCTAGTCTTATTGCTTTAAATACCTTCCACATGCTAACTCTTTGCAAATATATATTTCTAGACTGAACCTCTTTTCTAACTCCAGACTACTGCCTGCTCAACATCTCCATTCAGATGGCTAGTAGGCCTTTCAAAGTTAACATGTCTAAAACAGATCCCCTAATGATCTTGCCCTAAACGCGCTCCTCCCATAGACTGACTCTCCATCTCAGTTTACGGCAACTTCGTTCTTTGTTGTTAAAATACTATGACAGCTCATAGCCACTCTTGTGCTCAAAATCCTCCAAAGGGCTCCCCATATCACTCGGAGGGAAAAAAATGAAAGTCTAACAATGTTCTGCAAGGTCTTGCAGGATCTGGTCCTTCTTTCCAACCTTATCTCCTTCTACACTTTCCCCTTTTCACTCATTTCAGACACGCTAAACTTTTTTATTTCCTTTTACACACCAGTCTTGGTCTCTCCTTTGTACCTGCTCTTTCACCTACCTGGTTAATTTTCCTGGGATATTTGCAGGTCATTCTTCAGGTCTCTGTTCAATGGGCATCTTCCCAATGAGGATGCAGTGATAAGTGCTAAGGAGAAAGAGGGGGACTATAATTTGCTGTATTGGAAGAAGGGTGGTCCACTGTAGCTAGAATGTCACCCTCCTTCCAATCTAGCACATTATATCCCCTTTCTTTCACCTCAGCACTTATTATAAAATGCACAGTGTGTATTTTAATTTATACCTTGTTATTATTTTCCCTCTACATCAGTTTATAAAGGTTCATGAGAGCAAGCTTTTTTTTTTTTTTTGGTTTTGTACACTGATGTCTCTCAGCATCTGGAACAGTGCCTATCAACAAATATTTCTTTTTTAAAAAATTTTTATTTTATTTATTTAGTTTTTGGCTGTGTTGGGTCTTCGTTGCTGCACGCGGGCTTTCTCTAGTTGCGGCGAGCAGGGGCTACTCTTTGTTGCGGTGCATGGGCTTCTCATTGCAGTGGCTTCTCTTGCTGCGGAGCACGGGCTCTAGGTTCGTGGGCTTCAGTAGTTGTGGCACGTGGGCTCTAGAGTGCAGGCTCAGTAGTTGTGGCACACGGGCTTAGTTGCTCCGCGGCATGTGGAATCTTCCCGGACCAGGGCTCGAACCTGTGTCCCCTGCATTGGCAGGCAGATTCTTATCCACTGTGTCACCAGGGAAGCCCAACAAATATTTCTTGAAAGAATGAATTAATATTTATCTTCTAATGATAACCAGTTCTTGGTATACATTGTTCTGATATCCATATTTTATTGAAGTTTTGTGACTTGCTATTTCTCCCAGCTTCCTTTATATCTTAAACTAAAACTTTTCACTCAAAATTGCTAAGTTGGAAAGAATAGCTCAGAGGCAAGTGACACAAAGTGGGCATGATGACCAGTGCTTTGGCCCGCAAGCGGAGAAAATTCCAGGAAAACAAGACAGAGTAAAAATAGTAGGACAAAAATTTATGCAAATATGCAGGTATGTAGCTATGGCAGGCAGCCTCTAAAATGGCTTCCAGTGATTCTTGCTTCCTGGTATTCAAGAGAAATCTCCTTCCCTTCAATTTGGGCTGGACCTCACTTGTAACAAATAGAATATAGCAAAAGTGATGGCGTGTCATTTCCAAGATTTGGCTACAAAATGATCTACTTTCCATGTTGTCTAGCCTGTCTTCTTCTCTCTCACTTTCTCACTGTGATGAAGCAAAATGCCATGTTATGAGCTGCTGTGTGGAAAGGTCCATATGACAAGGAACTGAGGAAAGCCTCCACCAATAGGCAGTCTGATTCAGCCTTCAGTCTGACTGCCCATGAAGTGAATCTGTCCAATAACCAGAGTGAGCTTGGAAGCATGCGCCTCCCCTTTGGAGCCTTGAGATGACTCCTGCCCTAGTCAATACCTTGGTTGGTTGCAGCCTGAGAGACCCTGAGCCAGAGGACGCAGCTAAACCATTCCTAGTTTCCTGATCCACAGAAACTTTGAGATAATTAACGTTTGCTATTTTAAACCATAAGTTTTGGGGGTAATTTGTTATTCAGCCATAAATAACAAATACAGTGGACATATAGTAAAACGTATAATTGCATATAAGAGTATCTATCTTTTTAAGGAAACATGAATTATTAATGATAAATCAGTGGTAATTTTGAATGAGCACCTATGTTCAGAGTAGCATTTATCAAACCGGTTGTATTTATTCATTCATTCCACAAATATTTTATTTAGAACCAACTCAGTGACAGGCAGAATTCAAAATGAAAAAATACCTACTTTAATAGAGTTTATAATCTAGCGTAGGGTGAGAGTGATGGGAACAAACATCAAGTCCAGAAACACGTGATTAATAATTTCAGGCAAAATAAAACTGCATTACAATATGTAGACAGACTGGCCATGGGAGTGGGGCACCTCTTTTGAAGGCCTCTTGGAATCTGTAACCACTGAGTTGAATTCAGACTGATGAGAAAGATTTGGCCATGGGAAAATCTGTGGGCAGAACATTGTAGGCAGAAAGAATGGCCAGTGCTGAGCTGGGAATATGAAGAGTGTGCAGCTAGGGGTTGGATCATGTAGTGTGTTTGGATTTTATTCTAAAGGTAGTAGAAAGCCTTTATAGAGTTTAAACAGGGAGTAGGACATTACATTTTAAACGGTTAGATGGTCATTCTGGCTTCTGTACACAAAATAGATTATGGCGGATAGGAGGTTAGGGAAAGAGAGAAAGTTAGGAGACAGTACCGGGCTAGTTACTTTACTGGCAATGGAGCACTGAACCAACAAGTTCTTGTATGAGGGGAGACTGTGAGACTGTGGCAGATTCACAGTGGGTCTTACTTCTTGTCAGTATAATCTGAATGACCGGCAAATTGGTTCGTGCATGGGGTGATATTAGGGGAATAAAAAAGAGGTCACATCTGCAGGCAACTCATTTGTTCTTAGGGACAGAGTCAAGTTTACTTCTGTTAATCAAAAGAACATTTAAAGATATATTAGACTTGGTATTTTGTGCAAGGAACAACTCATTGTTCAAGAAGAAAATGCAACTTTGATGTTTTTAAAACAGCTGTTAGCATTTTTTTGTGTGTGTTCATAAGTAAGATTTTTATGACCTTGAAGACTAGCTTCACAGCACTATAAACCAATTAAATGTTAAACATAGTGTCTCTTAACCTTGGTAATAAGTATTCCACATAGAAATGACTCTTCAACTCCCTTTATGCTAATTAGGACTCCAAGTAAAAAATCAAATTACAAGAAGGGATATGTTCTGTTGATTGGCCTTATCAACTACCATGAAAAAGAAAGAAAATGATGAAATGTGTCACGGGATGGGAAAGTTGAAATGCTTACAGCCGTTACTTTGACAAACTGCTAGCTTGATGGTGACTCACAGTTTAAAGGGTTATGGAAAACTGGGACAAAAGAGAGGCGAAGTAGGAAGTGGGTACAAACTTTCCAAGACGGTATAAAGAAGAAAATAAAAGATGTGATTTAATTAAAAATTATTTTTGAACCCAACAGAAAATAAGCCGTTTATATTTGACCACTAAAAGAACCATTTTAAGGTTAATTTAAAAAAACTGAAGTATAACATGCATAACAAAAGCCCATAATTTGTAACTGTACTGCTTGATGAATTTTCACAAAGTAAACACATCCATGTAAACACCATTCATATCAAGCAAATGAATACCACCAGCACCCCAAAATCCTTCTTGTAATCCTAGTTACTACCTGAATCCCTGAGGGTAACCACAATGCTGACTTCTAATGCTCTATAGAATATTTCTTCCTGTCTTTTAATTATATACAAATGAATCGTATAGTATATTACTCTTTTATATCTGTCTTCTTTTATTTATTTGTTTATTTATTTATTTATTTATTTATTTGGCTGCTTCGGGTCTTAGTTGTGGCACATGGGATCTTCGTTGCAGCATGCAGGATCTTTCCTGGCGGTGCATGGGCTTTCCTTCATTGTGGCGTGTGGACTCTTTGTTGCAGTGCACGGGCTCTCTAGTTGTGGTGCACGGGCTCTAGAGCATGCAAGCTTAGTTGCCCCATGGCATGTGGGATCTTGGTTCCCCGACCAGGGATTGAACCCACGTCCCCTGCACTGGAAGGTGGATTCTTAACCACTGGACCACGAGGAAAATCCCTATATCTGTCTTCTTTTATTCAATACTATTTATGTGTTGCAAACGGCAACACATTCTCATTGTTGTATGGTATTTTACCGTATGAATGTGCTACGATTTATTAATTCATTCCATTGTTCATAGATATTTGTATTGCTTCCAGATTTGGCTATTATAAGTAGTGCTACTATGGATATTCTTATTCTCACATTTCTTTGGGGCATATATGTGAGAGTGGAGGAGCTGGATCATAGGGTGCGTATATGTTCAGTTTTAATAGATAATGCTAAACCGTTTTCCAAAGTGGTTGTACCAATTAACATTTTCACCAGCAGTGTCTGGGAATTCTAGTTGCTCCACATCCTTTACAGCGCTTGGTATTGTTAGGCTTTTTAATTTTAGCCTATCTAGTAGGACACTAAAGAAAATTATGATATGATTTGAAGCAATTGACGAACTGTACGAAATGAAACTATAGTTTACCTTGATGATAGAAACATTCCTCTTTAAGGGGTCCAAGATTGATGGCATTCAATCCATGGAAAAGTAAATACTAGTTGACAGAAGAGTGAATAATATTTTTATCCCCATAATAATGTTTTTGGTGTTTATCTTTTACAATCTTTACATGAAGCATGAAATACTTAAATATGACTACAAAGTGGAATGAAAGGTTTAGCAGCCTTGACAATGTAAATAAAGGAAAACTGATGATAGGTGAGAAGTGGAAGGAAGAAATAGAAAAAATGGGTATCTTCATCTCACAAGGTAGAAAGTAGAGAGATAACAGTTACAACTTGATAGGGCATGAAATAGAGATCAAGGTGCATTATTTAAAGCTATAAAAGCAAGCAATAGAAACAAACAAATAAAAATAACATGGGGGAAGATATGGGGAAAGTGGAGTTTTATGTATATTATTGAAAGTTATCAATCAAAAGCAATCAATAGGAAATCCTACAGTTTGCATAATTAAGAAAAAATAGAAGTAAGAGATGGGGAATTGGGGTTAATATTCTTGAATGAAATCTACATTTTTCATAGAAGGCTGTAAATAGATATAATTTAAAGTGGATAAAGCAAGAAGTAGATGCATAAGTATATTAAGTTATTTAGAGTTACTAAGATAAATATCCAAAGAACTAAAAAAGGTTAAAGAGGTTGCTCCTGGCAAATAACCCTGAAGGTGTGACGAGCTAGGCCTAGAGATGGCTGCTTTTCATTGTAATCTTTTCTGTACTACTTAATTACTTACCATGTGTATGTATTACTTTGATATAAAAGAATGAAGCTTCAAAAGTAAGAATTATTTGGGGAGATGATCAACTCTAATTCTTTTGCTGTGAATGATTTCAGCTTTTACTTTGGAGAGAGGAGAAATAAAAGAGAGAATCCTAAGTGAAAATGAAGATGCATTATGGGATCCAGAAATTGGGAAGCCAAAAAAAAGGAAATTGAGGGAGATAAGAAAAAAAAAAAGGATCACCACCAGGTTGAAAATAAATGAGGATTCTAATTTTATTTACTCAGAATGTTTCCTTCACAATTCCATATGGTTTGAAATAATTCATGGTTTGAGAACTTAGACAGGTAACACATCCAGAAATGCAGGTAGAATGGGCTGACTTTCCAATCTCTCAACCTTCTAGGTCAATTCATGGTTTACACTGTTTCCAGATAAATCTCACTGTCAATCTGATCTCGTCACCTCCTGCTCAAAATCTCCAGTGGCTCCTCATCGCCTATTCAATTAAGTATTATATCTTCACCTTGGTGTTCTAGGCCCTGAATAATACTGTCTCAACATACAGATTGCCTATGATTACACTACTGGTAAGCATTAACATGGGAATTTAAACTGAAGCAGCATTGCCTTTGAAGCCTGTGCTCTTTCATCCTATACCACACAGCCTCTTATGTGAAACTCACATGTGTGCACAGAGATACACAGAAGAATGGTCATTGCAGCATTGCCTGTTAGAGTGAAAAACTGGAAGCCATCTAGATGTGCATTAATAGAAGAAGGGATTAACAAATTGGATAAGGTCATATAGTGTAAGATCAGAGATAGTTAAAATAAATGAATAGATGTATGTGTTTCAATATGAATAAATTGCCAAAGCAAAAGGGTGATTGAGAATAGCAACTTGCTGAAGATTATGTACAATATGATTCTGTTTAAGTAATGTTTAACAATATACATATACTATAAAGAAATAACAAAAAGAGTATCAGGAAAAATACAGATTAAAATCAGGATGGTAGTTATCTTTACGGAGTGAAGGTAAAGAACTGAACTGAGAAGGGTCAAAGGAGGCATCAACTAGAAAACAATGGAACAAACAATTAACATGGGTATATGGGTAATTTTAGTATTCTATGTCTTCTCTGAATGTTTAAAATAATGCATAAAACAATTATATAGGTAGAAAAATAATTGGAAAGATATATAACAATATTCTAACTTTTTATCTCAGGGTGATGAGATTATGGGTGACTTTGTTCTTCTCTTTGCTTGTCTTAATTTTCAAAAATAAACATTTTTGACTCTGGTTTCTAGTCCAACATAAAGAGCTTGGAAGACATCACTTCTATCGTTATAACAGGAAAAATGCTTGTAAACAAACTGAAACACTACAACTCTGCTTAGATCCATCAGAGGATTCAGGTCCCACGGTAAACTGCTGCCCCAGAAATTAGAAATACACAATACATAGAATCACAGTTTACCAGGAACAGAAGCTGTTACAGGAGCTTCATAACCTTTAAGTGTACCTACTGAAAGGATAACAATATAATTGCTAGAGACTGAGTGTGGACTAAATTGAGAGAGGAAACTCCTGGGGCCCAGTCTTATAGGGACTTCCATACTTTTATGAGTGCTGTATTACCTCTAGGAGCCTGACCAGGTTCTTAGGGTGAAGATCAGAGACACCTTGAGCTCCAGGTGGGGGTGGGTTTGTGGGAGTAATGAATTTGAAATGAGCCCAGAGTGTTCTGCTCTCCTTAATAATGGCCTGCCTTCAAAAGAAACTGTTTTGCCAGAGCCTAACCCACTTAGATTTTACCACAGCCTAGCTGATCTGGGGGAAGGGAAATACTTGATTCCAGGTCCCTCTAGCCTTCCGGTCTCACCTAAGTCACTCCTACACACTGTACCTCCAATGCTAAAATTGGCTATAATTCCTGAAATAAGGACTCGAAATAAGCAAACTAAACTTTAGAATCAAATAATTAAAAGGAAAATGTTTAAATCTTGTCCTGAAAAATCCATACATATACCTGGTAGTTTTATTGTCAAAATTTAAACATCTACCCACTATGTAATAAATGAAATTTAAATAAAAGAAGCATCAAAGTAAATAATTCATAAGAAAAAAATAAATTGTTATGTTTATCACATTTTTGAGGAGTACATGAAAAATTTCCCATCTTACTCTCATAATTTAATAATCACAGACTCACTAAAGACTGAAACCTAATCAGAAGATTATAAAATGCTTCTCCTACCCCCACATTTTATCACCACACCAATATGGCCTCTGTATAATAACAGGGGCTTACTGCTGAAAGAACTATAACCTCAGACCCAATTTAAGAAGTCTCTAGGGAAACCCAAAGATAATAGGGGGGACAAAAACAAGAAAGCTAGATGATATTATAGTCTCTGACACCACAGCTATAGCAAACAGTAAGCATCCTAGCCAGATACACATAAAACCTCACACTAAAGGCACATCCATTTCAGTTTCTTCTACACAATCCATCAGGTCTACCTTTCAACAAAAAATTACAAGGCATGCTAAAAAGCAAAACCAAAATCTGAAGAGACACAGCAAGCATCAGAAACAGACTTAGATATGGCACAGAGATTTCAGAATATCAGGTTGGGAATTTAAAATAACTATGTTATGCGCGTCCCCCCAAATTCATATGTCAAAGTCCTAATTCCCATTACCCCAGAATGTGACTGTGTTTAGAGAAAGGGCCTTTAAAGAGGTAATTAAGTTAAATGAGGTCATTAGAGTGAGATCTAATCTAATTTAACCAGTGTCCTTATAAGAAGATGAAATTAGGACACTGATAAGCAGAGAGGGAAGACTATATGAAGATACAAAGAGAAGACGACAATCTAGAGGCCTCAGAAGCAACCAACCCTGCTGACACCTTAATCTTGGACTTTTAGCTTCCAGAACTATGAGAAAAGAAATTTCTGTTGTTTAAGCCACCCAATCTGTAGGACTTTGTTACAGCAGCCCTAGAAAATTAATACGATGATTAATATGCTAAGAGCTCTAATGGAAAAACTGGACAACATGCAAGGACAGATGGGTATTATAAGCAGAGAGATCAACACTCTAAGAAAAAACCAAAAGGAAATGCTAGGAATGAAAAACACCATAACACAAATGAAGAGTACCTTTGATGGACTCATCAGTCGAGTGGACACAGCTAAGGAAAGTAGTATGCCTGAAAATATGTCAATAGAAACATCCCATAGAAAAGCATAGAGAAAAAAGAATAGAAAAAATGGAACAGAATATTCAAGAACTGTGGGACAGTTATACAAGTTGCAACAACATGCATAAGAAACAGCAGAACAAGACAGAGAGAAAGGAATAGATGAAATATTTGAAGTAATAATGGCTGAGAATTTTCCAAAATTAATGACAGACACTAAACCATAGATCCAGGAAGCTCAGAGACCATGAAGGAGGAAAAATACCAAAAATCTATACCTACACATTATGTGTTAGTTTCCTAGGGCTGCCATAACAAAGCCACCATAAACTGAGTGGCTTAAAACAATAGAAATTTACCGTCTCACAGTTCTGGGGGCTAGAAGTCTGAAATGAAGGTGTCAGGAGGGCCACGCCCTCTGAAACCAGCAAGGAAATCCTTCCTTGCCTCTTCCTAGCTTCTGGTGCTTTGTTGGCAATCTTTGGCATTCCTTGGCCTACAGGTGGATAACTCCAATATTTGCCTTCACTATCACATGGCATTCTGCCTGTGTATCTCTGTCTCTTCACATAATTATCTTCTTATAAGAACACCAGTCATATTGGATTAGGGCCTCACCCTACTCCAGTATGACCTCATCATAACTTAAATAATTACATCTGCAATGACCTTATTTCCAAACAAGATCACATTCCGAGGTTCTGGGAATTAGGACTTCAACATATCTTCACCAAGGGGTGGGAGGAATGACATAATTCAACTCATAATAGCTTACTATATTCAAACTACAAAACAGCAAAGACAAAGAGAAAATTTTGAGGGAAGTCAGAAGGGAGGGGGACCATCTTACCCATGGAGAAACAAGAATAAGAATTTTATCAAACTCTCCTTTAGAAATCATGCAAGCAAGAAGAGAGTGCAATAAAATATTTAAAGTCTTGAAAGAAAAAAACAAACCAACCAAACTCAAATTCTGTACTTAGCAAAATTATGCTTCAAAAATGAAGAAGAGATAAAGATTTTCTCAAACAAATAAAAATTGAGGGAATTTGTCACCAGTAGACCTGTCTTGCAAGAAATGTTAAAAGAAATTATTCACAGAAAACTATATAGGCCAGAAACAAAGATCTATCTAAAGAAAGGAATATATGAAGGCAAAATAAAATCTTTTATTTTCCTAATCTTAATTGATCTAACAGATAATAGTTTGTTCAAAATAATAATAGCAACAATGTATTTGATGACTATAGTTTGTGGATAAGTGAAATGAACAACAGCAGTGTAGGGACAGGATGGAGAAATTGAGCATACTCTGTTATAAGGTATCTGCACTACCCATGAAGTGATATAGTGTTATTTGAAAGTGTATTCGATTCGTTGTAAATGTATACAGCAAACTCTACAGCAACCACTTAAAAGGAATTTTTTAAGGAAGTATAATTGACTCACTATGAGAATAGATAAATGGAATCATATAAATGTTCAATTAAAAACCCAAGAATGCAGGAAAAGAGTGGAACACATACACACACAAAGAAACAAAAAACAAACACAATTTAAAAACAGTTAAATATGATAGATATTAATCTAACTATATCAATAATCACTTCAAATGTCAATGATCTAAATACACCAATGGAAAGACAGAAAATGTCAGAATGGATTAAGAAAAAATAAGGCCCAACTAGATTTTGTCTACATGAAACCCACTTTAAACATAAAGACATAGACAGATTAAAAGTAAAGGGATAAGATACGCAACTTGAACATTAATCAAAGGAAAGCTGCAGTAGCTACGTTAATTTCAAACAAAGCAGACCTCAGAGCAAGGAATTTTATCAAAGATAAAGAGGGGTATTACATAACTGTAAAGGGGTCAATTCTCCAAGAAGACATAACAATCATTAATATGTATGTACCTAACAACAGAGCATCAAAATACGTGAGGCAAAAACTGACTGAACTATAAAGAGAAATCCACAAACCCATAATTATAGCTGGAGATTTCAATACTCAGTAATTGACAGTTCCATCAGATAGAAAATCAATAAGGATATAATTGAACTGAACGGCACCAGCAATCAACTGGATTTAATTCACATTTACAGAATACTTGACCCAACAATAGCAGAATACACATTCTTCTCAAGCTCACATGGAACATTCACCAAGATAGACCACATTCTGGGCCATAAAGTACAACTTGACAAATTTTAAAAATAGAAATCATACAAAGTATGCTTTCAGATCACAACGGAATTAAACTAGAAATCAATAATAGAAACATAGTTAGAATATCCCCAAATATTTAGAGACTAAACAACACACTTCTAAAAATAAACGTTCTCATTTTGTAACAAGAAAATAAATAATAAGGCCATTTAAGTATATAAACTCATGCTTCAATTTTTTTAGGAATAAAACATATTTTCTTCCAACAGTCACCAAGTATTTTCCCCTTCTCCAGAAGTTAAAAGCCATAATTTAAGTTTCTCCAGGCTTCTATTATAAAACACTATTTTCAGTTTCTCATAATTTTATGGAAATTTCTTCTTTGAGACTTAACTATATGCACTTGACCTCGGACCAGGGGTAATACACAATTTAGAAGAGTTCACATTACTAGGGCAACACTAATTTTTAATTTTCAAACTTATATGTAAATTGGTAAGCTGCCCTAGTGAATCTATATTTTAAATACTTTCCTATGTGCCTCTGGATGAAATATAAGACATTATCTTTAATAATATGTAGTGGCTCTTTAATCTTTTCTTTCTCTGCTCACTTATAAAGGTATTAGCACTATAGGGACTGCTATAAGTCCCTATAAATTGCAGTCCATGTTTACATATGCCCCAAATCAAACCATTTCAAAATCTGATTGTATGGTCAAATCAGTTGTTACCATGAATTACTGTTTAGTTCCTTAATTTGGAAAGGAAACCAAACCATGCAGAATAATTACTTGCTGGTTAATTGCAGAATGGAGGGGAGTATATTATTTAGAATAGGTCCAAGTGCTGTAAGAATCAACTGTAAACCTTAAAGACAATAAGTTCAGTTCTTGCCAATACAAACTTCAGAGTACCTATTTCTGGCTAAGCAGTTATTCTGGGCAACTTTGCTCTAAGTAGTGACTTGAGGATCATGGCATCTTCTTTCATAGATCAGCTTTGGAATCCTCCACTAAATGCTCTCTATCCATGCAGGAGACAAGAGAAGAGAGCTTAGAAGATCTCACTGAAGATTTTAGGGGTCTCATCTCCAAAGGAGGATATATAACATTGCTTACAATCCACTGTATAAAAGGGGTCATATGTCTTCATCTAGATATTAATACAAGCGTGATGGGAAAATGTAGTCTTTCTGTGTGCCCAGGAAAAAATGAAATAGCTTGATGAACACATACAATTCTTTCTGCCACAGGGGGCAAATATTATAGAGCTGAAATAATGACTTATTGTCTATGTTTCTATTGTGCTCAATTGTTCGCAGAATCCCAAACTAGGGTCAACCATGTTTTCCTTCTTCTGAGCTAAAACTAGCATGTCAGAGGTCTACAAGGACTCTAGAGAGAAAGACAAGAAAGACCAAGTAACGGCCTCTGTCACTGACAGCAAGGTGATGAATACCTAATGAAGGTAATTCTCTAAATATTCACTCTATATTTATTACAGTTAAAGAATCAGAAATCAGAGGGATTATAGGACAAAACCAAAGTCACATACTGATGCATTGGTAGATATTGAACTAGAGTACCAGCCTTCTGGTCTCCTAGTCCAATAACTGACTTTTCACTGACCTAACTTTCTAAGATGGACATACAAAGGTCAATAAACAACTCTGCGAGTTGGGAAGAGAGACGTTGCTTCCTAGTGTACTTCTGAGAAAACCTAAATTTAAGTTACTTCTATACACTATATCTCCAACGCTAAAATTGACTATAATTCCTGAAATAAGAACTCCAAATAAGCAAACTAAACTTTAGGATCAAATAATTAAAAAGAGAATGCTTACGGTAATTCCATGGCGCTCCAGTGGTTAGGACTCTGCGCTTTCACTGCCGAGGGCACGGGTTCAATGCCTGGTCGCGGCGCAGCCAAAAAAAAAAAAGAGAATGTTTAAATCTTGTCCTGAAAAATCCATAAGTATACCTGATAGTTTTATTTGCAAAATTTAAGCTTCTGGACTTCCCTGGTGGCACAGTGGTTAAGAATCCGCTTGCCAATGCAGGGGACATGGGTTCGAGCCCTGGTTTGGGAAGATCCCACATGCCACGGAGCAACTAAACCCGTGCGCCACAACTACTGAGCCTGTGCTCTAGAGCCTGCAAGCCGCAACTACTGAAACCCACGTGCCTAGAGCCCGTGCTCCGCAACAAAGAGAAGCCACCGCAATGAGAAGCCCACGCACTGCAGCGAAGAGTAGCTCCTGCTCGCCACAATTAAAGAAAGCCCGTGTGCAGCATCGAAGAGCCAACGCAGCCAAAAATAACTAACTACATAAATAAATTTATTTAAAAAAATTTAAGCTTCTACCCATTATGTAAGAAATAAAATTTAAATAAAAGAAGCCATCAAAGTAAATAATTCCTAAGAAAACACTAAATTATGTTTATCTTATTTTTGAGGAGTACATGAAAATTTTCCTATCTTACTCTCATAATTTAATAATCACATTGGGTTGTTTAAGTTGCTTTTTTTTTCTCTCATGGTCTTCAGGGTTTTTCTGATTTTCAAAGAATAAAACCGTTTGCTGGGACTTCCCTGGTGGCACAGTGGTTAAGAATCCTCCTGCCAATGCAGGGGACACGGGTTCAATCCCTGGTCGGGGAAGATCCCACATGCCGTGGAGCAACTAAGCCCGTGCGCCACAGCTGCTGAGCCTGCGCTCTAGAGCCCACGAGCCACAACTACTGAGCCTGCATGCCACAACTACTGAAGCCCGCGCACCTAGAGCCCGTGCTCTGCAACAAGAGAAGCCACCGCAATGAGAAGCCCGCGCACCGCAATGAAGAGTAGCCCCCGCTCGCCGCAACTAGAGAAAGCCCGTGCGCAGCAACAAAGACCCAATGCAACCAAAATAAATAAATAAATAAAATTGATTCTTAAAAAAAAACCTGTTTGCTAATTAATTAAATATGAAACTATTTAGGGACACACTTGTATTTACTGGTCTCATTTTTAAAATCATGTAGACTGTCATTATTGGTAAAGTTAGCTCTTCTAGTAACATAGACCTAAAATCTTTTAAGATGAGTTAAAATTGGAACTAAATAGAAATTGGAAGCGTTTGTCATGGAGGGGTAGAACTGATAGGGACTGTAAAGTTCTCTTACTCCAGCCTCTCAATTTACACACTTATACATACATTCATTCAACAAAACTTTAATGCCTCCCATGTATGGGACACTGCTCTAGATGCTCAAGAGAGAGCAGGGAACACAGTAAACAAAACCCGTGCTCTCATGGGGTTTATTATTATAAAAGGGGAGGAAATATATACTAAACAAACAAGTAAAACAAATAGCACGGCAGATGATGATAATCTAGAGAGCTAGAGAAGAAATGATCTGCAGATTTAAATAGGTGTTCTGGGAAGTCCTCACTGAAAAGTCTTCAACAAAGATTTGAAGAATGGAAGACAGTGAGCCATGTAGCTCAGGGAGCAGCTCAGGGAGAAAGAACTCAATACCAAAGAGGTTAAGTAACTCTCTTAAGGTCAAAGAGTATAGAGGCCAGAACCCAGATATCCTAAATCCTGGTTAGATTTTTTTTGAAATAATATACTATGACATTGATGCCAAATTAATTATCAGCTAAGAATCATTTATTTTATTACTCAGCTCATATTTATGTATCACACCATCAGTGTGCAGAGCATGGTACTAGATGCTTTGGCAGAGGAAGGAGAACTTTCCTCTTTTTATGAATTTTCACATATAGATTCTCATTTAATCTCTACGGTAACCCTCTGAGGTAGCTATTATTATCACTTACAGACAAGAAAATGGGCTCAATTAGGATAACTAATCTGCCCCCAAAACCAGTAACTATTAAGTGATACAACTAGGATTTGAACTCAGTTGTCCCATTCTGAAACCCATGCACTTTCCACCATATCGTGCTGCTTAAATTGAACTTTAACTTCCCCATGCACGTATGTGTCTTATATCTATTTTTGTTGTTGTTTGTTTCACATGGAAAAAATAGCAGAAGATAACTTCAAGTAATTTTGTATTTACATAACTTACGAAATAAAATTAAACACATCAATTATTTGTTGACTGATACACACAGATGGAATTAAGTTAGATCCAGAATCAGTCAATTCAGCCTGGAAAATTGGATGCAGAATTCTAAAATGTAGCTCAGCCTGTTTCATCCTGGGTCTTTCCTCCTTCCTAGCTTCTTTTTCATTTTTTTGCTTATTAAATTTAAATTATACTATTAATTTGTGAATTGGTGATACCTTCACATTGTCCAAAATTTAAAAGTTCCAAAGGGCATGTGACTAACGATTTCCCCAGCACTTGGCTCTCCAGCCATGCAGTTCTCCCCAGAGGAAATGTGTTTTTTTGGCCCAATTTCTCATATTTCCTTCTAGTGATGTATTATGCAAGTACATCCAGCTTCTAGAATATAACTGGAATTTCAAAGATCAAATCAGAGTGAGGCCAAGAAAAACAGGGCGTGCCTGATACTGCTGCCAGCCCACTAGATGAAAGTCACCCAAAGAGAAAATAACTCATACTTGATTTAATTTGGGACTTCTCTGTTCTACATTTTACACACTACTCCCCAGATCAATCTTCCTAAAGTGCATCTCCAATCATGTCTCACTTATCTGTTCCACAGAGTCCAAATGCCCAGTTTGGAATTCATTGCTTTGTGTTTCTTGTCTTATTTATCTGTAGTTTTTCCTGTTTGCCCTCTAGCAGCTACAGTAAAGTTGTATCAGCATTCAACATGAATTAGTACTGTAATACCTAAAAGGATTCCAGATTTTTTTTAATAAATTTATTTATTTATTTATTTTTGCTGTGTTGGGTCTTCGTTTCTGTGCGAGGGCTTTCTCTAGTTGCAGCGAGCGGGGGCCACTCTTCATTGCGGTGCGCGGGCCTCTCACTATCGCGGCCTCTCTTGTTGCGGAGCACAGGCTCCAGACACGCAGGCTCAGTAGTTGTGGCTCACGGGCCTAGTTGCTCCGCAGCATGTGGGATCCTCCCAGACCAGGGCTTGAACCTGTGTCTCCTGCATTGGCAGGCGGATTCTCAACCACTGCGCCACCAGGGAAGCCCAGGATTCCAGATTTCAATTGACTTTTTCACTTCGGAGACCATCTAGGGGATGAAAATCCTCCCCACCCCGGGGAACAATTTACTGGTTTAATCTCTAGGAGCTAGAGTGACCAATGGTACTGGTTGTCCTAGGACTGAGGGGTTTTCCAGGATGTGGGATTTTTTTTTTTTTTTTTTTTTTTTGCTAAAACCGGAAAACTCCCAAGCAAACCAGAACAAGTTGGCCACCCTACCTGGGACATTGGCAAGAACGCTGCTTCCAGGGTTTTCCAAGACACTAGGAGGACATAATGAACTCTTCTTGCTCTCACTCTTAGACAGTGAGGCCAAAGAGAAACACAACAAGTGTGCAGTAGAGAGTTATGGTCCTTGAGGAGATGACATCACCAGGCTTTCTCCATGAAAGAATATGGGGGCTTTGCTGTCATAAATGATGTTCTTACTCCTGATCTGATCCCCAGGAACTACCTGCTCTTCCAAAGCTTTCTTTCTCTTTGGCACTAAGTGATATGAGTGTTGTGTTATACTCTAGCACTCTCCCTGGAGTTATAGTTAGGCAAAGAGTGTAGGTATGAATACCTGGGCCACACACATATTTCTTTCACTGGGCGGCTGCACCCAGCTGCTCTGAGGGTTAGCCCACAGCTGCCCCCTTTTCGGTAGAACTGCCTGCATTGCTTTTTCCCTAAGGAGAGCTCCCTCATCCAGGAAGTTCCATACCCTGCATGCCCCAGCGACAGCCACTGGCCAATGACTGACCGACACAAGGTTACAGAAATTGACCCTCTTACCTCAAGGTGGAACAAACCAATTCATGCCTCAGAGTTTCCCATGGACTAGGTTGAAACAATTCTCCAGCTGAGACTACTTCCTCGCTTAGCTTTCTTCCCTTACCCTATCCTGCTTCCCTCACTTCCCTTCTCCTGAAAAAACTCCTGCAATATGTCACTTGATAGGGTGGTCAGATCATCCTGATTTGCCCAAGCCTTTCCCAGCTTTAGGACTGAAAGTCCCACATCCCGGGCAATCCCTTGGTCCTGGACAAACAAGGATAGTTGGTCACTCTACACTTGAACGAGAATCTCTGTTTCAGGCTCTGCCTCTAAGGAATCTGATCCAAGGCATCAGCTTGCATCATGTATAAGCAAGGGTTGTGAGGGTGCTGTAACCTATTAGATTCTGGGATCGGTGGTCTGGGGTTAAGAACTGCACAGGATCTCATTAGTCCAAAGGGCAGTCTTGTGTCAGTTAGAATAAGGCACCCCTCTGGTTTGCAAAAATCCCAAAGGCATCTGGCTTAGTAAACTGCAGTTGCCTTTTTGTGGCAAAAAAGGCACCCTTTCCTCTGGGGGAATGCAATTCCATGCTAGGGTGTGTGATTTGGCAAGAGAAGTACAGGCTGGATTTCTGGGCTTGGCGCCTTTGGGCAGTGCTGAATGTATGTGTGGCTGGATGTATGGCCGTACATGGCAGCCCTAGAGTAAAGCTGCTGCCCTGACCCATGAGGGTAGCCCTGACACATGTTCCATTTCCTCTATATCTTCCCTCTCTCTGCCATATAAATGATATCAAATTCACACATGCAAGAATATTGACCTTTGCTTGGGCTCTGCTCTACGTAAAAGGTAAAATGGAGATGTAGGCAATTCAGTAAGGCAGGAGAAAACTGGTCTAGGAAAGTCAAGGTAACCACCTGCTTTCTATAGATTAGAGCATGAATTCTATTCTGGGTTTTTCCACAGAAGCTCAAAACTTACAAACTCTCTTTGCTCCAACTTCTATAAAGGAATTGAGTTAGGACCACTTCTATGACACATGATTACTCTGGATTGAATTACCACCTTTACTTGGAAGGGACTTTTTAAAAACCACAATCAACTTTAATGTAGTTGCCATTAAATCGACACACAGACCTACTAGCATTCTCAGACAATGTCTGGCTAGCAAGGAGAAATAAGAGATGTTTTAAAACTACAGTTTTCAAGTACCAAATAACCCTAACCTGATGAGGTCTATAGATCACTCCTGGAGTGGAATCAGTTTGAGAATCATCTCACTGCAACATATCAACTTATTTCAAGAAATCTTTCCCTTCTCCAAGGATTCCACTATAGGGCTCTAAGTTATGGAGAAAAGTGATTTTTTTCTTCTACTTGTTGGTATGCTGCCTATAGGAACAGAACAACAACAACAAAAGACATCCGTTAAAGTAACAAAATGTTTAATGACCTTGGAGTGAACAAGGTCATGGGAGGAGTAGTGAACATTGCTTTATTTCCAGTTGAGCTTTACAGAAAGAGTTGGTCTTTGCCAAATGTCTTTTAAAAGCTTTGTGTTAAAACCATATCCAATAATACTGTAACTGAGTCGTTACCCACACACTGCCAGGCCAGTGTTTCAAAGAAGACTGATAACAATCTCATGGTCAGTTAAAGTCAGAACTCCTCTCCTGACATTTCCAAAATCCATACTGGCTGACAGGAGTTATTTAACTTGTGGAGGTGGAGGGAAGAGAACTGACTGAAAGAACCACTGTCCAGTGTATCAGGAAAGAGTGGCAAGATTAGACCTGTGGAGAAATCTACAGAAAGTACAAAGGGAGGGTGTTCTTGGCTCCAGAACTTGGTAAACAGGGCACAGGAAATCACAGAGAATGCAGATACTGCTTATGCAATATCCAGGTGAATACTGGACAGACCATTTCCCCCTCTCTCTGGATAATTTAATATTCCAAAAATTTTGCCAAGAAAATAAACGACGTGGAAAAACTAAAAGCAAGGCGGAGCTGTAGTCATTTTAGCTTCTTATACTACTTTCTTACTCCCAAGGACGGCTGCTCCTCACTCTGTCTCTTTTCCCAGTAGAGAACCCTGTCCCTTTCAGAGACACTTCCTAGTTTGTAAATGTTCTCCAGTGTGATTTCACTTGAGATCATTTCCTTGATGAGGACCTACAAGCCAAGGTAGACTGTCATCTACGATTCCACTCACTCCAGGAGTAGAGAACAGTCACTCACCTCACCCAGTTGCTTGCCTCATGAGCGGAGTCCCTTCTCCCAGCAGGCCAGTCATACTGCAGTTCACTTCAGACAACCAGACCTACCCGATCCTAGCCCCATCAATCAGGCCAGCTCACCACCAACTGCAAAGGCAGATATCTCCAATCCTTAGTTTGCTATAGTTCCACTGATTATAAATTTGCTCCTGGGGTCTTATAGAACAGGGCCCCAAACCAGGGACATGGTTCTACTGATTTTTATAAACTACTACTGTTTTTTAAATTCTGAAGCTCTTTCACAGAAAAAGGTCTACAGTTATAATGTCCTAGGGCCTCTCAAGTCAAAACATCTGGATGTAAATCCTGACTCTGTCATGTTGGGGAATTCTTCAATTTCCGTGTTTCAGCTTCTTCAAATGTAAAATGGTGTAGGGAATATGAAATGCTTACCACTACGCCTGACTCACAGCAAGTGCTTCAGGTATACTTTCCAAGAAGATCTTAATCACCATCTTTTATTGGCCAGTTTTTACTGATCCTTGCTAAAGAAGCTTAGGTATGTTCTTAGGAAAAGCATCTCCAATGCCCCTGCTGTGGTTAGTTCCCCCTCTGATATGTCTGTATTGCATCATGTGTTTAATTATTTATTATCTTACTTATCTTACTTATGTCAG
This sequence comes from Balaenoptera musculus, assembly GCF_009873245.2. Taxonomy (NCBI): domain Eukaryota; kingdom Metazoa; phylum Chordata; class Mammalia; order Artiodactyla; family Balaenopteridae; genus Balaenoptera; species Balaenoptera musculus. Next base: position 26,840,648 of record NC_045806.1, read on the forward strand.
ACCCTGTACTAGGCACTAGGAGTACAGCAGTGAACAAAGAGACCTTCTCTCTGTTCTCATAGAGCATAAGGTCAAATGGCGGAGGCCATAATTAACTAGCTAATTACAATTATATACTTAATTCCAATTGTAAGTGTAAGACGAGGGAAAGGAACCTGATATACAGCAGAAGGGCGGGGGAGGCTTCCTTTGGTTGGGTATGATGTTTTTGCTGAGACAAAACTCGGGGAGCATTTCCGGTGAGAGAACAGCCCTGATATGGCAAGGAGCGTGGAACACATTCAAGAAACAGGCCAGGGCGATGAAGCCATGGAGAGAGATTGGTGTGAGATGGGAGTGGTGAGGTAGACAGGGGCCAGAAAATTCAAGGATACTGGAATTGTTAAGGATTTTATTTTCACCTATGGAAAATGGGATGTCATCAAAAGGCACTCAATTAAGAAGATACATAGTCATATTTCTATTTTTAAACGGTCATTCTGGATGCAATGTAGGTAATGGATAAAAGATATATTGGAATATATATGGGGCAGCTAGTTTGGTAGCATTTGCTATGGCCCAGGCTTAGATCAGAATGGAGGCCAAGACGGAGAAGAGTAGAAGGATTTGGGAAATAGTGAGAAGGTAAAGTTGACAGGACTCTGTGGTTGAGATGAGATAAGGAATGAGGAAAAGGAAGGTGTCAAGAATGATTCACAAACTTGCTACTTGCACAACTATGTAGGAGGAATGGTGGTGCCATTTTTTTGTGCTGAGAAACCAGGTTTGCTGAGGGTCAATTATGAGTTCCCATTTGGACGTGCTGACTTTGAGATGTTTGTGAGACATCTAATTGAGACATCAGGTAAGCAGTTGGATCTCAGAGGAAGTGTTTGTTGGGGAGGGATGTACAGTGAAAGCTGTCAGCACACAGATGATAAAGCCACAGGCAAGACTGTCGGGAGGGAGTACAGAGAAAAGAGAGAGGGTTGCTTGAGTACAAGTCATGATACAGAGTTGTAAGTTTCTATTTACTCTCCTCTTCTCCCCACCAGAATGCAAGTTCCCTGAGGGCATGAATTTTGTTTTTTATCTTTATATCCCTTGGGAGCTGGCCTATCTTACATATGTGGAGGCAAAGGATTTTCAGATTCCCAGTATAACTCTCCCAAGTGGTTCCTCTGAGCACACGTTATGCAAGTGTCATAAAAATGTCTTTCGTATTTTTCAAATACCCAATGATTTCTAAAAGGCTCTTCAAATAGGAAAGATGAAATTTCCAAAACTCAAAAATTAAACTGAGAACGCCTTGATGACAGGGGTGCTCATTCATTCTTGTATTCATTACTCTGTATTAGTTAAGGTAAATAAACCCAGCTTCTGCAACCTATGAACCAGAAAATTCTGGCTTAACACAATAAAACATTATTTTTTCTCTCACTTTCCACTCCAGTGAGGGTTGACCACAGGGAGAGGTAGCTATGTTACATTCAGGGATGAAAGCTCTCTCCATCTTATAGGCCTGCTTTCCTTGAGGTCATTGGAGTCCTCTGGATTTAGCTTATGGATGGGGAAAGAGAGAGGATCCTAAGTGGAAGGTTTCCATGGGCCAGTCCTGGAAGAGTTACTTATCCTGTCTGCTTACATTCCATTGGCCATTACTCAGACAGACACATGTTCAAGGGCGGTTGGAAAAACTGAGTCTAGCTGTATGTCCAGGAAGAATGCAGACAGAGTGAGGTCCACCTCTCTCTCCCTCAACCAGCACGTACCAAATACTCTATTAGGCACTTATGATTGTGTATTACACATAGTAGATGTGTGTCCTGCTCTTACCATGTCTGGAGGGAAATAAGACAAATCATCAGAAAATTAAAATACAGTTTGGGGAAAGTCTAATGGCTTTGGGGAGTAGATAAGAGGGAACATTAACCTAGAACTGGTGGGTCTTAGTGCTTAGCACATTACCTGGTATACAGTGGGCGCTTAGCAGATGTTTGGGGAACAAACAAGAGAAAAATTTTTCCTAAGACCAGCTATATATTTCTCCTCTCAGAATTTACAGTTTCCCCAAGTAAGTCACTTAACCTCAACCCCATATATTGAAATATTGTCTGCCAGAAAAGACAGATTTTATCTATTTTTTAATTTTCAATATTGTGAACATCTTTCTCATTAACAATCACGGTGAAAAATAAAGGAGTAATCAAAACTGCATCAAAGTTCTAAATTTTATCAAATAGGAAAGATAGTGCCAATTTCTAAAACATCAGAGAAGGAAAGGAAAATTTTCAATTAAGTTATCACTTTTTATAATGTTTTTCAGCCCTTTTTTTTTTCATTTCCTCAAATGAATGGGAAGCTCTCCAAAGGTCCTCTCTAATATAATCCTGTATCTACACAGGAGGCATAAACAGCTAACGAATGACTTGGAGGATAATGATTTTTGTTGCTTACCACTAACTATGGGCATAGGAGGCTGTGAAGTCCAGTGCCCAAACACCCAGATTTTGGAATCAGATGGCCTGACCCTGATTCCTGAAACCACTGCTAGCTAGATTTCTGATCCTAAAAGGATGAAATGAAAGAATACAAGTAAAGTATTACTGTTCTGCCTGGCATGCAGTAAATGTATGCTTATGTTGGATACCATCATTATTATTAGCTATGTGAATCATGAACAAAATGGGACTACTTTGACCACTAGGTGATTCCATCTATAACAAGAGAGTCAAATCTTTAAGTCTAATTGTGATTTCCGGGTGTGTTAGGATCCTTCAAGAAGCCACAGGTTGTGCAGTAATAAAATAACAGGCACTGTATAAAGCAAGCCCAGGTAATTCATAATCTAAACAATCACTAGTTTCCACCTGTCTTTTTATTTTCATTTCCAGCTAAGTGCTGTTTTCTTTCCATGCTCGTATCTGAAAAAACACTTAAAATAAATGAAAGAGAAACTCTCAGGGCAGCAGACATGTCCATGATTAATGCAGTATTGTGTTCACCCTTTAACATAGGTGAAGACTTCTCTGAAAGCCAGGATTAATGACAGCAAGGAAGAGAGGATGCACTTCAACTGTACACATTTCCCAAATGATCAGCTTTGCATGACCTTCATATAAAACCCAAAGGTGTTTATTGGCCTTGTGCACAAGCACATCTCGAGCGAAGGCAGCTGCCTTTCCTCCCGGTACAAGTGAAAGGTTTTAGATTAGGAAGTAGATGAGGTTAACTTACTTCATTATTTACTCATTGGGGGAAAAATCAATTTCTGGAATATAATCCTATTGACCTGACTGGCACCAACCAGGAGCATAAGTAATCACAACCCTAAAATAAATATCCGTTCATACCTTGAAAAGACGCCTACACTGACCATTCTCCTTTATGCATTAAGGATATCAAATAACCATGCAAACCAGACTCAAGGCTAACGGGCCTCTTTTTTGAATATGTCACTAAAATGGGATGGTGAAAATTCTGCTTATTTTGTTCTGACCTTGTGAAATTCACACATTATATGATCAAGGCTGCATGTTTCCTATCTCTACTTAATACTGAGATTACTATGTTGCCAGACAATAGTGAAAAAAGCAAACATCACTGAAACAAAAAAGTAACCCAATTACACCAAGGAATAGTGTGTTCACCTCACACTATCAGCAACAAATTATGGTGTAGTATAATATACATAAGTAATTTTAACCCCGACTCCCAAGCAGGGATTCACAATGCCCCAATCCTACTTTCTTTCTCACAGAAATTTGAAGATACTTTTCCTTCCAGGTTTGCCCTTTAGCAAGGATGTCCTAAGCTTCCATCATGTTGAATTTAGCCTTGCAAGGATTTTTAATTAACAGCAGTGATCCACAAGCCATGATTTATATGCAAGAAAGATGCCCTATTTTATCTTCTTTCCCCAGGCTATGATATATGGATGCTTCTAATAAGCTAAAGATAAAAGTGGTTTGGACCAAAAAGCACCTATTTTCTCAAAGATGCACATTAAGACCGCAGCTGTCAGCGAGGGAATGAAGTAGAGCCCAGACGACAGAAAATATAAAGGAAGTAGAAAATGATCAAGGTTTAATTTATGTATTTATGATTAGATCCTAATTCTTTTTCTAGAAATACTTAATTTTTACTCCAAGTAAAGCACTATATTTAAAAACTGTAGTTTGGTGAGGGGTTATCTGAAGTATTTCTAAAGTTTTGTGATTCTATTTTAAAGAATCTTAAATTTACTCATTCAAGTTCATGCTGTACATGAGGATATACACTTATTGCAACGATGATGCTGTAGCTGAAAATATGTTAGCATCTCTTTTCTGGTATAGCTCTCAGAGACAGTAGTATACTCTTTTGAATAGACCTAGTGTTGAAAAATCATATTTTGTAGTTGGATTGAGACTCTCTAGTCCTCTAGCTCTGCTGTAAATTAGCTGGTTGACCTTGTGCTGTCACTTAATCTCTCTGGGTCATGGTTTACTTATATACATAAAGGCATGATTGTGCTACATTACTGTCAAGGGCCTTTCCAACTATAAAATTATACAATTTAGTGACTTGACATTTGGAAACAGCCAGAAATCAGTGTGGAAACAGGAGAAATGCCATTTTATGTATTTAGAGAGAGAAATTCTTATGAAGTCATTCATTCATTCATTCAACCAATATTTTTTGAGTACCTACTGCGTGCCACTCTCCTTATTGCTGCAGATACGTTAGTTAACAAAATAAAGAGCTCTTTGTGGAACTGAAATTCTAGACAGATGAGATAGATAATAGACAATGAATGTAAGGAATAAGTCAATTATATACTACTACAATATATTATAGGGTAAGTGCAGTGAGAAAAATAAAACTAGAGTGAGGTATGCAGCACAGGGAAGGCAGTGGTTAGGGGGCTGGGAAGGGGTGGGTAGGTGGCAGTATTAAATAGAGCAGTCGGAGACAATCTCATTAAAAAGGTGAGGCTTATGCAAAGACTTGAAGGAGAAAAGGAGGGAGTCAACTAAATGATGTCTTGTGGAAGAATGGGTCAAAGTGCACAGCTAAAGCAAAGGCCCTGAGGTAGGATCATGTGTGTTTTGTTTGAGAAAGAGCAGAGATGCCAGTGTGGAGCTGACTGAGCCTAGAGTAAGGGGTAGGAGAGGAGGTGAGTGAGATAACAGGCTAATCATGGAAGGCCCAATGGGCCATTAGAGGGACTTCAGCACTAATTCCAAGTGAGATGGCAGTCATTGCAAAACTCTGAATGGAGGAGTGCTATGACCTGACTTACATTTATAGAGGATCACCTATGTTGAGAACATTTATAGGGGAACAAAGGTAGAAGCAGTGAGACCATGTCCTTTTTCCTTATGTATTTCGTAAAATGCCTATGAAGCTGATACCAAAAGGATTACAACAGGGTTTCGCAGTGAACACGTGGGAAAAAGGGAATAATTTCAAATATTATCTAGGTTTATGAATTCTGAGTTTGTAACAAAATCAGTTGCAAAAGATCATCATATTCTATATTCCCAAGATATTCTGCTTAGGCTGATAATAAAACTTTCAGAAGTGAAGATAATGATCACTGTTCAAAACTATTATTACGTATATAGTCAAATCTTCAAGTTCATAGCATTTTAAGGGGCAGGAGGCCACTTATTCATAATTGAAAAATAATTGTTCACTGTATTCTCATATTTGTGAACAACTATAAAGCACCCTCCTCAACTCTTGAAAGTATTTCCTATTGTCTCACCTTATTCTTTTTATTACTACACACTGCCTTTCATCAGCCTTGTTCAATAAGCATTAAGCCCACTACCATTCCCTTCTTTTCTGGGAGGAAATTAGTAAGACCTCTGCATTACCTATTAAAGCTACTGTTCTGGCTTTAACAAAGAATGTGATATTGGTACCCTACTGGTGGCTGTGAGAGTATAACCATGAACTCACAATTTCTCAGTGACTATCACAAGTAGCTTGTCTGAAAAATATTCAGTGCATTCTTTTTTTACAAGTCTAAACCAGCAATGTCCAATAGAACTTTCTACAAAGATGAAAATAGTTTTTATCTGTGCTGTCCAACATCGTAGGACCAGCCACAGATGGCCACTGAGAACTTGAAATGTGGCTAGTGTGATGGAGGAACCAAGTTTTTAGTTTTATTTCATTTTAATTAATTTAAATTTAAATATAAGTAGCCTCATGTTGCTAGTGGCTGCTGTATTGAAGAGCTCAGGTCTAAAGCTTTATTCTATATTATGTCAGACTGACCGTGAGACATTCCTGCCCCATATTGTCTTACTATCTCCTAGAAATGCTTCTCTTGAATGTTCTTTGATATTATGCCACAGTCATTAAGGAAATTTTTAAAAAGCAGCCCTATGAAATCCATTGCTATATTCACCGAAAGGAAGTTGCTGAGGTTGCTGATAATTGTGTAACATAATAGCCTATTACTCTGGTCTCAGTACTAGGAAAAGATGTGGTTGTTCTAAAAACTTTGTCTGTATGATGTAATTTACTGTGATACATCTTTACATTTGCTTCAGGGGAGCACAGAGCCAAATAGGTGGTCCATCTCTTGCAAGCACGTATTAATACAACATAGAGCCTCTTGGGCTACATTCTGTGTGCTTATTTTACTTTTAACCTCTTTGTCTTATTTTTTTCCGTTCTTATACCCTCTTTGCTGATTTTATTTTATTTTTTTAAATTTAATTAATTAATTAATTTTTTGGCTGTGTTGGGTCTTCGTTGCTGTGCATGGGCTTTCTCTAGTTGCGTTGTGCAGGCTTCTTATTGCGGAGGCTTCTTGCTGCGGAGCACGGGCTCTAGGCGTCTGAGCTCAGTAGTTGTGGCTCGCGGGCTCTAGAGCACAGGCTCAGTAGTTGTGGCACGCGGGCTCTAGAGCGCAGGCTCAGTAGTTGTGGTGCACGGGCTTAGTTGCTCCGCGGCATGTGGGATCTTCCCGGACCAGGGATTGAACCCGTGTCCCCTGCATTGGCAGGTGGATTCTTAACCACTGCACCACCAGGGAAGCCCTTTCTTGCTTATTTTAAATGCTAACTGGTGGTACTATAATCATTTTTGTATTCCAAAAACAAGCAGAACAAAAATAAATTAAAACCCTGTCTTTTTTTGGAAAACATATTCAACCTCTTTGTTCAAACTGCTGACTTCCTAAGACCTCATTCTTATCATTATTTTTGCTTTTCTCTAAATTATTCCCAAATTCTACATATTTCATGTCAACTGTTGACCTCATATGGCTCCTATGACACTGAAAACACCCTAGAGATGAAAATGACAATAAAAAGAGGATAATATTATATATAATTTGTTAGATTACAATTTATTCATTTCAATATTATACTTGCTATGTTACTAAGAAATTCTGACATCATAAAAGTTTCATATAAGCTTATGAAGACCTTGAGTTATACTAAGAAGTTATGTCCCGCAGGGTTGAGATCATGGGTGTTTGTTTGAGAAAAGGAACCATTTAGGAAAATGTACAAGAGTGGTTTAAAAAATGAATATTCACAACATCTGTGAGTCTGTGACTTGGTGATCATTAATTAAAATTAACTATTGCTTACCTGTCCTTGGTTGAGTTTTGTTTTTTATTTTTATGATCCTTTTTTTAAAAAACACATCTCTGCTTGGCTTTGTTTTCAGAGCCAAACTGGAAAAAACTTGATAAAGTTTGTCATGTAGTTTCTGTCATCAGTGTTCCTGATGGTTTGCAAAAGTTTGAATCAGTTACTTTATTCCTGGGCTCTAGGAAAACTCTGTTTCTCACCTGAAAAAATATCCATCACTTGCTATGCTAATTTATGACTCTGAGTCATTGTTGGGCAAAGGGAAAGAGGGTGCTTGCTGTTCTAGTGGAATTTTGCTATAGTCCCAGTCTGGTAGTTTGGGCAATGTTTTGTCATTACCTGCCAGTGAATCAAGAGGTGTTTCATCTTGAGTGGAAGGGGAAAGAAATCAGGCTTTTAAGTATGAAAACCATAACACCTAATATCATACAGGAGATTTGCTATATTTGGACAGGTAACACAGCCTTGCTGTTAATGGAAAGGTGATTCTCCTTTCACCCCAACCACAAACCACTTTTTATTATATTTATTGAGGGAAAGTAAAACAAGAGACATCTCAATCTTCAAAATTGCCTATGCATCGGCTAGATATAAATTACTACTCAAGTAAATAACTGGGAAGTCAATTTGTCTAACATCAAAAAGAAATGGGGGGCCTCCCTGGTGGCACAGTGGTTAAGAATCCACCTGCCAATGCAGGGGACACGGGTTCGAGCCCTGGCCCAGGAAGACCCCACATGCTGCGGAGCAACTAAGCCCGTGCGCCACAACTACTGAGCCTGTGCTCTAGAGCTTGCAAGCCACAACTACTGAGCACGCATGCCACAGCTACTGAAGCCCACGCGCCTAGAGCCCATGCTCCACAACGAGAAGCCACCACCATGAGAAGCCCGTACACCACAACAAAGAGTAGCCCCCGCTCGCTGCAACTAGAGAAAGCCCGCGCACAGCAACGAAGACCCAACGCAGCCAAAAATAAATAAATAAATAGATGAATTTAAAACAAAAAGAAATGAGAACAAATGGTAATCAAACGGTAATTTAAATTCCTCATACTAAAAAAACTACTGTTTTTAAAAACAAGTTCAGTATCCTATGATTTATTCTACATTCACTTGCAACAGATCCTTTTGTTATATGAACTCTATAATTTTGACTAAAAAATGTACAACAAATTATATTACTTTTCTTCACATTGCAAGGACAAGATTCAACTGAACAGCTAACTCTTAAATAAAGAGGAAAGTGGGTCAATGCCATGTATTAAATGACTAGCTCCGAAGATAGCTATATCAGCTATTGTGAGTTTAGAGATGCCTCTCAAAGATGTAAAGTTATTAAGCTATCTTCAGAGCTAGTCTTTTGCTTCAGTTAAATGTATGGAATTGACCTCAAAGATTATCCTCATATTGAATTAAATATTAACTTGGTTCTGCTTCATCATTTAATACACATTTATATTTCAAGATAGAAAATAACTTTTATTGATTTAAAACTCTAATTACAATAGAGCTTCCTAACAATGTGTCCTTGAAACATTGTAATTACCCAGACACTCTTATCAACCGTGAACTATATTACATTTGGACCCACTTAAAAATCATCCACTTGAAGTCATGCCCCTCTTATTCCACTCCTTATAAAAGAGAACTAGCATGAAAGAGTTAGTCTCCACATTCTCACCTCCCATTCTCAGACTTTTATTCCCTCTACTCTGAAAAGGCTCTTATCAAGGTCACCAGTAACCAGCCTACTTAATACCAAGCCCTATGATCAGTTTTCAGTCCCTACCTTCCTTGACCTCTCAGCAACATTTCACACAGCTGGTGATACTCTCCTCCTTGAAACCTTTCCTTCACTTGGTTTTCCAGATTTTCCTCCTACCTCATTGGCTTGCTCCTTCTCAATTTCATTTGCTAATGCATCCTTCTTTTCCCGACCTCTAAATAATACAGTGTCCTAGGGCACAGTCTTTGTTCCTCTTTTTTATGCACACTCTATCCCTAGGTGATCTCATCCCGTCCTGTGACTTTTAAATAAGATCTAGATGGTGATAACTCCAAAATTTACATCTCCTGCCCTGATCTCGTTCCCACACACCAGATTCACATATGGAACCACTTGCTTGCTATTTCCACTTGGATTAAGAAGTATAATTTTCAACTCCCCTCCCAAACCTACTGCTTCCTCAGTGTTTCCTGCCTTATTTTATAGTAACTCTGTTTACCCATTTTCTCAGTCTTAAAACTTAGGAGTCATCTTTCATTCTTCCCTTTTCCTTCTACCCTTCCTCCAGTCTATTATCAAGCCCTGTTGTGTCTTTCTTCAAAAATATATCCTCAATCTGACCGCTTCTCATTGATTCCACTGCACTGAGATAAAACTTTTACAGTGCTTAGCCCAGAACTTGGAAACCGTCTCTTTCTCTTAGACTCCTATCTAATCCATCAGCAAATCCTGTCAACCCCGCTTGGGAATATATCCTGAATCTCACTGCTTTCCATTAACTATCACAGGTACCACTCTAGCCAAAGTCATCCTCATTTCCACCCTGAAATATGGCCATAGTCTCCTAACTGATCCCCCTCTACTCCACTTTCATGCTTGCCCCCTATAGTGCAGACTGATTTAAAACATAAATCAGATGAATCACCTCCCTATTTAGAACTCTTCATTGGTTTTCCAACATACCTACATTAAAATCCAAAGTCTCCACTGTGACTTGCAAAGCTCTGCATAACCTGGGCAATGTCTACTTCTCTGAGTGTTTATCCTACTACTCTCCATTTCACTCTCTCTACCTGAGTCACACTGTACTTCTTCTACTAGGTGAACACATGGATCTGATCTTGCTTCAAATGTTGCACTTGATGTTTCCTGTACTTGTAACACACATTACCATTGAAATTCTCATGGCTCACGTCCTCCTTTCATTTAGGCCTGAAATGTTAACTCCCCAGAGAGGTCCTCCCTGCCCAACCTATCTCAGAACTTGTTGATAACTTTCACCAAAAAGGATGGCCTGATGTAATCAGACCGACTTCATAGAGGCGGCTGACCTGGTGCACAGCCATCTGATGGAGGCTGTATAACCTTACAGATAAAGCCCAAGCTTTGCATTCAGGTATCATAGGTTCAGCGCTTAGCACAACCACCAGTAATCAAATAGCTATGGGCCTCAGTTTCCTCATCTGTAAATGAGGAATAAAATTAGGAGTAGATATTATTGTCGTGAAAGAATTGATAAGTAAGCTGACCAAATAATTTATCATCCAAGATGGGATAATGTGAGAGAAAGGGGGCAGTTTTTATTTTCTCTGCATTTTATTTTTTTAATTACCAAAAAGTAAAATCGACTTTTTTCTATCAGTTTTAACACGTAAAAAGTTCTATGAATTTTAACATACCCATAAAGTTGTGTTAACAGCATCACAAACAGTATAGAGAACACCTCAATAAACTCCCTCGTGCTATGCCTTTAAAGTTACATTGCCCCCCCCCATACCCCCTGGCAATCACTGATCTGTTCTCCATCACTGTAGTTTTGTTTTTTGGAATGTCATATAAATGGAATCATACAGTATGTAACCCTGATATTGACTTTTTATATTCAGCATAATTCCCTTGAGATCCATCCAACTTGTTGTGTTTATCGGTAGTTATTTTATTACTGAGTAGTATGCCATTGAATGACTGTACCACAGTTTGCTTATCCATTTACCTACTGAAAGACATTTAGGTTCTTTCCAATGTTTGGCAATTATGAATAAAGCTGCGTTAAACAGTAGTGTACAGGTTTTTGTGTGAACATAAGTTTTTATTTCTTTAGGACAGGGGTCAATAAACTACACAGAACATTCATGTCACATCTGTTCTGCCACCTGTTTTCTTAATAATATTTCATTGGAACACATTCACACTCATTTTTAAAAAAACATAGTCTATGGTTACTTTTGCATTATAACAGTAGAACTGAACCACTGTGACAGATATTGTATGACCTGCAAAGTCTAAAATATTGCCCATCTACCTCTTTATAGAAAAAGATTGCCAATTCTTGCTCTTGGGTAAATACTCAGGAGTAGTATAACTGGATCATATGATAAGTGCTTGTTCAACTTTTTAAAAAAGTATCAAGCCACTTTTTCAGAGTGGGTATACCTTTTTGTATTCCCACCAGAATTATGTGAGAGTTCTTGTTACTTTGCATCCTCATCAGCACTTGATAATGTCAGTATTTTTTATATCGGCCATTCTAAGAGTTGTATAGTGGTATCTCATTGTGGTTGTAACTTGCATTTCCCTAATGACTAATGACATTGAACATCTTTTTATATACTTATTAGCCATCCTTACATCCTCTTTGGTGAAGTGTCTGCTCGAGCCCTTTCCCACTTTTAATTAGATTGTCCATTTTCTTACTGCTGAGTTTTGAGAGCCCTTTATATGTTCTAGATACATATCCTTTGTCAGATACATGATTTGAAAATGTGTTCTCACAGTCTGTAACTTTTTTTCCTCTTAACAGTGTCTTTCACAGAGCAAAAATTTTTAATTTTGATAAACTTCAATTTATCAGTTTTTTTAATAGATTGTATTTTTGGTGTTATGTCTACCAACTCTTCAACCTAAATTCATGTCACAAAGATGTTCTCCTATGTTTCCTTCTAAAAGTTTTATAATTTTATGTTTAAATTTAAATCTATGATCCATTTTGAAATAAGCCTTGTATAAAGTGTGAGGTAGGTTAAAGGTTTGTTTGTTTTGTTCTGTTTTTGCACATGAATGATCAATTGTTCTAAAACCATTTGTTGAAAAGACTATTCTTTCTCCATTGGATTCCTTTTACACCTTTGTAAAAACTAAATAGCCATATTTGTCTTTTTCTGCACTCTCTATTCTATCATTCTACGTGTATATCTCTCCTTTCTTGATTATCCTAGTTATATAGTAAGTTTTAATATCTATTAGAATGATTCTTCCCATTTTATTCTTCTTTTTCAAAACTGTTTTTGCTATTCTACTTCATTTTCCCTCCCCTATAAACTTTAAATCAGTTTGCCTATATTTACAAAAAATACTACTGGAATTTTTATTAGTATTATTTTTAAAATACTGAGCAATTTGGAGAGAATTAACATCCTTAATATACTGAGTCTTCCATTCCATGAACATAATATGTTTTCCATGTATTTAGGTCTTCTCTGATTTCTTAGGTTTTCTTTTTTTTTTTTTTTTGTAGTTTTCAACATACAGACTATGTACATGTTTCGTTAGATTTATTTAATAGTTATAGGGCTATTCAGATCATACAGTTCATTTTGGGTGAGCTTTGGTGGTTTGTGGCTTTCAAGGAAACAGTCCATTTCATCTTAGCTGTTCAATTTATATGCATAGAGTTGTTAATAATTCCCTTATTATCCTTTTCAGGTCTGTGGACTCTTTAGCAACAGCCTCTCTTTCATTTCTGGTATTGGTAATTTGTGTCTTCTCTCTTTTTTCCCAGATATTTACAATTTCTGGTGCTCTTCCTTCAATCCTGATGTTCCAGGTTTCCCTTTGGTATCATTTCCCTCCTGCCTGAAGAACTTCCTTCAGCAATTCTTTTAGACCAGGTCTTTTGTCTCCAAATTATCTTAGTTTTTCTTCATCTGAGAATTTCTTTAATTCACTTTTATTTTTGAAGGATATTCTCTCTGAATATAAAATTCTAGATTCACAGTTTTCGTCCAGCACTTTAAAAATGCTCTACCCCTTTCTTCTGTCCACCATGGTTTCTGATGAGAAATCCATTGTTATTTAAGAAATTGTTCTACTATAGGTAATACGTCATTTTTCTCTCACTGCTTTCAAGACTTTTCCTTGCCTTTTGTTTTTAGTGGTTTAATTGTAATGTTTCTACACTTGAACTTTTTGGGTTTATCCTGTTTGGGATTCACTTAGTTTCTTGAATTTGTAGGTCTTCTCTAGAATGGGGGAACTTTTTTTTGTTTTTGTTTTTTGTTTTTTATAAATTTATTTATTTTCATTTTTGGCTGTGTTTTGTCTTCATTGCTGTGCGTCGGCTTTCTCTAGTTGTGTCGAATGGGGGCTACTCTTCGTTGCGGTGCGCGGGCTTCTCATTGCAGTGGCTTCTCTTGTTGCGGAGCATGGGCTCTAGGTGCACGAGCTTCAGTAGTTGTGGCACGCAGGCTCAGTAGTTGTGGCTCATGGGCTCTAGCGCACAGGCTCGTAGTTGTGGCACACAGGCTTAGTTGCTCTGTGGCATGTGGGATCTTCCCGGACCAGGGCTTGAACCTGTGTCCCCTGAATTGGCAGGCGGATTCTTAACCACTGCGCCACCAGGGAAGCCCTAGAACTGGGGAAGTTTTGTCTATTAGTTCTTCAAGTATTTCTCAGCACCACACTCTTCCCCCGTTTCTTCTAGGACTCCAACAACAGGAATGTTAGACATTTTATTGTAATCTTACAGATCCCTTTGGCTCTGTTTAGTTTTTTCAATCTTTTCTTTTTCTATCTGTTGTTCCGACTTGACAATTTCTGTTGATACATCTTTAAGTTCACTAACTTTCCTCTGTCACTGCTATTCTGCTACTGAATGTATCAAATGAGGTTTCAAAATTTCAATTTTATTTTTCAGTCCTAAAATTTCTATTTGGTTCTTTATATATTCTATTTCTTTGCAGATACTTTTAATTTTAACTTGCATTTCAAGAATGTTTGTGATTGCTCTTTCTACATTTTTATTATAGCTGCTTTAAAGTCTGTGTCAGAAAATTCTATTACCTGTGTCATCTTGTTGGTGCCTGTTGATTGTCTTTTTCCATGTGAGTTGAGATTTCTGGGGTTCTTCATACGTTGAGTAATTTGGGATTGTTTCTTGGTCATTTTGAATATTACGAGATTACGTCTTGTTTAAATTCTACAAAGGATATTGAATTTTTTGTTGTTGTTTTAGTAGGTACTTGAATAGGTTTGGATATTTTTGTGACAGCATGTACATGTCCTGCTTTGATTCAGGCTACAAGTTTCAACCTACCTTCTGTGGGCTGTGGTACCACTGTCAGTGCAGTTGTTGAAGGGTTTGCAGGTTATTTGGAACTGTCCCTCATGTGCACCACCCAGTGGTCAGTTTGGGACGTGGGTGGAGGTCTTTCTGTTAGCTCAGTCTTTGGTATCTAAGATCAGATCCATGCATGCACAGGTTGTGGGTGGACCTAGGAGTTCAAAAACAGCTTTACTGGGGCTCTTTATCAGGTTCCTCCCTCTCTGCGATTGCCCTAGTACTTTCTGGTTCCCTGAAGTTCCAGAAAGGAGGCAGTTTTAATAATTATGCCAGGAGAACAGGCATAACTGGGACTATCCCAGCAAGCTGAGTCTTATGGTTACTATATTAACAAAGAACATGGGAATGGGAAACAGCAGAGGTACTCTGTGGCTAACAGGGAGAAAAGACTTCCAGGTGTAAACCACCTAAAATTTGTATTGCCTAAATAGTATGGGATCAAGAGCTACAGCCAGACGTTTCTGGGACATAATTGAAGCATACAGACCAACGCGACATTCAGAAAGGGGAGGGTACTCCTACAGTGTTGGTAGGAATGTAAATTGGTGCAGCCACTATGGAAAACAGTATGGAGGTTTCTTAAAAAACTTAAAATAGAACTACCACATGATCCAACAATCCCACTTCTGGGCATATATCCGGAGAAAACTCTAATTTGAAAAGATACATGCACTCCAATGTTCAGAGCAGCACTATTTACAATAGCCAAGACATGGAAGCAACCTAAATGTCCATCGACAGATGAATGGATAAAGAACATGTGGTATATATATACAATGGAATATTACTCAGCCATAAAAAAGAATGAAATTATGCCATTTACAGCAACATGGATGGACCTGGAGATTACCATAATAAGTGAAGTAAGTCAGACAGCAAAACACAAATATCATATGATATCACTTACATGTGCAAACTAAAAAAAAAAAAAAAGATACAAATGAACTTATTTACCAAACAGAAACAGACTCACAGACACAGAAAACAAATTTACGGTAACCGAAGGGGAAAAGGGTGGGGGATAAATTAGGAATTTGGGATTACTATATATAAAATAGACAACAAGGACCTACTGTATAGCACAGGGAACTGTATTCAATATCTTGTAATAAACTGTAATGGAAAAGAAAAAAAAAAGAAAGGGGAGGGAGGGTACTAATGGAATCAAAGTCATTGTTAAAGCCCAGTACAGCAAAATAACTAGAAAAAGATACAAATGGAGAGACCATAGCTATAAAGGTTAGCTTTCTCCTGACCCACTAGTAGTTGCAGCAGAATTTACCATTAAGATAATGAAACTTCAGTTTTAGGGTCCCTCATATTATAGGTCCCTTTCAAGCCCTAGTCCAATTTTTTTGTACATGTAATTTTGTATTCTTTGTTCTAAGGAACCCCACCCCCATGCCACAGTTTTAAAGTTTTAGGTGCTACAGAACCTGGATCTCCACTGATAAGGTCGCAATTTCCCCCTGAATAATATACAGGGAAGTCTTCTACCTTCACACTCTTTCTTCCTCTATGAATTTACCTTATTCTTGGCTCTAAATACAAATTTAGAGCCATCCAGGGAATAAATGGAAACTTAGGTGCTAGTTGGTTCCTATCCAGAATGAAAAGGTCACCATGATAGTCATTACATTTTATTCTCAAACACAGACAAGACAGAGATCAAGCATCTTTGACATTTTCGTCTGATGTTTTTGGCCATATATCAAAACATTTGTTGATGACTGAATTTTCCACTTATTGCTGAGAGTTTTAAAACTCTTCTGGAAAAAAAGTAGCCACTACAGGTATTTACAGCAGGAAAATTATACAATTAGAGGGTTTTTCAAGAGTATTCAAGTAATGAGTGTAGGAGGGTTTCGTAGGGGTAAGAGTTTGAAGACAGGGATAAAAGTTGATAATTTAGTCTAACTATATGGCAAGAGACAATGAGGGTCTGTGGCAGACAGAATAAATTTCTGAACCTGAATAACACTTATTCTCTGCAGGCTTAAAGGACTTAGAATTTTCTTCCTTTTCATGAAATCTCATTATCAGAATACTACAGGATGGATTAACATGTTTGTTGAACAATAAGAATTATCATAAAAGGGTTGAAATGATATTAGTGTGTTTGGAAATCATATGATTTAGATTCTGTTGCTAGAATTGAATTCTATATATCATTTATTTATACAACTAGGAGAGAAATGACTTGCCACTTAATGATCATTTATGAAGTAATGCAGCTACTTTTCAACAATTTGACTGCTTTGTCAGCCCCTCAAGAGTACAGAAAAAGAAACCATGAAAAATGTGGTTCAATTGCACCGAGTGACGTCCTAGGGAATTTGGAATCCACCTCCAACCCCAACTGCCTCAATGGCAGAGGTAATGAGCAGCTGTCAGGGCTGCAACCCTATTTCAATCAGAGTGACATGCCCTCTACCAGTCTTATTTATTTGTTTTTTAATTAATTAATTTATTTTCGGCTGTATTGGGTCTTCATTGCTGCGCGCAGGCTTTCTCTAGTTGCGGCGAGCGGGGGCTACTCTTCATTGCAGTGTGTGGGCTTCTCATTGTGGTGCTTCTCTTGTTGCAGAGCATGGGCTCAGTAGTTGCGGCACGCGGGCTCAGGAATTGTGGCACACGGGCTCTAGAGCGCAGGCTCAGTAGTTGTGGTGCACGGGCTTAGTTGCTCCATGGCATGTGGGATCTTCCCAGACCAGGGCTCGAACCCATGTCCTCTGCATTGGCAGGTGGATTCTCAACCACTGCGCCACCAGGGAAGTCCCTACCGGTCTTATATATTGGGTTCCCTTATAAGATTTTATTTGAACAATGGGTTTAATGGATAAACAAATTTGAAAATAATGAACATAAAGAAATTCTTAACAATTCATCCATTTGTAGGTAAGAAGTATGAATAATTTTTCATGTATCTAAAATGTATTTTTGTACAAATGGAAACAACATACTGTTATTTAAATAATTTGGACATAGTACTTGGTTTAAACAAAATAAACAGAGGATGAATCTTTTGTAGGATGTTCTTGAGAAAATATATTCTACCTTGCTTTTTTGGTCTCTTTTCTAGTACAGAAATGAAAATATTTGTTGTGGAAATTTTTATTTCTTTTATACTAAGATGTTTACATAACTTATAAATGCTATTAAAATAACTGTGCATTTGATGAAGAAATGAGCAAAAAATATGGTAACACAAAATGTGAAAACTAAAAGAAAATATATGTGGCTGTTGTGTTGGTAGCACTTTATTTTCTGTTTCTTGAGAAGAAGAATTTCTTTGACATAAAAAGGACTAGAGGTATTAATGGTCCCAGTTTAAAAATTCCTCTAAATTACGTCCACTTAGTCATTGGGCCTTTGAGGGGGAATTCACATTATCACAACACAGTTCATTATACCTATCAATTTCTACTTACTAGTAAGTTTTTCCAATGTGTTGAGTCAATTTTTACATCTTTAATATTTGGCTCTATTTCTATACTGTTAATCCAACAGAATTATAATCATCTTTATTCATTTACTTACTCATTCACTTATCCAATCTTTATTTATTTATCATTTCGCACATGCCAGACATTGTGCTGGGTGCCAGGGATACAGTGCGGAATGTGACACAGACTCTACTCTTAGGAATTTACAGAAATTCTGGGAAAAGGTCATTTAGAGATCTATCAGAGGGGCTTCCCTGGTGGCGCAGTGGTTAAGAATCTGCATGCCAATGCAGGGGACACGGGTTCGAGCCCTGGTCTGGGAAGATCCCACATGCCGCGGAGCAGCTAAGCCCGTGTGCCACAACTACTGAAGCCTGTGCACCTAGAGCTGGTGCTCTGCAACAAGAGAAGCCACTGCAATGAGAGGCATGTGCACCACAACGGAGAGTAGCCCCCGCTCACCACAACTAGAGAAAGCCCACGCGCAGCAACAAAGACCCAATGCAGCCAAAAATAAATTAGATTAATTTAAAAAAAAAAGAAATCTATCAGATGTTAGAAAATAACAACTATGTCTCACTTCCTCACATGAGCAATGAACTGAATTGAACAACCTCTCTGCTTGCGTTCCTCACACCTCCCTCCACACTCCTCCTTGATCAAACCTAGAGATGTGGAAACTGAAAGAATTCATTTGAGGCTGGCACCACCCATTCAGGGTCAGTGTGATGGAGCCATTCACAGCTAATGCGGTGGATCCTATTATATAAATCAACTTCTAGAAGGATCAAATGCTGGTAAGTACTATTTTATCACTATTGTTTTGCTAGGAATAGCGTCATAGTAACAGGAAGAAAATGCTTTCCTCTTAAGATACTTGCCCTTGTCTTCAGAGGGCAAAAATGTTGGCACTTTCTTCGGCAAGAGAAGCTCTCTTCTTAGGTAAGTAGTGAGGTTCTCACTGGTGGGGATGCTGAACTGAGGAGAAGAGGATGGGAACACCTGCTCCCGTCACTCAGCTCATGTAAGCAGAAACACACCTCTTCTCTAAAGTGTGAGCTACTGGAGAAAGTAAGAGACAAGAAAGGGCTGAGGCATGTAACGTTTTCCTTATATGAGATATGTTTCATTTAAGCTTCCTGGAGATTTTCGAAGGATAACGGGGCAGTTATAGAAAGATAGAGGTGAGGTTAAAAGGAATATTCATCAGGCCTCTTCCTAATTAGGGAATGCGAGAATCTATTTCCTTCAGGCCAAGGGAAAGCATACAACAAGTAAATTGTTTTGTTTTTTCTCTTGCCTAAGTGCTTCTGCCACTCAAATCTTCCCTGCAGCCTGCAGTAGGGCACAACTCCATTTCCAATAATGGCAGTGGGTCAACCTGTAATTGGCATCAGATAATATAAGGCAAGAGATATTGAGAGACATTTCCCTGGGGCCTGGATGGTGTCAGTCATGAAAGTAGATGTTTACAACATGTACCATAGCTGTGCCAGAACTACTAAGTGTTCTATCTCTAGTGAAACGTGCATATGTGTGTTCTTTAACTGTGTGTGTGTGTGTGTGTGTGTGTGTGTGTGTGTGTGTGTTATACATGGCTCAAGGCAAGTATCCTCTGTAGCCTCGGCCAAAGGGCGGTACTGCTCTCAAGCCATCTGGCAAGATGAAGTAGTTAGCTTATCATGAAGCTATGCACAACTACGTAGCATGCTTCTTTATATTTGCTTTCACTTCCCGCCTCACTACCCCTTTCTCTCACTCTCTCACTTAGCAATAAGTATTTGATTTGTTTAGAATTTATTTTCTGCAGAACCCAGGCTAAATTAAGTTACTCTCCAAAGATTACTAGAAATAGTTCCATAATCACATTCATAGATTTTGTTTTCAACTCCCTGGAAAGAATTTATTTGGATTCAGTGACTAGAATGAATTTAAATACATACTCTCACTTTTCACTGTTTGAAAACCGAGCCAACTCTCATATTGTTGTTGCCCTGTCCTCACAGCCAATGTCTACGTTTTTTATTTAGCAGTTACCCAAGGCTTCCTCAGTGTTAGCCACCATCTGTTAAGCACCTTGCTTGCATTATCTCCTTTAATCCAGATAACAACCTTATGAGATAGATACTATTATCTCTGTTTTACAGATGATAATATTTAGACTTGGCTAGGTCAAAAAATTTGCCCGAGGTCACTTATTTCGGGACATACAGCTGGTAAATGATAGAAGTTTGAGTTAAACCTCACTTCTTTTTTTTTTTTTTTAATTTTATTTATTTATTTATTTTATTTATGGCTGTGTTGGGTCTTCGTTTCTGTGCGAGGGCTTTCTCTAGTTGCGGCGAGCGGGGGCCACTCTTCATCGCGGTGCGCGGGCCTCTCACTGTCGCGGCCTCTCTTGTTGCAGAGCACAGGCTCCAGATGCACAGGCTCAGTAGTTGTGGCTCACGGGCCCAGTTGCTCCGCGGCATGTGGGATCTTCCCAGACCAGGGCTCGAACCCGTGTCCCCTGCATTGGCAGGCAGATTCTCAACCACTGCGCCACCAGGGAAGCCCTAAACCTCACTTCTGAATCCAGAGTCTGCACTCTTAATCACTGTGCCATACTACTTCTCTGGGATAGAAACTTCTCTCACTTTCCTTAGCACTTGGATCGTAGTGCTCTTCCCCATCTCTGTTGCCACTCTTTCACCAGCCACTTGGTATCCTAGATGTCTGCTCTACTTCATCTCCTCATAGCTTTAATTGACTCTGGAATAGCCACAAATTGAGGCTTATCATTACTCAGAACTATCCTCACCCAAGATTGGAAACTCTGAATTTTCCCTTCTGACCACATCCTGCTATTTTACTACCTATCCCACGCATGTTTCTACAAGATGTATATTTCTATCGTTGGAGCCCAACCCATCTTATTTAAAAACATCCCTTTTGGTTCTACTTACTTCACCTTCCATTGGGCCCACCTTGCAAATTATCAACCAGTGGATGCACCCTCCACCTTACTTTTCTCCTCTGGCTGCTGAGCTCCTGAAGGCTCTATAGGTTGAAAAGCACAAATGCCTCATTAGCTAGCCCCTGAGGGCTTTTGAGTCATTCCTTTGTTTTCAAAATATTTTTTGGTTTGTTTTTTATAATGATCAGGTAGTGTGTTAGATGTTGGTAATTCAGAGATGAAAGAATGAGTTCTGTCTTCAAGTGACTCACAAATAAATAGTAAATTGTAATATATTTGGTTCTTGCCTTAGTCTTCTTTTAACAGCTGTGACTCAGTCTGGTTCAGAAAAACTTGAGGATTGGAGGTGGTGACTTTGTCATTACATTTGGTTCAAAAAGTGTTCCCACTTGTACTGAGAGCCTAAACAGAGACTCTACATCCCTTCACCATGGGTCACGCCAGCATCATCCTCTTACCACTTCCTTAATTAATACCTTGAAACATAACTTTCTTTCCATTACACATGCTCTTTCTCCACCACACCAGGCATGAGGAGTCCCTTCAGTAGATGCTACCTAACTGTGATCTGTACCAGGTGAGAATCTGGAGTAATAAGAAGATCTACGAAGCAAGCTGGAAAGAGAGAACTGCGTAAAAAAGAGAGAAGAAGTGTTCCGAGAGTAAGTATCCGACACAGGAGACTACAGAAGCCTGGAAGTCAAAATTATTTTCGAAGGAGAGAATGTCCATTGGACTTTTCAACTAGGAGAGCATTGGAGATCGCTTCCCAAGCGTGTTCAGTAGAGGTAGTAGCCAGGGACAATGGCTTGGGAACTAATAGGATGAATCTCAGGTGTTTATGGTACATGCAGAAGGAGGCTGAAAACGCAGACCTGGAATTTGGACAAGACATTTGTGTGGGATATAAAGATCTTGGAATCAACAATATGCAAGAATTAACTCATGGAAAATCTATGAAGTTTAGAAGAGTATCAAGATTGAGATGGTAGTGAAAACTAAGGTTTATGGCAAGAGTAGAGGGAGCTAAGGCTGTAAAGGAGACTGACACAGAGTGGCTGGAGAGGCAAGAAAATGATGTCACTCCATGTGGTGGACAGTAAGGACACCAGAGAGAGAAACATTTAGTTTTAGCAACTGGGAGGTCACTGGGAACCTCTGCAGTTTCAGTAAAGAAGAGCTGTCATAGGTCAGACCATAATGTGTTGAGAAAGTAAATTTATTGAGTGTAGACTACTCTTTTAACCATTTTTTACAGTGCATAAAAGGAGAAAGGCTAATATGGCCTAGAGGAAAATGTAGGGCCAAAAAAAAAAAAAAAAAAAAGATTAGCGCTTGTCTGTTTTTCATTTGTTTGTTGTTTTAAAGGTGGAAGATAAAAATAGCCTTTTAGAGATCTAAGTAATTGGAGAGAGAAGTGAATTAATAAAGTAAGATCACTAAGGAAGAAGGAAAATATGAAATCCATAGCACAAGGGCTTGGACTAGGTTGGGGAAAGAGACAAACGCCTCATAAACTGAAGCTAGAGGGAAGAGGTGAGGTTGATCCAGATACAAGATAAGTGGATACTTTTGGGTTCAGTATCTTCTGTGGCAGTCAGAGAGCAAGCGGGCTGGAAGACATGGTCTGCCTTGTCAACTCGCTTCAATTTCTTGATAGCAAGTGTTCTATACATTTTAATTTTACACTTCCAAAAATCTAAAGTAAAGCTTCACTCAGCCCTTCCAGAAAAGGAAAACATAATGGATTCTTATTACATGACAGGAAAAAACAAAAACATAACATGATTTTAAAAATCAGGAGAAACAAACCTTACTTTTAGCTGTGAACTTTGGAGGAATTTTAGCTGTATTAGAGACTCCCTTTGGCTAGGGATAGGGCATGGGACTCTGACAAAGACATTCAAGCTGGCAGGCTATTGGCATTAGAAAAGCCCGCCAACAAAGCTTTAACTTTAGGACTAAAGTTCAGATATTGTTCAAGGCTGGAGAAGCTTGGCAAAAAATAGAGGATTTGGCTGCTGGGAATGTTATAAAGGCAGCAGGATACAGTTACCATAGTGGTTGAATAAGAAAGGTAATTCTTTCCAGGAAAAAGCAAAAACCCAGGGACAAGACAAATCCAGAATTAGAACTGATAACTTGATGTTGAGGATTAAAACAGAATTTATTAAATACTTGATGACTATAAGCCAGTGGTTCTCAATCGTGGAATCATCCAGGGAGCTTTTACAAAAACCACTGAAGCCTGGATGTCACTCCTGGAGTCTAACTGGCCTGGGAAGAGGACTGGACATCAGGATTTTTACAAGCCTCCTTAGATAATTCTAAGGGATAGTGAAATTGAGAACTACGACTCAAACCAGAATCTGTCCCAGAGGTGGAAATGAGACCGGAAGGAATCAGAGACTTCTTAATGTTCCTAAAATTCTGAATTGACTGGATAAAAATTAATTTTGTCATTTCTCTGCATCCCTCCCCACCCCTCAGTGCATATTCTCTGGCTTTCTATGAATCTCCAAATGATTTAGGCTCAAAAAATTTATCTATATACTTTTTTTTTTTTTAATTTTTAGTTTTGGCTGCATTGGGTCTTCGTTGCTGCGCGTGGGCTTTCTCTGGTTGCGGTGAGCGGGGGTTACTCTTTGTTGTGGTGCGCGGGCTTCTCATTGCGGTGGCTTCTCTTGTTGTGGAGCACGAGCTCTAGGCACGTGGGCTTCAGTAGTTGTGGCACGTGGGCTTCAGTAGTTGTGGCACGCGAGCTTCAGTAGTTGTGGCTTGCAGGCTTCAGTAGTTGTGGCGCACGGGCTTAGATGCTCCGCAGAATGTGGGATCTTCCTGGGCCAGGGCTCGAACCCGTATCCCCTGCATTGGCAGGCGGATTCTTAACCACTGCGCCACCAGGGAAGCCTTATATACTACTAAGAGAAAGTTTCCAAGTTCATATTCCTTCTCAGCCCTCTCTCTATCCTATGAGCCCAGGAATGACCATTTGACACCTTTTCTTGAAACTTTACCCAGAATATTTCTTCTCTTCATTCCCACTGTGACCCATTTTACCTACATCACAAGTAATGCAAAACCTGATTAACTGTTACTGCATAAATTATATTCCACGTCTAGTCACCCCGCCCTCCAGTGTTTATCCTCTAAGCAATTCAATATTTATCTTCCTGATACACTTGTCTTCATATTTCTCAGGTAGTCTCAAGAGTTCCATCATCTATTGAAAGAGGCTCATCTTGGCATTCAAGGCCTTTGTGGTAGACTCTGTTGATGCTCCTTCCCAAATATTCTCAGCTATCCTGAGTTCACCTGAATCTACAGGTGGACACAGTTCCCAACCTGTTGTCAAATTTTCATCTCGAGCCCCTGTGTTTCTCCTTCTCTCTCTAAGGGATTTCCCCAGCAACCTGGGAGTTCGACTTGCTGCCTGCAGTAGCAACCCAGAAGTCTGGTGCTGTAGTAAGCTTTATTCCTCGATCCTCATCCAATGTGGAATGAGACTTCAAAGATAAACGCCCCAGCTTCCCCCTCCTCCAGTGGAATAATTCTACACTGTGTTCCACATGGCTTACTAGGGGAATCCCTAAAGGGATTGGGCCCCAGTTACCCCCAGAGGTAACCTGCTCATCAATGAACCCTGTTTTGGTGCTTTTCTCCCTTCACTGTCTCACTTCCTCATTTACACTTCTTGAGAGTAATTCCCAAATAAACAAACTGCATGCACCCAAGTCCTTGTCTCAGAGTCAAGCTTGAGGGGAATCCAAACTAAAATTGCCCTTTACTACATCTGACCCCAATTAACCTTAAAAATACTCCACACCAAACTGGAAAACTTGAAATTCTCAGAGGATTTTCTCATCCCCATCCAATATTCACATCATCCCCTTCCTTAGAAAAGCCTTGCTGCCCATTAAAAGAGCATCTCCTTCTTCAATACCCAGCTCACATTCAGCCTCTACGAAATTATGCTCAGTGTTCCCAAGATCAAAGAGCTCTCTGGATTGTCTTAACTCTCATAGCTCTTCGTACATTCTCCTTTTATTGGACACACACACAAACGTAAATTATAAATGGAATGATAATATACATGTGCTGTTCAAACTGTGGATAGGTTCAATTAGAAAAAAAGCTTTTTTCACTTTTTCAAACAAGCAGGTTTGAAGAAAAATGGATTTTTAAAAAATGAACCAAACCAAATACAAACTATTATCTAATGTTCTGCAGATCACAGACATGGATTGTTAAGAGAGAAAAAATAACAAAGGTTACCATTATTACCAATAGACTTCATTGTGTTCAGGGAAAATTTTATGTTTCTAAAATAAATACTGGGGCTTCCCTGGTGGCGCAGCGGTTGAGAGTCTGCCTGCCAATGCAGGGGACACGGGTTCGAGCCCTGGTCTGGGAGGATCCCACATGCCGCGGAGCAACTAGGCCCGTGAGCCACAACTACTGAGCCTGCGCGACTGGAGCCTGTGCTCCACAACAACAGAGGCCGTGATAGTGAGAGGCCCGCGCACCGCGATGAGGAGTGGCCCCCGCTCGCCGCAACTAGAGAAAGCCCTCGCACAGAAACGAAGACCCAACACAGCCAAAAATAAATAAATAAATAATAATAAAATAAATACTAAGTTATAGGTTGAATATATAGTTACTATAATTATAATGGTTAAAATGCTAACTAATAAGGATGAATATCATTATTATAATTCTATATTTCGGTAGATACTTCTATCTCAAATAGATAGATTGGTAGAAAAATAAAACATGACTAAGACATGATTTGAAGGCATTCAGTAAAGGATAGGACATTACTTCACTTAATCTATGTGGAAACTCACTTCCCTTTGAAAAAAAGAACATGGTTTTGTCTCTCGAGATTGATTATCCCTTTGCTTTTGGGAAAGCATTAAGATGACATACACACTTCCAGGTACAGTTAAGATCAATATTTCTCTCTTTCTTATTCAATCTTTTATGTAGTGCTCTCAAAGTTCTTTTTCAAACAGGATTCAATCCAGCAAATATTTATTGAGAGTCATATATACAAGGTCTTGTGTTAAGCAATGAGGGGGTACAAATGTGAATATAACAAGATCCTGGCCCTCAAGGAGTTTGCAGATACCCTGGGCCAATTTATTTATGAGTGAGCTTTGTATGAAACCAGCTCTTTACTAGTGTGAAAGATTTAAAAAACCATGGCATAGCTGCTGGTGGCAAAACTTGATTAACCCTCCTGTTTTATGTCCCCTAAGACTCAATGATGAAGACAGAGAGGACATCTTAAAGACTTTTACTTCCTAGTCACTTTTTAAAAGAGAATGTAGGGCTTCCCTGGTAGCGCAGTGGTTAAGAACCCGCCTGCCAATGCAGGGGACACAGATTCAAGCCCTGGTCTAGGAAGATCTCACATGCTGCGGAGCAACTAATCCCGTGTGCCACAACTACTGAGCCTGCAAGCCACAACTACTGAAGCCTGCGTGCCACAACTACTGAAGCCCGCGTGCCTAGAGCCCGTGCTCCACAACGAAGAGTAGCCCCCACTCGCTGCAACTAGAGAAAGCCCGCGCACAGCAACAAAGCCCCAATGCAACCAAAAAATAATAATAAATAAATATTTTTAAAATCACAAAAAAAAGAGAATGTAAATTTAACCAAAGGAATAGAAATTTCTTTACCATTATGCTTTTGTAATAAAGAGTACCTTTAAAGACTTAATGTCACTTACAACTAAACAAGCTCTTAATTATATGTGACATTCAACAAATGGCTAAATAATGAAAATCTGTCTGAGATTGAAAATAACTGCCTTGGATTAAAACAGAAAAGAAGCAGCTCTGTTGTTAATCATGCTGAGAGGATAGAAACAGACAGTAGTTGCAAAATTAACAGGAAACACTGGTTCACTCAAGGCTATGTAACCACTCTCCCCACCCCCTGCCCTGATTTGAATTTTTACTGCTTTCTTACCAATAATGCTCCCAAGTCACTCTGCTATTTCTATCACTGGGGATACCCAACTGTTAAACTGCCCTTGAGTCATGACAACACCAACCTTTAGTTAATTCCTGCTTTCCCTGATGCCACCTCAGAAACACTAACCAGTTCAGAATCTCCACTTCGCTGACACCGTCCACTGAATCCTTCAACAGGAACCCAAACCTTATAAAAGATGCCTCCGTCTTTCCTCTTGTTGAGAGCAGCAATTCACAGTCTCTCTGGGGTGCCCCCCCCCTCACTTCACTGAGGCAATAAATGTGATTATGTCAGACTCTAGGCTTATCTCTGGTGATCTTTGGCTCATTAGGCTTTAACAGCACACGTGCACACAGAATAACAAATACTGAAGTACTGTAACAACACCAATAACAAACCTCAACATACTCTTCATAGTTGACCTGGGAGGTAAAACACTTACTTAAGTTATTTAAAAACTTTGTGTGATTTATCCCTTGGAATTGACTTTAGGGATGAGGGTTCTCATTTTCTCCCTCCCTCCCTCCCTTCCACTTTT
The DNA here is from genome assembly GCF_009873245.2 of Balaenoptera musculus. NCBI lineage: Eukaryota > Metazoa > Chordata > Mammalia > Artiodactyla > Balaenopteridae > Balaenoptera > Balaenoptera musculus. The sequence continues at coordinate 26,868,216 of NC_045806.1, forward strand.
ACCTTTCCTCCTCCTCCCTCCCTCCCAGTAGTCTTTGATGATAAATACATTGATTATGGATCTGCATCTTGGAAGTAACCAAATATTATTTGGATACATACTGGCTTTGCACCCCCTTCCATCCTGGTAAGATATCTGTTAAAAACTCATTCTGAATTTCTGTTAGAAAAAAACTCTTGATGTACGTTTTTAAATATAATGACTCCATTAGCCCTTCAAATGTACTGGTTACTGCCATTTTTGCATAAGTGGGTGATAAAAAGGTATAGAGTTTCTCTCTGTGGTAAAATGTGATAATATATCCTTGTGCATAGATAGTGTACTGTTGCCCAATATTTTCTCACTGATGTTCCGAAATAGAAAATTCAAACCATTACATACTTAGTTACTTATATTCAATATATTATCTTTTCTCAAAAAATAATTTGAGTTGACTACCAGTAGTTTAAACCATTTGAATTGTCCAGTCACCTATGAGTGAGATAAAAGGCCCTATTATGTTTTAAAAGGGTCTGTTAATCTGCCTACCTATGCTTTTAGGAATCTCCTGCTTTCCCTTCAAATCATCCTTCCTGAGTCACTTAGAGAATCCTTTGATTTAGAATTACTTTTCACTAGTTTGCCTGGGTACTGTTTTGGATTTATCTCTTCACACTACTCAGTTTTTTTCTGAGTTTACCTTCATCTGACACACAACCTTAAGTTACCCTGTTTGCCATGCCTTAAAACCATGAACCATCTCTCTATAGTCTTGAATTTCTTGAATTTAAGTTAGTATTAATGTGAACTAGATTGTTATAAATTAACATGTTAATTATAATCCCCAAAGCAACCATGAAGAAAATCATTTTTAAATGTATCGTAAAACAAGAAAGGAATCAAAATAGTACATTAAACATACTATTAAACACAAGAGAAGACAGTAGAAGATGAACTGAGGAGAAAAAATATAAAACACAAAGAAAACAAAAGCAAAATGACAGAAGTCCTTCTTTATCAGTAATTCCATTAAATGTAATTGGATTAATCCATTAGGACTAGTGGGTCAATCTGTCAAGAAAATATAGTAATTATGAACATACATGCATCTAACAATACAGCCCCAAATATATGAGGCAAAAACTGACAGAATTGAAGGAAGAAATAGACAGTTCAACAATAATAGTTGGAGACTTCAATACTCTGCTTTTAGTAAAGACTAGAACAACTAGACAGATGATCAATAAGGAAATATAAGACCTGAATAATACTATAAATCAACCAGACCTAACAGACATACACAGAGCACACCTTCCAACAATAGCATGTTACACATGCCTCTCAAGAACACATGGAACATTCTCCAGGACAGACCACATAGCATGCCACAGAAGAAGTCTCAATAAATTTTTTAAAAAGATGAAGTCATACAAAATATCTGTTGTGATCACAATGAAATGAAATTAGACATTAGTAACAGAAGGAAATCTGGAAAATCCACAAATATGTGGAAATTAAATAACATACTCTTTTTTTTTTAACACACTCTTAAACAGAAAATGGGTAAAAGAAATCACCAGGGAAATTAATAAATATTTGAGATAGATAATAATGAAAGTACAATATACCAAAACTTATGAGATGTAGCAAGAGCAGTACTAAAATGGAAATTTATAGCTGTAAATTCTTACATTGAAAAAGAAGAAATATCTCAAATCAATGACCTAAGTTTACACCTTAAGCAATCAGAAAAAGAGCAAACTAAACACAAAACGAGTAGAAGGAAGGAAATAATACAGATTAGAGTGGAGATAAATAAAATAAAGAACAGAAAAATGATAAAGAGAATCACTGAAATTGAAACTTGGTTCCTTCAAAAGATGAACAAAATTGACAAGCATTAGCTAGACTGACCAAAGACAAAAGAGACTACACTCAAATTAGTAAAATCAGGAATAACATTAGGGACATTGCTACGAACACTGCAGAAATAAAAAGGATTATAAGAACACTATGAACAATTATATACCAACAAATTAGACAACCTAAATTAAATGGGCAAATTCTTAAACACACAAACTACCAAATCTAAGTAAGAAATAGAAAATCCGAACAGACCTATAACAAGCAAAGAGTTTAAATCAGTAAGCAAACAACTTCCAACAGAGAAAAGTCTTGGACCAAATGGCTTCACTAATAAATTCTACCAAATGTTTAAATACCAATTAACACCAAATCCTCCTCAAACTCTTCCAAAAAACAGAAGAGGAGGGACTACTTCTATTCTCACTTTATGAGTATTCCCCTGATACCAAAATGATACAAAGACATCATAAGAAAACTACAGACCAATATCCCTTATGAATATAGATGCAAAAATCCTCAACAAAGTACTAGCAAAATTAATCCAGTAGCATGTTAAAAGGACTATACACCATGCCCAGTGGAACTTATCCCAGAAATATAAGGATGGTTCAACATACAAAAATCAATTAATGTAATACATATTAATGGAAATGAAGGAAAAAGACAACATGATCACCTCAGTTGATCAAGAAAAAGCACTAGACAAAATCCAGTAACCTTTTATGATAAAAAAAACCACTCAACAAACTAGGAATAGAGGGGGAACTACCTCAATCTGATAAAGAGCACCTATGAAAAATCCACAGCTAACATAATAATGGTGAAAGACTAAAAGCTTTTACTGTAAGATCAGGAATAAGCCAAAGATGTCTGTTCTGGCCATTTCTATTCAATAGTGTACTGGAAGTTCTTCTACCCAGGGCAATTAGGCAAGAAAAAGTGATGAAAGGTATCAAAATTGGAAAGAAAGAAGTAAAATTGTCTCCATCATGTTTAAGATCATATCAATGATATAATCTTATGTACAGAAAACCATAAAGAATAAAAAAAATATTTGTGTTAATAAACAGGGTCAGCAAAGTTGCAGGATACAAGATCAACACACAGAAATCAACTGTATTTCTATAAATTAGCAATGAACAATCTGAACACAAACTTAAGAAAATTCCATCTACAATTGTACCATGAAGAATCAAATACTTAGGGATAGATTTAAACAAAGAGGTGTGAGACTTACACAATGAAAACTATGAAACATTGTTGAAAGAAATTAAAGAAGACCTAAATAAATGGAAAGACATCCTGTGTTCATGGATTGGAAGATTTAATGTTAAGGTAGCAATACCCTCCAAATTGATCTAGAGATTCAATGAAATCCCTATCAAAATTTCAATGTCTTTTTTTTCAGAAATGAACAAACTAATCCTAATATTTGTATGGAATTACAAGGAACCACAAAGAGTCAAAACAATCTGGAAAAAGAAGTACAAACTTGGATAACTTCACATTTACTGATTTCAAACTTACTACAAAGCTACTGTAACCAAAACAGTATAGTACTGGCATAAGAATAGCCATAGAGATCAATGGAATGAAAATGAGATTCCAGGAATAAACTCTTACATATATGGTCAACTGATTTTCAACAAGAGTGCCAAGATCAATCATTGAGAAAAGGACAGTCTTTTCAACAAATGGTGTTGGGATAACTGCATATCCACGTGCAAAAAAATGATTTTGTACCCCTAACTCATACCATATACAAAAATTAATTCAGAATGGATCAATACATAAATGTAAGAGCTAAAATTATAAAACTCTTTGAAGAAGACATATATGTAAATCTTTGTGACCATAGATTAGGCAGTGGTTTCTTAAATGTGACAACAAAAGCACGAGCAACAAAAGGAAAAATAAATTTGACTCCATCAAAATTTAAAACTTTTGTGTATCAAAGGACCTGTCAGGAAAGTGAAAAGACAATCCACAAAATGGGAGAAATATTTGCAAGAGATTAATATCTAGAATATACGAAGAATTCTTACTGCTCTTACAAACAACCAAATTTTAAAAATGGGCAGACTCAGGGGCTTCCCTGGTGGCGCAGTGGTTGAGAATCTGCCTGCCAATGCAGGGCACACGGGTTCGAGCCCTGGTCCGGAAAGATCCCACATGCCGCAGAGCGACTAGGCCCGTGAGCCACAATTGCTGAGCCTGCGCGTCTGGAGCCTGTGCTCCGCAACAAGAGAGGCCGCGATAGTGAGAGGCCCGCGCACCGCGATGAAGAGCGGCCCCCACTTGCCGCAACTAGAGAAAGCCCTCGCACAGAAACGAAGACCCAACACAGCCATAAATAAATAAATAAATAAATAAATAAATAAATAAATAAATAAAATTAAAAAAAAATGGGCAGACTCAAATAGACATTTCTCCACAGAAGATATTCAAATGCCTGGTCAATAAACACATGAAAAGATTCTCAGCATGACTGATCATTAGGAAAATGTAAATAAAAACCACAATGAAATACCACTTCACACCCACTAGGATGCTATAATTTAAGAAGAAAGAAACAAACAGAAAATAAGAAATGTTGGTGAGGATGTGGAGAAGTTGTAACCCTCATAAATTCCTGGTACTGTGAAAAAAGTTTGGCGATTCCTCAAAAAGTTAAATATAGAATTATCATATAACCCAGCAATTCCACTCCTAGGTATATACCCAAGAGAAATGAAAACATATGTCCAAATAAAAACTTGTACATGAATGTTGATAGCAATATTATTCATAATAGCCAAAAAGCAAAAAAACCCCAAAAATAAAAAACACCCAGTGTCCATCAATTGATGAATGGATAGAGAATATGTGGTACATTCACACAATGAGATAAATTTGGCCATAAAAAGGAAAGAAGTACTCATACATCCTACAACATGGATGAACCTTGAAAACACTATGCTAAGTGAAACAAGCCACACACAAAAGGCCACATATTGTATGATTCCACGTATATGAAATGTGCAGAACAGGCAAATCCACAGATATAGAAAGCAGATTAGTGTTTGCTAGGGTTTGGTGGGAAACAGGAATGTGGAGTGACTGCTTAATGGGTTCAGTGTTTCTTTTTGAGCTGATGAAATGTTCTGGAATTAGATAGTGGTGATGGTTGCACAGCATTGTAAATATACTAAAAGGCACTGAATTGTACATAAAAATGGTTAAAATGGTGAGTTTGTGTTATATGAATTTTATATCAATAAAATGAACCTCTTTGAATAACATTTTTGATAGATTGTGAATTGTTAGACCCAAATGGGAATCACTCATACTTTGGTGCTCAGAATGAGAACTCCAGGTAAAAAGCACTTATTTCAAACCACAGTAGACCTATAACTCATACTGCTTTTTTTTTTTTTTAAGATTTATTTATTTATCTATTTATTGCTTCAAAAGGATCAAGTAGGATCAATGGCTGGCAATCCCTGGGAGGCAAATTTTTTTTTTGAATTTTTGAATTTATGTTTTTATACAGCAGGTTCTTATTAGTTATCCATTTTATACATATTAGTGTATATATGTCAATCCCATACTTCTCATACTTCTTAGGATGAGCCACTCATTACAAAATCATAGAGAAGCTTGAGCATCTGTGGTAATGCCTACAGGCTGGGTCAGGGGAAAGGAGGATAGCTAGGACTTTAAAATGGCATATCATTTCACATGTCAGATATAATAGCTTATTTTTATATTTTGGAACATATTCTATACTAGAGATGGCTGCCTACTCTGAAATCCGTTTTCTCCTTCTTCTCTAGTAAGAGAACCCTTGACTTTTACCATAGCACATGGTTGTGCAAAATAAAGATTACTTTTCCCAGTCTTTGTTTTCAGCCAGGTATGGCTTTATAACTAAGTTATGTTCAATGATAATGTAAAGAAAATGGTGGCATGTTAGCTTCTTGGTAAACACATTTAAAGAGATATTTTACCACTTATTCCTTGTCTCATTCATCCTCCTGATGGCTGGAATGTGGATTTGAAGGCTGGAGCTACAGAAGTCATGTTGACGATAGGCAGTAGGCTAACAGTCATGGTGGAGAAGGAAGATGGAAGGATGTGCATGAGGGGTCCTTGATGAACATGGAGATGCCTTAACAGCCATGAAGTTTCCATCCCCAGGCTAATTATCAATGAGACAGAAGTGAACTTCTATGGTGTTCAAGGTACTATTATTTTGGATTGAATGACTGAGGGCCGCAAACAGACAAACCTAACCTTATCCAGCTAGGGCTTTAATAAGAGACATGGGAGAGAGACTGAAATGATTTGAACATTTTAAAAGTTTTAAATAAAAATTTAAAAGTAAAAGGGATTACGTATTTCAGAGAAGATAAACCCAAGGAAGTACCATGAGGCAAAGTCCTGATAGATATTCAGTAATAGCCACGGGAAGGAGAGGGAAAGTGTCAAATGCTGTATTTAAACATGACACTATTTGGCTGCTCTCTTAAGTACACATTCTCACTGAAGTTAATGAGAATTCTAAATTGTGTCAACCAATATTGTGATGATAAAGTACTCCAAAAGATAGAAATCCACTTTACTCAGATTGGATTTATTGCCTTTCAAAATGTGTGTGCGACTACTGCCAACATATAAAAACCCTCAAGCTACCATGGTATCCGTATCAAGATAAAGAAAAGAAAGAATCACCCAAAAAAAAACCCCACATGCCAAAAGAACGCACTCTTCAGTCTGATTGGTAGAAATGTGAAAGACATGACCCATTCTATAATTCTGTTCTGCCAGATTATTTGTTACAAGATATTAACTACAAAGTTTTCTTTTATGTCTGCAAATGTAAGGAAATGGGAAGTAAGATTCCTTTTTTTGAATTGAAGTATAGTTGACTTGCAATATTGTGTGTTTCAGGTGTACAGCAAAGTGATTCAGTTATATTTTTTTCAGATTATTTTCCATTTTAGATTATTATAAAATACTGAACATAATTCCCTGTGCTATATAGTAAATCCTTGTTGCTTATCTGTTTTATATATAGTAATCTGTATCTATCAATCCCATATTCCTAATTTATCCCTCCTCCCTTCCCTTTCCCCTTTGTTAACCATAAGTTTGTTTTCTATGTCTGAGTCTGTTTCTGTTTTGTATATAGATTCATTTGTATTATTTTTTATATTCCACATATAAACGATAAATAATATTTGTCTCTGACTTACTTCACTTAGTATGATAATCTCTAGGTCCATCCATGTTGCTGCAAGTGGCATTATTTCATTCTTTTTTATGGCTGAGTAATATTCCATTGTATATATGCACCACATCTTAAACCAATTGTCTGTTGATGGGCACTTGGGTTGTTACCATATCTTGGCTATTGTAATAGTGCTGCTATGAACATTGGGGTGCACACATCTTTTCGAATTAGAGTTTTCATCTTTTCCAGATATACGCCCAGGAGTGGGATTGCTGGATCATATGGTAACTCTATCCTTAGTTTTTTAAGGAACCTCCATACTGTTTGCCATAGTGGCTGCACCAATTCACATTCCCACCAACAGTGTAGGAGGGTTCCCTTTTCTCCACAGCCAAGTGAGGTTTCTTTTTTTTTAAATTTTATTTTATTTTATTTTTTTGGCTGTGTCGGGTCTTCGTTGCTGCGCATGGGCTTTCTCTACTTGCAGCAAGCGGGGGGCTACTCTTCATTGCGGTGCGCGGGCTTCTTATCGCGGTGGCTTCTCTTGTTGCGGAGCACAGGCTGTAGGCACGCGGGCTTCAGTAGTTGTGGCATGCGGGCTCAGTAGTTGTGGCTCGCAGGCTCTAGAGCGCAGGTTTAGTAGTTGTGACGCATGGGCTTAGTTGCTCCGCGGCATGTGGAATCTTCCCGGATCAGGGCTCGAACCCGTGTCCCCTGCATTGGCAGGCGGATTCTTATCCGCTGTGCCACCAGGGAAGCCCCATGAGGTTTCTTTTTAAACAAATACATATTGACACTCATAAAGGAGATACAGAAAATGTACAGTAGCTCAACATCTCCATACATGGTGATGGTACTGTCAACATACCCCACTTGTTACCTCTCACACTCTGTCCCAGCCACATGTGTATCTTTTCAGTTCCTTGAACGTGCCGAGATGTTTTGCATTTGAGAGCTTTGGACTAACTTCCACCTGAAAGGCTTTCCCTTTCCCTGGCAAATCCCATGTACCCTTCAGGCCCTGACTTAAGAATGACTTTCAAAGAAAGTATTTCCTGAGACTCATATTGAAGGAAATAATCGACAGAAAATGCTTAGTATGGTACCTGAAACATACTAAGTGCTCAATAAAAATCTGCTAAATGAAAAGACTTTCATTGTGCAATAATGCCAAACAGGTCAAACATGCAGGACATTGAAAAATATCCTTGTATGATAGAGCTTGAAGTTTTTGGACATCTGTATATATATATAGTATCTCAGTGATTTCAGTAAAGATTTAAATAAATTATTTAGGCATAAAACATATTTTAATTATCTTATGTGAGTTAACTGCTCATGTTTGGGCAAAAAGCCTTTGTCTAATTTATGTTCAGAATGATTGCTACAGAAAATTGTATGTCATCAGTTTCTGTTTCAAAGGCGCATCACACTGTTTGTAGGAGCAATATGGCATTTGAGAATGTGCATGGATCACTTGGAGCAGGAGGAAGGTCAGCTTTCATAGTAATAAAACACACCTGCATTGTTACATATTAACTAAAATAACAGACCCTGGGATGAATGTCTCCATGATATTGGTAAGTTGAATATAAAGGTTTGATAGGAAAAAAAAATCCTTTCTTTTTCATTTCTTTTTTTTGTTTACCTTTTTGTAGCAGTTGTTAAGCAAAGTTTAACCTTCTTCCACCAAATTTTTACTTGGTGAATAATGACAAAGAAGGAAAACACTTTCTGAGCCCACTTAATTGGTTTGTTAATTGGCTGGATAATGGAAGACAGAATGGGGACTTCACTGTTCTCTTGTATTACCTAGGAGAATACTACAGATCCCAGTTTTAAAATATGATGTTGTGAGCCATCTACTCTGCAAAACTGATTCTGGATCTTAGCATTATATTCTTATTCCTTACATGAATGAGGGGGAGAAGGAATCTGACTTGCTTTGAAGTCTCTGTGGAAGCGGGTTAGTGGTCAAATCAGGGATAAAATTGGGAAAACCATTTTTCATAGTGGAAAAATGGTGACTGGGTTGAAATATGTATTGTTTGCCTATAATAGGTGCAACTGTATATAAGAAATGTGTTTCCTGATACCTGGTATAAGAAAGACTAGTACTGGCCTTCCTTAGTGGCGCAGTGGTTAAGAATCTGCCTGCCAATGCGGTGGACACGGGTTCGAGCCCTGGTCCGGGAAGATCCCACATGCCGTGGAGCAACTAAGCCCATGCGCCACAACTACTGAGCCTGCGCTCTAGAGCCCACGAGCCAAAACTACTGAAGCCCACACGCCTAGAGCCTGTGCTCCACAACAAGAGAAGCCACCGCAATGAGAAGCCCGCGCACCGCAACGAACAGTAGCCCCCGCTCGCTGCAACTAGAGAAAGCCTGCGCGCAGCAACGAAGATCCAACACAGCCAAAATAAAATAAATAAATAAATAAATAAATAAATTTATTTTAAAAAAAAAAGAAAGAAAGACTAGTACTAACAAAGGATGATAGTATTTCCACGTACCAATAAAATACTGTTGCCACTTGGCAACAGACCAGAGTTTTCAATTCACTTGGCCCTCCAGTTTTGAAATTATGTGATTTTTGAGATAAATATTTAAATGTAAGAAACCTGCATTATTTAAAATTTTATGCTCAGAGTAGGATCTTATTAATATTTTGATGCTTTAATACTTAAAAGGAACACAGTGCAAGTCTGTGTAAAATGCAACTTTACTGTGTGGCGAAGAGGGAATGTTCCTGGAGTGTAGGTGGCCCTGTGGTAGATGGTATTGTTCATTGCCTCATTTCACTGGAGAGAGGCTTACATACCCCTGTCTCATTGACATCAGCCTTGGCCATGTAACTTGAAATGCTCCTTCCTGCAGTAAAGTTACGTATCATGACACTATTGAAATTAGAAGTAGCCATATAACTTGCTTTAGCCAACAAAATATGGGTAGGAGTGGTGTGTGTCAATCCTAAGCAGAAAATTTATAGACTCATGGATCACCTTATCTCCTTTCCCTCTGTCACAAAACCAGCCATGTTCCAGGTAAAATCTGCTCTGTCAACCTGGATTTTGGAGTCAAGATAGCATGAAATGGCACCACAACCTACCCATATCATAAGCAAGAAACACACCTTTGCCCTTTTAGGCCACTGAGTTTTAAGGGGTTGTTATATGGCATAACTTAACCCAATCTGACTGATATAGATCCCAAGATGAAGAAGATGTTGCTTACAAAAATGAATAAGACATGATTTGTATCCTCAAGAACCTCGTTTTATAATAGAGAAATAAATACATCAAAATAATTACAAAACAGTATGTCGAAAGCTAATAGGATATGTGGAAAGTACTATAATTACACTGAAGAAAGAGACAAATCCTATTTAGGGGATTTGGGGAACACTTTATGTAGGAAACAACACTGAATTTGAATTTGGAAGGCTACGTAAGAGTTCAAAGATTCTTTTTTAAAAGGGGGACATTATAGAAACAAATATCATGTTCAAAAGTTTAAAGGAAATTAATTTTTAAAGGAATAGTGAGAAGCATGACGTGTTTTGAGGATGTGTAATGTCCGGTTGGGCATCTATAACATGGGGAAAACGTTGAAAGATGAATCCAGAAAGGTTGTGAGATTATGAAAGATCTTGTATACCATGCTAGATAGTGAAGATCCAGGCAGATCAGAATTCTAATTTTGCCTCTGCCATTAAATAATCTCTCCATGGAAAAGGACATTAGTTTCTTAATCTGTACAATGGGATCAATAACACCTACCTCACAGATCTTGTTTAGAGAACAAAAGAAGTATCTAATGCTCAATAAATCTTAATTCCCTCCCAGACCCATTATGCCAAGGAGGTGATGTTTCATGTAATGGGATGTGTTTGGAGTGTTTTCTTAAGCAATGGATTGATGGGATCAAAATCATACTTTAGAAAGATCACTCTGGAAGCATTTGGAAGATGAATAGTTTAGGGGGATGATGAGAGGCAGGGAGGCCAGTTAGGAGTTCACTGACATAAAACAAGAGATTATGAGGACTCAAGCTAAGGCAGTGATAATACCTGGCTTTTCCCCTTTCTTCTTATGAATTCCTTAGATGTCATGTGCATATATCAATGCTCTCAACAAGGCAGGGAAGCACAAGAGAACTACATGTGGTTTCCTGGGGTCCCAATTTTCCAAAGGTGAATGATGCTGACCCCTTGCTAGCCACACTAGTATAGGTACTGAACCCTTGCTATCGAAAGCCATGCATTTTGGTACTTTTCAGGGTCTAGGTTACTCTGCCTCACCCTGTGTTTCAAGTCCTACCCTTCACCACTACTTCTGTCCCATCCCCTTATCACTCTGCTGATCTGATAAACTGATCAGTGTTACTGTGATAATGGGACAAAATCTTTTCATTAATTACAGTTTCCATGTTTGCTTTCATCTGTGCTTTCTGAAGAATTTATTATCCCCAAATATTACTACTACTACTACTATTATTATTATTATGTAATGACTATGATTTTGGGTTTTATTCTTAAGATCAATGATTCTCAAACTTAGCTGCTCATTAGAATTACCTGGGGAGTTTTTCAAACTCTCTATGCCCAGGTCATGCCTTATACTAATTAAATTAGAATCTCTGGGAGTGGGATCCAGTCCTAAGTAAGTAATTTTTCAAACTTCCCAGGTGATACCAAAGAGCAGCCAAATTTGAGAAGCAGAGATTGATGGAGTGACTTGCAAGCTTTAATGTGCATACAAATCATCTTCGGGATCTTGCTCAACTGCAGATTCTGATTCAACAGGTTTGGGGCAAGACCTGATCCTGCATTCCTAACAAGCTCCCAGATGATTCTGGTGCTCTGGTCTGAAGACCACACTTTGCATAGCCAGGACTTAGTGAACCATTAATATCTCTATGACGAAACCATTTTAGAATATTTTAAAGGCAACATTATTATTTGTGATTATCAAGGAACAATTTTCTTCTTCCCTTTTACTCCCAGAGCTACATTTGGAATTTTGACTAAGAATGCGCCCATTGTTTAGCCATCCCTTTTACGTTATAAGTAGTTGATCGAGTGGTGATCAAAAGCCAATGTGCTTTTACTTAACTAAAATACAGCTGAGATTTGCACACAGTGAAACATTTCGCTATACAATTTACCCTTCTAATAGGACTCAATGGCCTTGATATGTGAAAGACCGTGCTGTACTGACCCTTAATCAAAGAACTTTAAAAAGATACCAAGCAAACCAATGCATAATTGTAATTAAGAATGTTAAATCAACATTTAATAGATGCCAAACAAGGTAAACCCATTTAGAATGATCTTTTCTGTCTGAAAAGGAAGTACTTATTATGAGATTAAAGTTTATCTGCTGAATTAAAAGATATCAATAATACAAAAGTTACTTCACTCAGCTTTTGCACAGCAAAGGAAACCATCAACGAAATGAAAAGACAACCTACTGAATGGGAGAAGATATTGGCAAATCGTATGACCCATAATGGGTGAATATCCAAAATACTGAGTTGGCCAAAAAGTTCGTTTGGGTTTTTCAGTAAGATCTTACGGAAAATCCTGAACCAACTTTTTGGCCAACCCAATATGGAAAAACCCGAATGCACCTTTTGGCCAACCCAGTATAAACAGCTCATACAACTCAGTAACCAAAAAAAATCCGATTTTAAAATGGGCAGAAAACCTGAATATACTTTTTTCAAAGAAGACATACAGATGGCTAACAGGCGCGTGAAAAGATGCTCAACATCACTAATTATTAGAGAAATGCAAATCAAAACCACAGTGAGGTATCACCTCACACCTGTCAGAATGGCTAACATCAAAATGTCTACAAATAATAAATGTTGGTGAGGATGTGGAGAAAAGGGAACGCTTGAACACTGCTGGTGGGAATGTAAATTGGTGCAGCCACTACAGAAAACATTATAGAGGTTACTCAAAAAACTAAAAATAGAACTACCATATTCTCCAGCAAATCCACTCCTGGGTATACATTTGAAAAAAGTGAAAACACTAACTCAAAAAGATACATGTACCCCATGTTCATAGCAGCATTCAATAACCAAGATATGGAAGCAACCCAAGTGTCCACCAACAGATGAATGGATAAAGAAGATGTGGCATATATGTACAATGGAATATTATTCAGCCATAAAAAACAATGAAATTCTGCCATTTGCAACAGTGTGGATAGACCTAGAGGGTCTTATGCTTAGTGAAATAAGTCAGACAGAGAAAGACATACTCTATGTTATCACTTATATGTGGAATCTAAAAAATAAAACAAATGAATATATATAACAAAACAGAAACAGACTCACAGATTTAGAGAACAAACTAGTAGTTACCAGTGGGGAGAGAGAAGGGGAAGGGGCAGGACAGGGGTAGGGGATAAGGAGATACAAACTGTTATATATTTATAAACTATTTATAAAATAAGTAAGAAACAAGGATATATTGTACAGCACAAGGATATATCATACAAACAAGGAAATATATCCATTATTTTGTAATAACTTTAAATGGAGCATAATCTGTAAAAATATTGCATCACTATGCTGTGTATCTGAAACTAATATTGTAAATCAACTATAGTTCAATAAAGATACACAAACAAAATTTTTAAAAAGTTAGTTCGCTCACACATACAATTCTACATACCAGAGAAATATCAAATTATATTTTATTTACATTATAGTACTTCTAGTATACGTGTACGTTGGCAGAATTTTTATGAAAAGTTTAATTTCTTATTTGTGTGTCCTTTCTTATATGTGGAATTCCAACTTCAAATGTTGCTGAATGGTTATTGAAATAATCTTCAGGATCTGGTCCCTAATGACACCTTTTAGTTCATCCATAAGACTCCAGCTGGAGGAAGGTTACAGAAGTGGCATTGGATGGTTTCCCTTTACCAGCCTATAAACCAAATTCTACCATCCTGAATCTTGTGGGCTCCAGATCATTTTTGGCTGAGGCCCTGGACTACCCCCCTCGCATTATACAATTTCTAAAGAAACACACACACACACACACACACACACACACACACACACACAGTCCTAACAGTGTCACGCTTAATAAACTGTTAACCAGGGGCTTGTGACTCATAGTATCACATATTTTTTGTTTTTCATATGTTTGTCACTGCAGGCTCAGAGAGAGCAATTAGGCTTTCTGGCACTACTAATGTTAGATGCATTTAACTCCAAACTTGAATGACTTATTATCAACTGCAGGATGCCTTATTTCAAATGCATTTTAGATGTATATGTACAGAGAGTTTCAAATGCACATATTTGATTTAGTTGGGCAATATATCACTTCACAGTCTGATGCTTCTGACTTAAAGAAATTGCAATCTAACTGTAATAACTCACATGAGGTATTGCCAATCATTTCATACATTCAACAACTTTGTGAAGTAAACACAGATAATATATTTATTCTCATTTTCGAAATTATCAAGCTAGAAATCAGAGTGGTTAAAACATTTTTCATAGAAAAATGAAAACATTTTTCATAGAACAACTAGAACAAAAAGTTTTTAAGTTTGTATGGAAACACAAAAGACCCCAAATAGCCAAAGCAATCCTGAGAAAGACTGAGCTGGAGGAACTAGGCTCCCTGACTTCAGATTATACTAAAAAGCTACAGTAATCAAAACAGTACAGAACTGGCACAAGGACAGAAATATAGATCAATGGAATAGGATAGGAAGTCCAGAAATAAACCTACGCACCTATGGTCAATTAGTCTACAACAAAGGAGGCAAGACTATACAATAGAGAAAAGACAGTCTCTTCAATGAGTGGTGCTGGGAAAACTGGACAGCTACATGTAAAAGAATGAAATTAGAACATTCTCTAACACCATACACAAAAAGAAACTCAAAATGGATCAAAGACCTAAATGTAAGGCCAGACACTATAAAACTCCTAGAGGAAAACATAGGCATAACACTCTCTGACATAAATCACAGCAATATCTTTTGGGATCTACCTCCTAGAGTAGTGAAAATAAAAACAAACAAATGGGACCTGATTAAACTTAAACGCTTTTACACAGCAAAGGAAACCATAAACAAAACGAAAAGCCAACCCTTTGGGAGAAAATATTTGCAAACAAAGTGACCGACAAGGGATTAATCTCCAAAATATACAAACAGCTCATGCAGCTCTATGTCAAAAAAAAAAAAAAACAATCTAATAAAAAAATGGGCAGAAGATCTAAACAGACATTTCTCCAAAGAAGACAGACAGATGGCCAAAAAGCACATGAAAAGATGCTCAGCATTGCTAAATATCAGAGAAGTACAAATGAAAACTACAATGAGGTATCACCTCACACCAGTCAGAATGGCCGTCATCAAATGTCTACAAGTGGCTTTTCGCCGAATGCCGCCAATATGGTGTTCAGGCGCTTCGTGGAGGTTGGCTGGGTGGCCTACGTCTCCTTTGGGCCTCATGCCGGGGGGCTGGTCACGATTGTAGATGTTATTGATCAGAACAGGGCTTTGGTGGATGGACCTTGCACTCAAGTAAGGAGACAGGCTATGCCTTTCAAATGCATGCAGCTCACTGACTTCATCCTCAGGTTCCCACACGGTGCCCACCAGAAGTATGTCCGAGAAGCCTGGGAGAAGGCAGATATCAATGCAAAGTGGGCAGCCACAAGGTGGGCCAAGAAGATTGAAGCCAGAGAAAAGAAAGCCAAGATGACAGATTTTGATCGTTATAAAGTCATGAAGGCAAGGAAAATGAGGAACAGATTAATCAAGCTTGAAGTTAAGAAACTTCAAAAGGCAGCTCTCCTGAAGGCTTCTCCCAAGAAAGCACTTGCTGCTAAGGGGGCAGCTACGGCAGCTGCTGCAAAGGTTCTAGCAAAAAAGATGACCGCCACAGGTAAGAAGGCTCCAGCCCAGAAGGTTCCTGCCCAGAAAGCTGCAGGCCAGAAGGCAGCACCTCCTCCAAAATCTCAGAAGGGTCAGAAAGCTCCAGCCCAGAAAGCACCTGCTCCAAAGGCATCTGGCAAGAAAGCATGAGAGCATAAGAGGCTGTTATAAACAGAATAAAGGTTCTTTTTGACATGCTGGCAAATCTGTTTAATCTATGGATTAAAGTCTGTTACTGGGGCCGGGATTATGAGGTAGACTGATGGAAGGGTTGTTAACGTCGTCATTGGAGAATCAGTTCCTTAGTCCCACTCTGCCCAGATTCAAAGTCATCACACAAAGCCATAAGTAATGTTCTCATGGGAAATCATGATAATTAGACCACTGGGTTAATTTTTTTCCCTTGTACAAATATATTTCCCATAAATAAGTAAAATCCCAGCTGCTTTTGATGCTCGAGCTTAGTAAATTTTCTTATAAAAATAAACTAGGAAAACAAATACATTAAAAAAAAAGTCTACAAATGATAAATGCTGGAGAGGGTGTGGCGAAAAGGGAACCCTCCTACACTGTTGGTGGGAATGTAAATTGGTGCAGCCACTATGGAGAACAGTATGCTTTAAAAACAATATTTTTAAAAACTAAAAATAGAACTGCCATATGTTCCAGCAATCCCACTGCTGGGCATATATCTGGAGAAAACCATAATTCGAAAAGACACATGCACCCCAATGTTCATTGCAGAACTGTTTACAATAGCCAGGACTTGGAAGCAACCTAAATGTCCATCAATGGAGGAATGGATAAAGAAAATGTGGTACATGTATACGATGGAATGTTACTCAGCCATAAAAAAGAGCAAAATAATGCCATTTGCAGCAACATGGATGGACCTAGAGATGATCATACTAAGTGAAGCAAGTCAGACAAAGAAAACTATCATATGCTATCACTCACATGTGGAATCTAATTTTAAAATGATATAAATGAACTTATTCACAAAACAGAAACAGACTCACAGATTTTGAAAAGAAACTTATGGTTACCTAAGGGGAAACGTGGGGGGAGGATAAATTAGGAGCTTGGGACTAACATACACACACTGCTATATATAAAATAGATAACCAACAAGGACCTACTATATAGCACAGGGAACTCTACTCAATATTTTATAATAACCTAGATGGGAAAACAATCTGAAAAAGAATGAATATATGTATAACTGAATCACTATGCTGTACACCTGAAACTAACACAACGTTGTAAATCAACTATACTCTAATAAAATTTAAAAAAATAAAACAAAACAGGTAGCTGGTATTTGGCAAAAGGGACCTAGGGTCTTTCCACCAGGGCTGGCAAGATTGTTAAAACCCATACAGTGACAGGAAAGAAGAAAAGTTTGGGCAACCTAATGAAGTTAAAAGATTTGTAGATGTGGAAGAAACTTCACTCTGTTTCATTAAGCGGGTGTTTGTTGAGTGCCTTTAGTATGCCAGGGAATGTACAAGGCACTCTAGATATAATGGCTGTGGAGAAAAGAAAGCTATTTCCAGGAAGAGAGATATTACTCCAGTTCCAGATCCCAATACACGGGGAGTCTGTAACTAAAATTACCATCATCATTAGGGGACATAGCTATGTGAACCAATAGAGCAACGATTTCCCAATTTACCAGTCAAACCAATTTTAATAGCTTGCTAACCAATGGGGCAATCATTTTGAAACCTGCCAGTCAATTGAATTTATTAACTAGATAATTTGATCAACATCTGGTATTGGCATGTATTCAAAATTGGTAGCTGCAATAAAATTAATTGATTTGATGAACGTTTTTCCTTGAACGGAGTGGTTGTTCGATTGATTTAGAAAATTGATTTTAGAACATTTCAGAACTACCGTGAGTATGAGTCATTATTCCAGTTCAGCAACTATGTGACCCCTAAGGCAATGGATTGCCTTCTTTGTAGCTCGTCTGAAGGAAATAAATAATGATGACTTGATCTTCTTTAAGGGTTTCATGAATCAGCAGCTAAAGCCTATTAATTCTTCCATAAATAGAGCTTTCAACATTCTGGGTGTTGGAAAGGAATAGGAGGGAGGCTATCTCTTGGATTTTATCAGCCACTATTTTTCTACAATAGTGTTTACCCAATATATACATTGAAAAGTAAGGAAAACACTATTGTTACTCCCTGTCAGCTGTCTACTGAAGGAAC
Organism: Balaenoptera musculus; assembly: GCF_009873245.2. NCBI lineage: Eukaryota > Metazoa > Chordata > Mammalia > Artiodactyla > Balaenopteridae > Balaenoptera > Balaenoptera musculus. The sequence goes on from NC_045806.1 coordinate 26,886,418, forward strand.
TGAATTCTGAGGCACTCCAGCTCTTTTAAGCCTGGATTGATAATTCCTATCAGGTTTCAGATCGCCATGCCTTCCAGGTCAAGAGCCGCTTGCTGTGCAAAGTTCAGTTTTACAATTTTACCCAGCTTTATCCCCACGTGTACTTCACTCCTCCATCCTTTAGTGAAAACTGCATTACTTTGAAGTTGAAGGTTACATTCAGCCAGGCAGAGCAGCTTTACTCCCACCATGAGTTGGAACAGATAATGGATTCTACAGAGCAGGTGTCCAATTGACCAAGGTCATCGAACAATGACTCAGTGTAAATACCCAAATTGAAGTTGTGGACAAACTCAGCACATGACAGGTGCAGGTGATGAGTGTCCTTTTGTCTAGCTGTCATGGTGACCTGAGGACACGGAACAAATCAAATGAAGAAGCCTGTGCCTGCCTTAGAAGGTTATGTCTTCACTAACCCTGTAGCAACCAGCAGGCTGGCATAACTTGACGGGAATCTCTGCACTTGTTTGGATGATTTTGTTTCTCGGGAGCTATTCGTTCAGGGAAAAAAATTGAAAGTGGAAAGATGAAGTCGTTTTCTCCTGACATTTCCAAGGATGAATACTTATGAAGGACAAGCAGGTAATCTCTTCTTCAAAACAGTCAATCCAAAGAACCTAGAAAGTCCTTCAGAGTTGCGAACAGAAGATCGCAACTTCAAGAAAAGCACAAGTAAGAAAGTCAGAAGACTGCTCCTGGGAAAGAACAGGAATTATAACCAATATATTACATGTTCATGGTTCTCGGCACTGCACTGAAGTTTCCATTTGACACAATGCCTGAAAGTCAAAGTCAAAAGCATCAAATACGTGCGAGGTGTGGATGATTAAAGTCACAAAAAATGGATTTAAGTTACTAGGATTTTAAAAATATATAGTTGATAAGTTAAAAGAGTTTTAGAAAAACCCTTGAATTATACAGGGCTAGGATACATATATTAAAATAGTTTATAGCATTTTTTTCTGGTTTCATAGCTGAAAAGGCTAACATAGTGTTAAATGCTTTGCTCAATGTTAAATCATTAGAAAGTGGATGAGTGTAAAGTTGTCGTAACTGTGAACTTAATGAGTGTTAAGTTGCTTTATATTTTCAATGTAGCAAAGAGGTCAGCAAACATTTCTGTAAAGGGCTATATTGAGAGAGAAATAAGGAGAAGAACCCTTGAATGACTTAAAACAGGCTGTACACATTAATACTGGTTTATAGAATTGTTCCCCATTCCATAATGGTGAAGGCTGAAGTTAAATGACTTTTCAGTGTTATATCTTTAGAGTGGAAGGGCCGAAACTCAAAGTCATGTCTTCTGGCTGTCAACCTAGTTCTCTTGTAACTTTACCACAGCACGTGTAGCACTCTGTGTATCAAGAAAGGCGGGGGGGTGGGTGCTCCAAATAGGCACATGAAAAGATGCTCAACATCGCTGATTATTAGAGAAATGCAAATCAGAACTACGAGGTACCACCTCACACCGGTCAGAATGGCCATCATCAAAAAGTCTACAAATAACAAATGCTGGAGAGGGTGTGGAGAAAAGGGAATCCTCCTACACTGTTGGTGGGAATGTAAGTTGGTGCAGTCACTGTGGAAAACAGTATGCAGGTTCCTCAGAAAACTAAAAACAGAGCTACCATATGATCCAGCAATCCCACTACTGGGATTATATCCAGACAAAACTCTAATTCAAAAAGATACATGCGCCCCAATGTTCACAGCAGCACTATTCACAATAGCCAAGACATGGAAACAACCTAAATGTCCATTGACAGATGAATGGATAAAGAAGATGTGATACATACATACCATGGAATACTACTCAGCCAAAAAAAAAGAGAACGAAATAATGCCATTTGCAGCAACATGGATACGACTAGAGATTATCATACTAAGTGAAGTCAGAAGGAGAAAGACAAATACCATATGATATCACTTATGTGTGGAACCTAAAATGTGACACAAATGAACCTATCTATGAAACAGAAAGAGAATCACAGACACAGAGAATAGACTGGTGGTTGCCAAGGGGGAGGGGGGTGGGAGAGGGATGGATTGGGAGTTTGGGATTAGCAGATGCAAACTATTGTATATAGGATGGATAAACAACAAGGTCCTACTGTATAGCACAGGGAACTCTTTTCAATATCCTCTGACAAACCATAATGGAAAAGAAAATGAAAAAGAATGTATATATATGTATAACTCAGTCGCTTTGCTGTACAGCAGTAATTAACACAACACTGTAAATCAACTATACTTCAATAAAAATTTTTTTTTTAAATTTAAAAAGGCCTCCAGAAAGCTCTGAGTCCAACGGGGCCTCTTAACTTCTCTTTCTCCATGTTCAGTGCAGCCACAGTTGTGTGGGAACACTTGCCCTCTGTGCTGAGAGTAGGAGCTACAGCCTTCTACTCTTTCGCTAAAGATACAGTTGGCCAACAAATATAATTTCGAGCACCTAGTGTATGCCAGACATTGTTCTAGTTGCTGGGCTACAGCGTGGCTAATTCCTTTCCCTCAAGGGACTTTTATACTAGTTGGGAGAGAGAATCAACAAGCATCAAATAACTAAATCAATCAATCATACCCAATTCTGATCATTGTTAGGAAGAAAATAAAATGAAACACAATAAGAAGTAACCAGCACTGGCAACGTAAGGAGGGGACTGAGGCAGGCCGGGTTTTTCAGCGAGGCTGGTTGGTGGGTTCATCAAGCAGGGAGATTGCTGAAGCAGCAGTAACAGTACCCCAAACAGTAGCTTGAATATTGGAAACAGCAAATGATGAAGGGGACAATGAGATAACATTTCCAATATATATTATTGTTGTGGACCAGGTGACCCATCCAGTGTTCTGAATCTGGGCCAAGAAATGTGGACATGCAGAAAAAAATGAGACAGCTTCAGGGTGGAGAGTGAGGACAGGCTTCCCTAGGAGAGAGAGAATAAGGGTGGTGCTGGGGTTATATTGCCTCTTAACCCTGAAGTTATCCCACATTATCTTAAAAAGGGGTAGATAATAGTTGATACATCCAACACTCATCATGTACCAAGCGAACATTTTACACGAATTAGTTCACGTAGGAGGATTACCTCACAGAGACTATTGTCCGCATTGTACAAATAAGGAAATCGAGGCACAGGTGGCTTGAGTAACTGTCCTGTGAAAGGCTAAATAATGCCTCCAATGAGGTTCATGTCCTAATCCTCAGCACCTGGGAAGATGTTAGCTTACATGGTAAAAGGGACTTTCCACATGGGATTTAATTTTGAACTTTGTGATGGAGAGATTATTCTAGATTATTTGGATTTGCCCAATGTAATTATAAAGATCCTTATGAGAGTCAGAAAGGAGATGGAAGCAGAGGCAGGAGTGATGCGGCCAGGGGCCAAGGAATGTAACCAGCTTCTAGAAGCTGGAAAAGGCAAGAAAATATAGTCTCCCCTAGGGTCTCCAGAAGGAATCTCACCTTGATTTTAGCCCAGTGAAACTGATTTCACACTTCTGGCCTCCAGAACTGTAACATAAATTTATGTTGCCTTAAACCAACTAAATTTGTGGTAATTTGTTTCAGCAGCAATAGGAAGCTAATACACTTCCCAAAGCCACGGAGCTACAAGGTGTCAGGGCCAGAATTAAAATCAAGGCAATCTGGTGCCAGAGCAGAGATTTAAGCACTGTTATAGGGCCTCTCACAGGCAAAATAAAATTACAGGTTGAATGCAAAATAAGCGTCACCTAGCTTTTCCTCTTATGCTCAGAATTCCAGGTCTCAGAGAAACTAAGAGAGAGAGAGAGAGAGAGAGAGAGAGAGAGAGAGAGAGAGAGAGAGAGAGAGAGAGAGAGAGAGGGGGGCTCCTATACCAGCTGGTACACACCAGTCCCCCTTCCTTGCTCCATGTTTTCAGTCATGGACCCAAGAGATCACTAAATAAACCTCCCATTTGAGAGATGAGAAATTTGAGGGCTAAAAGGTTGTGATTTCAAGTTAACCAGATGGTTGGTGAAACAACTAGTTACACAAGGGTCAGGTGGTGATGTGGAGCTACCCACTGATCTCATTGCCTGTCTGGGGCTCGAGGCAAGAGGCTGTGTGGCAAGTGAGAACAAAAGATCCAGGCTTCCTGAAACCTGTGCTTCTCATTATTCGCTTAGAAACGGTGGGAGAAGAAATGTTAATTGCACATCTACCCAATATAATATCTCTAGAAGAATCCAAAGTTCTCACTGTAGCAACTTTTTAGCCCCTTGTGATTATTATATTCCCAAATATTAGCCACTTTTATAACCTGGTCGCTGCCCACAGCTCTCTAACACAACACCTACGACAGAGTGGGTGCTCATAAATATTACTTGAATTAAACAATAAGCTTACGATAGCATCCTTAGACTAGTGTTTTTTCAACATTTAAGGTGCACGCAGATCCTTTGTGAGCCTCGTTAAAATGCAGGTTCAGAGCCAGAAGGTCTGGCTGGGGCCTGAGATTGGCCATTTCTACCAACTTCCCATATGACGCCGACACTGCTGGTCCATGGTCTATGTTTTTCAACGTCCCTTAAAATGAGACCTCCCTATCCATATACAATATAAGTCATACAAAGTTTGGTCATTTAATGAAAGTTTGCAAATATGGCACAGAAATAGATTTTTCCCCTTTTCGGTACCCCTGCCCTCCCAGTAAAGGCAGCAAACTAGACGCCGGGGTTCAATGGAAAAAGTTGGAACAGTGCCCCCAAATACCTGCTCCCTGCGCTCAGCTCTGTCTTCCAGACGCAGGGAAGGGTGTAATGACAAGGAGGGAAGTTTCCGGGAGCTCCCACGGCTCTGCTCCTCTTCCATTTTCAGCTGTTAAGGAGCATCTGCCCCTTTTGAACCGCCGAGGTCACGGGCTAACACACCCGAGCGCCGCGCCCGCCTCCGCGCCTTTGCCCAGGCGGAGACGGCCGACGCGCGTGCGTGCGTGCGCGCTCGGTATAAATAGATCGCAGGCGGCGGCCAGTGGACAGAGCCGGGCTACGGGCACGGCGGGCCATGGCGGGCGAGGACCACCAGTGGCAGGGCAGCATCCTCTACAACATGCTCATGAGCGCGAAGCAAACGCACGCGACTCCGGAGGCGCCCGAGGCACGGCCGGGGGGCGCGTGCTGGGGCTGCTCCTGCGGCTCGGAGCCCCCGGTGGGCAGAGAGGGGCTGCCAGGTGAAAGGCCAGTGGCGCTCCTGTACCGCTGCTGCTTTTGCGGCGAAGACCACCCGCGGCAGGGCAGCATCCTCTACAACATGCTCACGAGCGCGAAGCAAACGCAGGAGACTCCGGAGGCGCCCGAGGCCCGGCGGGGGGGCGCGTGCTGGGGCTGCTCCTGTGGCTCGGAGCCCCCGGTGGGCAGAGAGGGACTGCCGGGTGGGCGGGCCACGGCGCTCCTGTACCGCTGCTGCTTTTGCGGCGAAGACCACCCGCGGCAGGGCAGCATCCTGTACAGCTTGCTCACCAGCGCAAAGCAAACGCACGTGGCTCCGGAAGCTCCTGAGGCGCGGCCGTGGGGCGCGTGGTGGGACCGCTCCTACTGCGCGCAGAGGCTGGCGGGCGGAGAGGAGCTGCCGCGTGGGCGGGCCTTGGCGCTCCCGTGCCGCTGCTGCTTTTGCGGTGAAGACCACCCGCCGCAGGGCGGCATCCTCTGCAACGTGCCCACGAACGCAAAGCAAACGCACGTGGCTCCAGAGGCACAGCCGGGGGCCCCCTGGTGGGACCCCTCGTGCGGCGCGCAGCGGCGGGTGGCCCTCAAGAGCCCACAGGTGGTCTGCGAGGCAGCCTCGGCGGCCCTGTTGAAGACGCTGCGCTTCGTCAAGTACCTGCCCTGCTTCCAGGTGCTGCCCCTGGACCAGCAGCTGGTGCTGGTGCGCAGCTGCTGGGCGCCGCTACTCATGCTGGAGCTGGCCCAGGACCGCTTGAACTTTGAGACGGTGGAGACCTCCGAACCCAGCCTGCTGCAGAGGATCCTCACCACCAGGCGGCGGGAGACCGAGGGCGACGAGCCGCAGCCACATTTGGTACTGCCGCCGGAGGCCGAGCATTTGCCACTGGCCGCCGAGGTCCAAGCCATCAAGGGCTTCCTCGCCAAGTGCTGGAGCCTGGACATCAGTACCAAGGAGTACGCCTACCTCAAGGGGACCGTGCTCTTTAACCCGGGTAAGGGCGCCGGCCTCGGCTCTGGCTTTTCTCTGCTCCTACAAGCACTGGGCAGTACCTACCCCTGGCACAGACACTTGAAGAGTTTTCATTGTTAGGGGAGTTTGGGGGGCACAAGTCAGGAATCATGACAAACTCAGCAGAGTTGGGGGAGCTCCAGAAACCATTCCTCGTGGATGGGGTGCTGCCAGAAACTCAGCCGAGAGGAGGGGGTTTGTTTTGGTCGAGGTTTGTACTTAATCTCTCTACACCTTTCTGTTACTACAGAAAAGTTTGTGCTTTCAGGGACATGGCTATTCCTTCTCAAATCTTTTAAATCCAGTAGCATAGCTTTAAAAAAATAAAAGTTTGTGTTCGCTGCAAATTTTGCAACGACTCTTTCTGAAACCCAGCTCTGAAATTTACTAGAACCTTTTGGTTGGAGGAAGTCTATTAAGGCTGGCAAGAGAGGAAACATTTGTTAAGGACCCACAGAGACACCATCCCCTGGGGACACTGTCAGACAGGACACTGGACTTAGTGTTTCATGTGTCTTGTCTCTGAATGGTCATTTTCATGGTCCTAAGCAGCTGGACTGTCTCATCATCTAAGTGTCTGTAAGTATCAGGTTAGCAAAGGGGTAGGAGAAAGACATGTTAGGGACTGAACGCAGGAGCACTGTATTTTAGAGCCTTTAGACGCCTTAGAGGCCTCCTAGTCAACCCCCTCTGCCCTTCACCCTTTCCTCATCCCATTGGCAGGTTAGGTAGTCTAGTCCCAAGTGACCTTACTCCAAAATAAATGGCCAGTGAGTTGTGGAGCATGGGTCTCCAGTCTCCTGGGCCCAAGGGGATGTCTGCTGCACCACACTTTCAGGTTGGCTGTTGGGTGCTGGACACTCTGCCCCACACAGTGCAATCGAATCATTGGAGAACATCTCCCTGGACAGCCCAGCACCTTGTCTCGAGTATATCCTACTACTAGAGTCATCTTCAACCAGCATCCTTCCAGAAGGGTCACAAGTGGGCAGGAAGTTTCCAGGCAGCTTGAGTTGGGAGAGTATTTATCATGCTCCCTCCACATCCTTTTTTCCTGACACCAGGAGTCTCGGGGTCATGTCCTTGCCTCCTGCCTAGCATTTTTGAAGGGGTATAGAGCAGAATTTAATGGGATAATAATTCATTCAGACCTCACATTTCAGGACTTAAGAGACCTCAGCTCATCCCAGTGATCATGATAGGTTACGTTTTGCTTGTATCATTGTTTTCTAAACTTGCCTGTGCACTTGGTGGTGTTGGCGGGGAAGGCGGTCGTTCAAAGTCTTTCCGGGCCCCTCCTCTACAAGCTCTGATTCGGTAGCTCTGGTGCAGGGTCAGCAAATCTGCATCCATAATAAGTGCCTCAGGTGGTTCATTGGGAAGACAGTGTTTTCTCGCTCCTTCAGCTGTGTTATTAGACACCTACCATGTGCTTTGTTCTGTTGGAATAAAAAGGTAAGACAAGGGCTCAGCTTTCAGAAGTTTACATTCCACTAGTTCCCCTCTTTCCCTCCGCCCTGTTTTGCATCCATTATTCTTGCTCTGCTTTTCTGAACCCTCTCTCAAATAAGTTTAACCAGCTAAGCTGGGTGTGCTTTAAACATAAATATACCTGCATCTGGGGAAAAGTGATGCCTGCTAAGCGTGTGGCCTTTCTTTGCTGTTTATCATTTTGTATCCCCTGATCTTTATTTAAACATTTCCCTCCCATCTCCCATGGAGTCCATCTATCTGCCTTTTCTCTTTCCTGATTTTACTTTGAAGGCAAGTCTTTTTTTGGGGGGGGCACTTTTAGTGGATGATGGGAAAAGAGGAGTGTGGTATGAAAGCAGAGAAAAGTGGAGTTCACAAGATGAAGTTTTAATAAGCCATGAATTTAGACCTGGTGGAGCTTCCGATTTCTGGTGGTTTCACACAAGCCTCTTCTTACCCTCATGAATGGAATCCAAGTGCGATAAAATTGGGTCTCAAGCCTGGATAATGAGCTGTAGGTAGTAGGGGATGGTAATCCGTGGACTGAGGTAATCAGAATTGGAATGTGGATTAGCGATGTTGCTGTATTTTTGTTCTCATTTATCAGATTTGATACTTGCCTGTACTAGAAATGACTCGCCTATTGCTATTATTTTTTTTGAAAGAACACTGGCTGGTTCTGTTACTCTGTGACGATTAGCATGATGCTTTTAAAACACTTTTCTGTTGGCTTTTGTAGAAAAAGGGAAGGAAAATGATTACAATAATCAACATCATTTAAACCGAATGGTAAATTGGTAATTTCTTAAATACAAGTTAAAGAATTTTACAGTAATATTAGTATCATGGAGGATCAAAGGACTTTTAAAAGCAGCCTCCTCTTACCACGTTCTTTATAAAACTTAGAGGCATTTAATCTTTCCTGCATTGCATTTCATTCAGTTTTACTTGGATATCACACTGTACTGCAAGAAGGTCATGCAATCTCTATTTGAAAAGCAACTTTTGTACCGTGTTGCAATCCATGTTTTCATGTTTACTTTTTAACCCTCTAATGGCTGTAAGACAATGCTTTCAAAGACTGCTTTATTTTTTTTAAAGAACCTTTTGGAATGCTCATTTGAATCACTTTTCTAAAAACCTCCCCAGTACAGAAATCATGGTACAATGAGCTAAGTGGCCAGAGTTATCTCTTAAATTATTATGGGACTGTAGACTAAAATCAGCCTGCACGCAAATAATTTAAATGAGACTGTCAGTCACAGTTGGTGGCTGTGAAGTTTACCACCATGGGCTGTAATCATTACAGTGCTGGGAAATTCAAAGGAGAATGGTAAAATATTACCTAGCAAAACCTCTTGCCTTTATACTAAGGCCTGTTTCCCATAGGTAAAAGGTGCACACTTCTTGAAATAATTTTAATTTCTTTGTACGTGCATAGATAGTGAACTGGAGCAATGATTCATTAAACTATATTCTACTGTCATACTGAATTAAGTGTGCATTTGTTGGCTCAGGGCCAGCAGTTTTTAAATGTGAGCATACAAACATAGTGAATATTAAATAAGAATAATTACATGATATTTCCTTCTTGGAAGCGTTGCTCCTGAAACCTTAGAAGTGGTTTGGCACTTTATCCTTGCTGTTGAAAAGAACTTTTAACCAGGAAGCTTGAGCGCTTTTTTAACTGGGGAAGGGGGCAGAAATGGATCTATTTAAAAAGCTAGCAAAGGGCTCAGAGTGAGCTGTTTCTAACAAAGAGATTTTTCTCCCTTTTTCTCCTCCAGACCTACCAGGTCTGCAGTGCGTGAAATACATCCAGGGACTTCAGTGGGGAACCCAGCGGATACTCCGTGAACACGTCAGGGTGACACACAGGGGGCACCAGGTCAGATTTGCCGAACTGAACAGCACCCTCTTCCTGCTGAGATTCATCAACGCCAATGTCCTGGCTGAACTGTTCTTCAGGCCCATCATCGGCCCAGTCACCATGGATGATATGATGCTAGAGATGCTCTGTGCGAAGTTATGAAGGCACGGGGGCCACACACGTGCAGTTCACCATGAAGCACAAATGAGGAGCTGTGGGCAGAAGGGTGTAAAATAGAGTAAAATAAACTTTCTTATTATTTTTACATGCATAGTATTTTTGTATTCAATTAAAGAAAAACTTTAGTTACAAACAATTAGAAAATCCTCTGTTCCATACTGTTTCATTGCAAAGGAAAACATTTGCCAACAGGTAACACACATCTCTGTACATCTTTAAGGAAAAAGCAGGGGGACTACACTCATACGCTATTTTCACAAGTTTAGCCACTCTCTCCATTGAACCTGCCAAAATCAAATTTGTAACATTAACTTATAATGTTAAGGTGTTAACCACTAATTTGATTGCGAAAAGGTTCATCAGGGTTTAAGGAGGGCTTCAAAAAATATTAAAAACCTAGGCAACATAAACAAAAATTATCTTTGTAGGTTGACTTGGCTCTATCTTCTCCACTCCCATTGGCTGTGTGGAAGACTGTCTTTGTACCAAGTCAAGTGGAAATCTGTGATCAGAGAAGCATCTGAAAGTGAAGTAGGAGATTTTTCAGAGTTTTGGTGTGGGATTTTTCTGTACACAGTAAGTAAAGTTCAACAAGAAACTTACATTCTATAAGGAGGCGCTATAGTTCCAGAAAAATCAACATCGTTATAAACCCCCCAATTATATCTCACCTTTTAGATACATTATATATGTAACTGTCACATTGAATGAGCATGGTATGAAATATAAAGTGACTTTATCGTTGGCTCCTGCTGCCCCTTTTTTTTTTTTTAATTATTTGCTTTATTTATTTATTTTTTAAAAAATTGTATGTATTTATTTATTTATTTATGGCTGTGTTGGGTCTTCGTTTCTGTGCGAGGGCCTTCTCTAATTGCGGCGAGCGGGGGCCACTCTTCATCGTGGTGCGCGGGCCTGTCACCGTCGCGGCCTCTCTTGTTGCGGAGCACAGGCTCCAGACGCGCAGCCTCAGTAGTTGTGGCTCACGGGCCTAGTTGCTCCACGGCATGTGGGATCTTCCCAGACCAGGGCTCGAACCCATGTCCCCTGCATTGGCAGGTGGATTCTCAACGACTGCGCCACCAGGGAAGCCCCCTGCTGCCCCTTTAAATGCAATCAGTAGAACTAGTTCTTCCTTGTCCCCAGATAAAATTTAGGGCACTAAATGTTTATTCACTGATAGGTAATAAATTGCCCATCAGTGATTAACACATCTAGTCTAGGGTAATAACCCATTGCAAGGAGTCTTGAAATTTCTTTTGTGCAAACCTCTTGGGCAGTCTGATGAATCCTATGGACATCTCAGAATCAGTCTCTCAGCATAATGCAGCAAATAAAAGACTTAGGATTACAAAGAAAATGAATTATGTCAAAGGATAGTACTAAAAATGTTAAACTTGGACTTCCCTGGTGGCGCAGTGGTTAAGAATCTGCCTGCCAAGGCAGGGGACACGGGTTCGATCCCTGGTCCGTGAAGAACCCACATGCTGTGGAGCAACTAAGCCCGTGCGCCACAACTACTGAGCCCACGTGCCACAACTACTGAAGCCCATGCGCCTAGAGCCCGTGCTCCACAAGAGAAGCCACCGCAATGAGAAGCCCTCGCACCGCAACGAAGAGTAGCCACCGCCCTCCGCAACTAGAGAAAGCCCGCGCACAGCAACGAAGACCCAACGCAGCCAAAAATAAATTTATAAAAAAAAATAGTTAAACTTTCTGCTGTACAGCAGTGACTCAGTTATATGTATATATACATTCTTTTTTAATATTCTTTTCCATTATGGTTTATCTCAGGACATTAACTATAGCTCCCTGTGCTATACAGTAGGACCTTGTTGTCCATCCATTTGATAAATCAACTATACTTCGATTAAAAAAATGTTAAATTTTAAAAATATTTTGAAATGTGGTATAATGATATACATCTTTATCAACACAAAATCCTATCTGGTGGCAGGTCTAATATCTAAATTTCAAGGCAGTGATCAATAGAATTGAAACTTCAAAATAATCTACGTCTATAATGTGATAAGAAAATATTTGAGATTTCCATTAGTGACTGTGTTGGGGGACCCCAAGATCAACACCCCACTCAGGGATTTGCTAGGTCTCGTGGGCCTCAGCCTATAGTTGTCTTCAGGGCTAAGACTCATCACAGAGATATGGTAAGGATATACAGCCAGATCATAGGGGAAAAGACACAGGCAGAGTCTGGAGGAATCCATGTGCAGGGTTCCCTTTGCTCTCCCCCTCCCATGGGGGGTCACAAGCACGTTATTCCTCAGCAATAAAAATTCAACAACATGGGTGTGATATTTCTGCCCAGGGAAGCCCTTTGAGACTCACAGTTTAGGGTTTCAGTTGAGGGCTGGTCACATGGGCACCCTTTACCTAGTATGTACCAAAATTCCAAACACACAGAAAGGGAGCAGGGTCTCAGCATAAACCCCCTTGTTTGCACAAACACTCTAGGCCCAGTGAGCCACTCTTTCGAGTTAATTAGGGAAGGGCGGGAACACTCCCCAAATCGAAGTTCCCAGATGTCAGCCAAGGGTCAACCTTGCAAGCAGGCCATTCCAAGGACAGCAGTCTCACTCTTGGTATGTGAACTCGTCTTCGCAATCCACTCCCTTGGCCCTTGGGCAAGGAGTCTTTACAGAATTATGGTCAGGAGAATATCAGGGTGAGGCCAACCTGCAGAATTGATTTCAATGGTGCCCTGTACGGGTCCTTCACAAAGCCAGTTAAAACGCATCCCATTAGCCACAAAGGTCTATCTTAGAAAACCAAGTGCCTTCCTCCATAACTTTCTGTATGAACCTTTTTTTTTTTTTCTTTTTTTTAACCTGGCCAGAGGTATCAATTCAGGGCCCTGCAGAGCTCTGGCCAGTAAGATGAGACTGACCCGAAGCCTTGGCAGGGCTGAGGCAGTGTCAGAATAGTCAGGGCACACATCCAAGAAGTACAGTCCCCGAGGGCGCACTGGAAACAAAGAGTTTCCGATGTTCGGGCACTCCACGCAGGACACACGTTGGGCAGGCAGCATAGGCTCACAGGGCCCCCAGTGTGGCTTCCCACCATGGTGCCTCCTGTCCTCAGGCTCTCAATCTGGCCCGAGTCATTCAGTTCAGTCCTTGCTTTCAGGCGGACTGCCTGAGGCAGTCTATTCCGAACAGTTCTGCCAGCGACACTGGTTCATCACCTGCCAAGGGTGAACTGCACTTGGAGGTGGTGAGCAGGGACGGCAGGAGCTGGCCGGCCTCCGCTGTCTCACAGGCAGTTATACACGATCTGGGCTTGGCTGTCCATCTGAAGCCGACGCGCTCCCACAGCAGCTTGCAAGGCAGAATGAAGGAACATTCTTCTACAGAAAGAGCCTAAAGCTTCCAGAAGCAGTGTTGAAAAACAAAGATCATGAATGCCCCAACCCCACCCCGTGCCTACCCAGGAGCCAAGGGTGTTTTGGTTGTTTTCTCTGTTGTTACAAAATCTGTGAGTCCTATTCACTAATCCTAACTTTACAATTTTTCCTAATCATTTCTCTTTGGCCCAGACCTTTTGTCTGCAAGAGGGACACAAGCTTTTTCACAGAATAACATTTTTTAGAACTGAACCAAAAAGACACGTCATATTCAGGAACTGGTCAGGGTGAAATTGAAACTGAGCCTCCCTAAAACCAAGTTTTCCTTACCAAGTTTATGATTAATCTCTCTATCCAAAACTTTATTCCCTTTCTTGTCTCCTCTGACCTCAATCCTGTGCGAACTGAACACAAATCAACCACAGTCAGATGACTAAAAGTGCTGTTGTCAATAACACCATTAGTGTACTAAAACTGCTATTATAGATATAATAATGTACAAATTCAGGTTGTTTCTCCAGGGCAAGGTGAGCTCACAGACCCCCAAGCCATGGACCACCTGGCTCCCGAAACCCCGATTCAGAAATGTCACAAGACGATGATTAATCCCAGCCTCTTTGTCCTTCCCCTTTAAAACATGCCTAATTCAAAGACCAAGCTGGAGTGGATCTGAGGTTTGCCTTCCACTCCCTTGCTTGGCACCCTACAAATAAACCCTTACTTTGCTGCAAACACCCGCTGTCAGAGTTTGGCTTTCTGTGCCATGGGCACATGAGCCCTTGCTCGATAACAAAAGTCTGATTTTTCGACATCTGAAAAAAATGGATTTAGATAATCCCTCCTTCCCCCATGCCTCCTGTCCTGATCATTTATCTGATGAGCAGCCTAGAAAAGGTCAAAGCCTCTCTGAAGACTGCTGCACTGAATGATCCAAGGGCCTTCCTAAGGCCTGCGCAGCAGGAGAAAGGTGAGGGAAGTAGAGTCAGGCCGTCAGTCCACTGTTGCAAATGGCAGCTAATCTGGGAAAGCAGAACACAACAGCACTCAGGCATCTCCCCTTACCAGCCACCCCGCACAGGGGTTCCAGAGTCTGATCTGCCAGCCGGGCAGAGGGGTCCCCGGGAGCACCCCCCCCACACACAACTCCAGCTTTCAGCAGGAGTCACAAGTGAGGACTGCAGTCACGCTCTGCATCGGGACTACAGAGCCCATCTGCAACTCTATCTCAAATGGCTCCACTGGAGAACAACCCCTACCCTAGGGCACCTGCAAGTGATCCAGATGGTCCAGCCAGCATTCAGACGTTTTCAGAGCTAGGGCCCCACAGAGGGGTGTCCTAAATAAATGTCCGGCAGCTCCAGAGTCTGAGTTCCCTTCACTGAGCCTGTGCCTGCTTTCAGCTGAACACAGCTCAGCGCTGACAATGAAACAGCCCGTAGCAGGCAGTATCAGGTTTTAGCTGAAATCGGGTCCAGGCAATTAGGATCTGTGAGTCCAGCATATCAAAAATGCCAGCAGCTTTTCCTCAGCAGCAGCAAAGCCGAGACGCTGTAGGGCCAGACACCTGTGTGCCAAGTCCAAGTGACAAGCCAGGTTTTCCCAAGCACTTTTCACCTTGTCAGACTTAGAGTCCAAATTGACCCAAGCAAAAATAAACACATCAGCGCAGAAAATCATCAGCCCCTAAGGGGTCAGGAATCTGATTTTACAAGCGATCATTAGCAAAATAAAAACTGCTGTCTAAAATTCTAAGTATGTATCTTCATCTGGACACTGGTTCCCTTTTCCCAAAGGCTCCAATACGTAAAAATGGAGACTTGTTTCCAATACTAAGAGCTTCAATTCCAACCTGCCAACCTGTGGCAGAAAGCAAGGGAGCTGTGTTCCATTAACACTTTTTTTTTTCCTTTGCTGTTTTCCCTGGTTGAGATGACCCCTCTAGCATTTATGAAATTAAAAGCATATACCATTTTACATTAGTTTTTACCATACATCCAGATGCAATAGCCACAAAACGCAAAGCTGTGATTTAAAATTCCTTTTCTTTCTCTTGACAAGTTTACTTAAAGCCCTAGCAGTAAATTCACCATTTACACCCTTCACATCACAGCTGCCCAGAGAACCCAGCTGGAGTGCAAGGGAAGAGGGAGGGGCAAGCTGCAGTAGCAGCTATAGGCTGAAGAAAGGGCTAGAGTGGTTCTTCCTCTGGTTTATCTAAAGCCTTGCTCCATCCCTCAGAACAGATTTAGCCTTTTTTCCCCCTCCCACCTGGGGGAGAGAGCAACTATAAACTCACTTCTATGCTAGGGCCCTTTCTCCCCCTGCCCAGAGGCGGGACGGAGAAAAACAAGTCATCACCTGGGCTGCAGCTATTCTTTCCCTCACTTTAGCGTGCATGACCAAAAGCAGACTGGGGGATGCAGTGAGCAAACTCTAGGGATGGATCTATCACGTTGACATTCCATAGGAAGCTTTTACCTCTGACCACGAACAGCCACTCAGATGCTGCTTCATACTATGGGTACCTCACTATAGCCACCCAGCTAGCGGGCTTTCGGCATTCCCTGCCTCCCTCTCTTTCCTTCTTTCTCCCCAAATAACACTGTAGCTAAATTTCAGTGAGTTGGAGTCATTCTAGCAAATTCCACCATTGTGTTGGAGGCCCCCAAGACCACCCCACATTCAAATATTCGCTAGATGATCTCACAGCACTTGCATGTAGTTGTCATCACAGCTAAGATGATCTATAGCGATGGAGTGAAGACACACAGTTGAATCAAAAGGGGGGAAAGACACAAGCAGAGTCGGGTGGAATCCATAAGGCTTCATTATAATCTCTCTCTCCCATGAGGGGTCATTCAGGGTGCACTCTTCCCCCTTCCCGCCCGCCTCATCCCCACCCCACTCCAACAAAAATCAGCAACATGTGTGTAACGTTTTTTTCCCAGGGAAGCCCATTCCAGACATCGCTGGAGTTTTTGTTAGGGGTTGGTCACATGAACACCCTCTACCTAGCATGTACCAAAATTCCAGACTCCCGGCAGGAAATCAGGAACTCAGCATAAGCCACATTGTTTGCACAAACAACCTAGGCACAGTGAACCACCTTTATCACTTAGGGAAGGGTAGGAATACTCCTGAAATGGTACTGCCCAGATTTAGCCAAGGGCCGGTGTTGCATGCAGGCCTTTCTAAGGATAGCACTCTTAAGCTTGCTATGTCAACTCTTTCCTGCACGGACACTGCTAATACTACTGTGCTGTGTTATGTGCATTCATAATTAAAGGAGAGGCTAAATTTCAGTTAGAGTTTAATGAAAATAACTATAACTATTTTTTCCCAAATTCATTGCACCCCTAATTTCTATCCACTGGCTCCTCCGACAGAGGGGATGTTCATTGATTACTGATTCAGAACCACTGCAGGTTAATAGCTCATTTTTCCCAGACTAAGGCTTTCGCAAGTTAAGTGCCTGCAGTGGGAGAGCAGGGGCTTCTAACATCCCCCCACCTTGTAGGTCTAGTCCTGCTTCCTCATCTTGCTCCCTACACTTGCAGATGCCCATGGGGTTGGAAGACGTCAAGGAGGAAGAGGTAAAGGGAGAAGAGTTCTCACCGGGCTGATGCCCCTCGCTCTGTACTTTTCTCTGGCCACGACAGATGTTTAGCGTTAACTCCCTCTTACCTCGTGGGCACTTGCATACATTATCGGAGAACTTCCTCCACCTTTCTCTCATCCCAGATCTCTTGGGATCTCTCTCCTGTAACTACTTGTATATTCCTTCTGGTCTTGCTTCTCGTTCCCCAGTCCCCAGATCTCTTTCTTTCTCTCCAGCTCCTTCTACTAAGTCTTTTCACTCCGCTAGGCAACTCTTTTGGGCAGGACGTAAGCTGAACCTGTGGAAGCAGCCGTGTGCGCTCCCGCTCTCGTGCTGTCTTGCCCCTCCCCCTTTACGAGGGAAACAGCTTCTGCTTTGGCAAACTTGGAGCGTGTAGGCTGCCCAACCCGGCCCCCTGTTCTGTACTCTGCCGTTCCGTGTTCTACCTACTTTAGATTTCCAGGTGAGAGTCAGACACCAATCCCTGATACTCCCCAAACTGCAGTGGACACAGATGAATTCTCCAAGTCGTCCCCTTAAAGTCCTTTTGTTGACTTACCTTGAAATGGGAAGTACCTCCGCCACTCCACCTTTGCCTTGCCCTCAGCACGCAAATGGTGCTCCCTAACATTTCTGTCTCCTTTCCGACTTCCATACTTTAATACGCTTGATGTGGGTGAGGGATTAACAATCACGTCAACCTTGCAGTTCTTGCATGGTGATTTTAAACCTCATTCAGCATCTTGTTTTCTTTGTGCCTCAACAGAAACTTGCGACGGAATCCTATTTTAACGTCCAGTTATTAATGGGCATTCATTAACGTTCCTTTCCTAAACAGTTGAACTACGATCCACAGGTAAGTCCAATGGGAGTCTTTTCTTGGTACACATGATGATTTCAATCTCTGTCTCAGTTGTATTAAATTTGACCCTCACCTTCTTCTTTTCCATTTTCCTGTTTTAAAATTCTTTTCCTTATAAAATAATAAGGGCAAAGTGCAAGAAACTATTTAGATATTTCACAAACACTGTGATGGGCACACTAAGATGGCAAAACTTTAGAAATGCAAGTGTTGGTTGGCAAGCAGCACTGTCGTGAGAAAGCTCCAAATGTTCTCTCATCAGGTGATGGATGAAAGTCCACATTCAGCACAGGAAAGGTAGTTCTGGGGTTCAAGTGTATACTTCACTGAGGTGCTGATACTATCTGTAAAGATTAGTTTGGCTTATAATATTCTTTTAAATTACTAATACCAACAGAGAAGTTCACACCTTAGAATTACTAAGTTAGATTTCCTTCCTTCCTTCCTTCTTTCTTTCTTTCCTCCCTTCCCTTCTTCCTTTCCTCCTTCCTTCCTCCCTTCCCTCCCTCCCTCCCTCCTTCCTTCCTTCCAAATAATACTAATCACTAAGAGGTGCAGTGAATAAATGACAGTTTGTCTCTACTGAAAAACAAGAGAACTTTTGGATTAATCTTGTTAGAGAATTTAGATCTGGATGTAAGAGGTTGGTAGAATGATTGAGGTGGGGGGCAAGCGAGAAGGCCTGACAATAGGTAGAAGAAGGTCTTTTGATAGAAGCCACAGAACCTGAATGCCTACTTAGAAATTCTGTCCGAGTGGTTGCAGTGATCTCACTCTTTTGTTGCCCTCTTTTTCTATCATCGGTTGTTGGTGTCCCCTGTAGCACTGAAATTTCTTTTCATTTTGACTTAATTTCATCTTGCATTTACATGAGGTATGATGAAACATGACCACTAAAGTGAAGGTGAGTGAGATACTGCTCTGAAGAGAAATATACCAATAAACAGTCATCTACAAATTCTTTAGAATAGTAAACTCAGGCATTATCACATCAGTTACTAAGTTATGTGTATGGATTTAAGAAGCCACCATTTAGTGTTTTAAAGTAACAATACCAGAGAGTTGGGCAGACTTGTTCATTTCTTCTTATGGAAGTCTTACTGATCAATAGTGCTGAATTCAACTCTTTTCTATTCTATTCTTGTCTGTATGAGTAATCGGTGATGTCCAACCCTGAACCTAACGTTTGAGGTCAGAAAATCTCATCAAACCATATGCCCAATTTTAGAGCAGAAGACCAAAAGTTCTGGCAGATATTTTAAGAGTGCTTTAAGTGATTAGAGAAAGATGCAAGATGGTCTACAGAAAACAAAATGTAAAAATAAGTAGAACAGAAATAGGAAGGTAGCAAATAGCAGAGGATGGGGGACAAAATAAGCAGGGAAAGGGGGAAAATAAATTCGTAATATAAAATGTCAAATTTACGTAAAATAGTCTAAATTATTACATTGTTTTACTCTTATTTCATGGATACAAAAAACCATAGAGTAGGGACTTCCCTGGTGGTCCAGTGGTTAAGAATCTGCCTTCCAATGCAGGGGAAGCAGGTTCGATCCCTGGTCAGGGAACTAAGATCCCACATGCCACAGGGCAACTAAGCCCATGCGCCGCAGCTCCTGAGCCCACACGCTCTACAGCCTGTGTGCCACAACTAGAGAGAAGCCCACGAGCCGCAACGAAGAGCCCATGCACCACAATGAATGATCCCGCATGTCACAACAAAGATGCTGCATGCCACAACTAAGACTCAACAGAGCCAAATAAATCAATAAACTAATTAATTTTTTTAAAAACATAGTGTATTTCAAGTAAAAGAACTATTTATTGTACCAAGATCTGTTTTGAGTGCTTTTCAAGGAGTATATCTTTCAATCCTTACAATAGCTCTACAAGTTAAATCCATACTATCTTCCCAAATGAGTTAAGTCAAGGCTCAGTGATTGGGTATCTTTCCCAGGCCCCCATCACTAGCATAAGGCATGGCTGGAATTTGAAAGTAGTCCTGTATGATGAGCGCATCTGAGTTTCTACCACCACACCACACTGCCTCCAACTTAGCTGCAGGAGCTAAATAGAAGTAAGTACATTTGTGACACTTTATAGAATACATCTAATATACCTTATTTTAAAATCCAGGTACCTAAGACTACTTTTGGTTTTTGGCTGTGGTGTTGCCATTGTATAGTTACAGTGGACACATTTTCCAGACCAGAAATTGGGACCCAAGGTATGACAAGGAGAGTTGCAGGTTTGTACACATTTATATGAAAAATCTTATGAAGATATAAAATGTAAAGTACATTTAATTCTATGTTTAACAAGTCGCCTTAACTGCAAAGAAGAAGTCACATGAAATATGGTCCACTTGGAAAATACCAAACATATGGTTCTGTAAGACATGCTTCTCTCCTTTATAGCCAAATGTTTTTGATGCTCTCAGGACCAGCCTTTACCCTTACTAATTTAGTCACAATTCTTGTTTAGCTAAGGACTTTGAAGCCATTTCATGCTTCAGTGCAGAAAGGTATTTAATGTTAGGATTCTGACATTTAAAAACACACGTAGAGGTTTTAATAACGTTGATGTAATTACAATGCTTTAAGTGGTTCTTTCTTTCCTACCTCCACGACGCAACTGTAATGAGTCCAATGCTACTATTATCATTGCTTTTTAAATTATAAATAAGGGAATTGCCAATGTGGAAAATGAATCCTAATTCAAATTAGGCATAACGTGTAGAATATAAAATACATGAAAACTTGCTTCTTTGGCTTCCTTTCTTCCTGCTACAAGATAAAATGATTACTTTTAATTAGCCCCCAAACCACTCATATCAATACATATATCTGGTTAAATACTAGAAATTATTTACCTGGGCATCTTATACAGGACAACATTTAAACAGTGGATGAATGATAGATAAATCCTTCTAATCAATTGGATGACTGATTGAATCTGTGGTTCCATAATTAGAGAATGGTATTTCTCACTGTCCATACCAAAAATACCAAAATGAAAGTAAATCCACTGGTTTGTAGACAGCTTCACTATTTAGTTTTATAATTATTAACACAGTATTATGGGGCCTGTATGCAGACTGCAGATATACTTATATGAATTGGATCACTATTAGGAGGTAAGGCATATTCTTTTTGCTTCACCACAATTCATACTACTACTTATTGTCATATATATTCTATTTTACTCACGTGGGTTATCTTCTGGGCTTCTAGGATTTTAAGAATTATTACTCTTGAGTGAGAGGATGACAGAAAACATATACATGTTATATTAGCCATTATATTAAAAAAAACCCTTGGACACCTAAATTAGATTAATCATATATGTGAGTGTGCCAGTTAATCACTTTCTGACACTTAACCCCAAATTCTTTGCCTTGGTCTGTGATATCACAGGCACACCCTATAAACATTTCTCTTTTGCCAGTGGCACAATGTTGACTTCAACAATAGAAAAAACTTAAGGGACGCTGCCAGGCAATAGCAGCAGGAAGACACTTTCCTTCCAGATCTGGTCCTCCTTTCTTATTATTCAGCACGGGAGCCTAGTGACTCTCGTGGATCAGCTCCAGTCAGCTTCACTCACCAGCCACACCCTCCCCACTCAGTGGCCCACCAGCTGTGATCTGTGGCCTCTGGCAAGTTTCTCTGACCATGGAGGATGCCTGCCCCTGCCCTCTTTGAAGAGGTCTGAACCTCAGTCTTGGGAGGACCCTCTGCTAAGTTACTGTTCCGACATTGTCAACTCTCCTCACCCTAGATATTGTAATTATTTGTTTTAAAACTTGCTATCCCTAGACCCCTTCAAGTCTTCTTTTACCCCATTTAGTGTTTAACTCTCTTTTATTCATTATTAATTCTTTATGTTAATCTTCCCTATTCAAATTACTGGTGGTATTTCTTTTCCTCCCTGTATCTGGACATACATAATGAACAACTAAAGTCTAGAAAATTTTATTCTAGATAAGATGCACCAAAAATTGTTATAGGCAAGTTAACAGAGTGTTCTAGGAAATATAACTTGAAGCATGATCTATTGTATGCCAAGTTTAAATTCTGTGTGCATGAATGGAGGCCTACTTTTTTTTTTAACATCTTTATTGGAGTATAATTGCTTTACAATGGTGTGTTAGTTTCTGCTTTATAACAAAGTGAATCAGTTATACATATACATATGTCCCCATATCTCCTCCCTCTTGCGTCTCCCTCCTTCCCACCCTCCCTATCCCACCCCTCTAGGTGGTCACAAAGCACCGAGCTGATCTCCCTGTGCTATGCGGCTGCTTCCCACTAGCTAGCTATTTTACGTTCGGTAGTGTATATATGTCCATGGGAGGCCTACTTTTTTATGTTATTTTATATCAATAAACTTTAAAGAATACTAAAAGGCTGACTTTCTCATAAGGAGAAAGCTGAAAACCAGGACCATGAATTTTCATCCTAAGATATCTGAAGTTATGCTGAAAAACGATTTGAAGAAAAGTCGATCTCCAAGGATGCACACAAGGTACATAGAAAACCATGTAGGTGGGGCCTTTCCCTCAGTCATCATTTCATACACATGCCAACAAAATGCCAGGAAGTTATAACTGGGTGGACTGGGTGTCCTTTGTTCTCAAAACATTTTTTTTCTCTTTGTATGTAGGTAAGGATTTGCAGATCAATAAGCATTTTGATTTCAGCATGCAATTACATTCTCTTTGCTTGAGTTCCTCTGAGTTATGCACAAGGCTTCCTCCTCTGATGCCACCGTGTATTTTTTTTTCTGCTGTGATTTCAATGTATGCTGATGGCAAGTTAAATTATGAAAAACCTTGGTCTTTATTACCATCAAGATGTGGATATCAAAGAAAGGTAAAGATACAAATTAGACGGTACTAGGAAACTTGAACGTAGTTCAAGAAATAAATAGAAATAAATCATTTTCCGTTACACTTTCCTTATTCTTCCCTGTGCCATGCACCTCCAATTTTTATCAATGATTTTACTCTAGCCAAGGGCAAAGTAGAGCAGAAAGTTGAATAATTCTGAAAAAGTATATTAAAAAGTTTGACTATTTGTTTGAAAATATTTAATTTTCTCACACCCATTTTTGTTTCACCAGTAAATGCCCTTTGTTAACTGAACTGGCAAATCTGTGAAAGACACAAACCTTAGTGCTAGGCCATTTAGATTGAATAATTTTGACCAGGTTGTGTTGATGGCATTTTTACCATCATCAGTTCCTTCTTAATAGAGGACATGTATTTACTCAACAAACACTTACTTAGCATATATATGCCAGACATCAGTATTCTCAAGGCTAGATTATTTGCCCAAATCTGAGGAGGCAAAATCCTATGAGAGGCCTTTCATTGGTTAATACCTCTTTCCTTCAAAATACCGATATGCAAAAGGTTAAGTGAAAGTTCTCTCTTTCCTGGAGGCACCCTGCACTGCTCCCCACATTATTCCAGAGGTATTCATTTCAGTTAACAAATTAAAATATAAATTAGAGGACTTTCAGTAGTTTTTAGACACTTTAGGAATGGCAAGGCTTTAAGGTCTCTTCTCTTACCCTGGAAATGTACAAGTCACCAATTCAGATCATCAGAAAAAACTTGGCCTCATCTTTGGGATACCTAAACCCACTTATAAAAAAACAAGTCAAGAGTCTCATGCTCTATCTACTGAACTAGCCGGGCTACTGTCCATCGGCAGATGAATGGAAAAAGAAATACATACAGTGGAATATTACTCAGCTTTAAAAAAGAAGGAAATCCTGCCATTTGTGACAATGTGGATAAACCTGGAGGACGTTATTATAAATGAAATAAGCCAGTCATGGAAGGGCAAATACTGCAGGATTCCACTTATATGAGCTATCTAATACAAATTCATAAGAGCAGAGTACAACAGTGGTTACCAGGAGCTGTCAGGTAGGAGGAAATAGGGAGTTGTTATTTAATTGGTATAAAGTTTCAGTTACACAAGGTGAATTAGTTCTAGAGGTCTACAGCATAGTGCCTATAGTCAGTAATACTATACTGTGCACTTAGACATGTGTTGAGGATAGATCTTATATTAAACGTTCTTACCACAGAAACAAACAAACCAAAAAACCCAAAGGGACACAAGGAACCTTTTGGAGGTGATGGATATGTCTACTATTACCTTGATTTTGGTGATGGTTTCACATGTATATGCATATGTCAAAACTCATCAAACTGTGTACGTTAAATATGTGCAGTTTTTTGGTATATATATAAAAAAAAAACCCAAACAAGTCAAAACACAAATCAACAAATATTTCTGGCCACGTGCCATTTGTTGCAGTTGAGTTCATTTAAATATTTTAAAAGGCTTAACACTTTTCTAAAGAACTCTCCTACTTTCTGAGTCTTTTCTCATGTTGCGTCGGTCTTCTCAAAGTTCCATCTGATAGTTAAAATTCTGTCTACTTTTCAAGGCCATTTCAAATAATTCTTTCTCCAGGAAACTGTTTTATCTATCAAACCAAGATAATTTCTTCTCCTCCACAATACTTCCTAACTTGTTTCTTAAAGTTTTATAACATCAAAGGGTACCGTAAGAGTGAACGACCACCTTTCTCTGATGTTTTGTTCTGTTTAGTTTTCACTAATGTATTAGGAACACATCGTATGCTTTTTTTTTTAATATTCATTCTTTCTCAGATTCTTTTCCCATCTAGGTTATCAGAGAATATTGAGTAGCGTTCCCTGTGCCATATAGTAGGTCCCTGTTGGTTATCTATTTTATATACAGTAGTGAGTGTATGTTAATCCCAAGCTCCTAATTTACGCCCCCCTCCATATTTCCCCTTTGGTAACCATAAGTTTGTTTTCGAAATCTGAGAGTCTGTTTCTGCTCTGTAAATAAGTTGATTGTGGAATCTAATTTTAAAAAGTGATATAAACGAACTTATTTACAAGACATCCTATGGTTTTAATTAATGAGCAGGGCTGGAAAGATTACTCAGATTATACTTCCTAAAATAAAAACATAATTTCTCTATTAAATTCCTCCAATAATGAGGCCAAAACGAACTTTATCATTGGAAAATCATAAAAGGAAAGTGAGAAACCTCAGAGATTTTCATGCAAAATTGCACCCTGCCTCCACGCTATGTTTGGAGCACCCGTCTCAGGAATCCTTCCCTACTTAGAATGTGGAGAGGTTTGATGGGGTTGCAGAGCAAGGACTCCTTCCCCTTCTTCGTGGTGGGCAATCTCCTCCCCTTCTGAACAGTGGCAGCTGCCAGGCACCCCAGTGGACATCTCTTCCCAAACCTTTTCAGCGCCCTGAGGGCAGGCAGCAGCTGAAGGCAGTCAGGGGTGGGGAATCTTTCCTTCCCTTGGACAGGGATTGCTAGCTGCAGTGCTGCAATTTCCCTGGTGTCTAGAGTTTCCCCGGATGTCCCTCTCCAAGTCCCAGAAGACACCTTGGCAACATGGAGCGTTTCCCTCAGCTCCAGGTGACCCTGCGGTAACTGCCCCCTGCCCCAAATCCCCATGGAACCTCAGTGCCTGAAAGAGGCTCTCCACCTCCCAGGTCTACTTTCTTTCATTTTCTTTTCTCCAAGTGTGGGGATTTACATCAAGTAAGAGTTAAACTAACAGAGAACAGAAGGAAACTTTTAGCCGGTTATGACGTTGACACAGGGGAGAGGAGGAGGAATTAAGTAAATTACGATTTAATAAGAGTTCTTCTGCCAAAAAAAATTACGGTTGGACCAGAAATGTGTTGGATTTGGTAGGCCAGCATCAAGTTCCTCTCCCTAAAAGCACCCAACAGTTTTTTGAGGAATTACTTCTTTATTGAATGCAGTCTGGTGGGCTGTGAACAATGGCTCTGTCCTCCCCCAACTAAGGGGTGGGCACATGACCCAATCCAAACCAGTGTAAATCTTGGGCAGAGAAATAAAGATCAACAGTGGTTGTAATTTCATTCCTCCCTGGTGTGGGAGATGTGGGCAGGGATGTTCTGACTGTCCCAACTACTGATTTCCATTTGGGGCCTTAAAGACAGCCTTGGTTCTGGCCCATTGGAAAACCTAGCCCCTGATAGTTTTCCACATAAACTCTGTTTAACATCAGCAAAATGGGATTATTTTTGTTGCTTAAAACCAAAGAAACTTCATTATATAATGGTATAACTCAGAAAAGTAAGCTATAGAATGAACACTGATGTCTCAAGTATATTAAGCCCTTATTACCTGGTCTGTGGCTTGCCTGACAATGTAACAAGATTAAGCACCAAATATGTCAACATTGAGTATATAAGGGAATCTGCTTGTTTTTGTACACTCCACAGGAAAAAAATCTGCAGCATTTGAAAATATTTTGTTCACTTCAAAGAGATCTGACAAACAGTGCTCTGGAATGGTTCTAAACCTCAGGCGTAAACAAACTAAATGATGAAAACATGAATTCCTCCTCTTCCCTTTTAGATAAGATTGCTTGCAGTAATAAGCACCAGTGTCGCCAGGGATATAGTCAACTGTACACTGTCTGAATGGAAGGCCAGAACAATTTGTTCCATATAAAATTTACACCATTAGTTGGAAAATTTATAGTACTGGGAAAAGATAATTTCCTTTAAAACATTTATAGGTGAGAAAAATATATAAGCTAGAAATTTTGGAACAGATTCCCTTATTAATGTATTTTATCATGTAGAAGTTTGAATGCCAGTGTGCTTTTCGATACATGGCCCAAGTGCTTTATGACTGAAGTTTCTTTGCTGTTTCAAGAAAGGTAAGGGCCTAAATGAACAAAATAAATAAGTAAATAAACGAACCATGTTGAGAATATGGTAACATCACAACATAAGCCCATACAATGAAAATCAACTATAGTAAATATTACTCTTAAAGATTCCTGAGGATTCTTAAAAATCTCCTCTTTGGAGATCGTCATGGTATTGCCTGTCACTATAGTGAGTCCAAAACTACCAGCACTAGTTTGTCCTGCACTATCGGACTAGATTGCTCTTTCTTAGGTGAGCTCCAGCTTAAACCGTTTCCCCATGCTTCAGGTTCATGTTTCAAAGAAAAAAAAAAAGCTTTTATAGAATACTAGAACCACACCCATTGAGGTAAGAAGCTCCAACTGTCACAGCTACTGGGAACAGAGGCCGAGAAAGAAGAGTCAACTCTCCCATCTCATGCTAACTCCCAGGCTTAAGATAGTTAGAATTTTCTACGCATTGAAATTTTGGCAAACTGACTTCTCAAGAGTCTCATATGTGGTTAATATGACTCCACTCTACACTAGTAAATTATCCTCATGGCAGATCTTAAGTCAACTGCAGCCTGCTTTAGTTGTACCTCACTTTTGTTTATAACTCCATCTTGTGGTTTACCCTATTAGGTGGTAATCAGCTGGTAATTTGCCATCCAAAGTTAGTTGATTAAACAATAATAGCTACCAGTGTAGATCATGTGCAAGGTTCTTAACAGACTTTGTCAAATTTAAACCTGAAAGGTGGGTATTATTATCTCCATTGTATAGACTTAAAAAAAAAAGGAAGGTTCAAACAACAATAACAAAAATAAATGAAAAAAACCAAACCAAACAAAAACAAACATGTAGATACAGAGAACAGAGTAGTAGTTACCAGAGGGGAAGGGGTGGGAGGGGAAGGTGCAAAATGGGTAAAGGGGATCAACTGTATGGTGATGGATGAAAACTTAAATTCTTGGTGGTGAGCACGCTGTAGTGTATACAGAAGTAGAAATATAATGTTGTCCACATGGAGCTTATAAACCAATGTTACCTCAATTAAAACAACAAAAAAGAAAGGAAGGCTCAGAGGAACCTGTCTGAGGTCACACAGACAGTAAGAGAACAAGATCTTATGCACATGTAGACTCCAAAACTGTTCTTTATCCTTTACCATGTTACCCACGTACAAACAACCATCAGTAATTTCATTTTAGAGCTGGGAGTCTATTCAGATGCAGTAAAGTGTGATAGATAATAGAATAAACTTTAGAACCAACTTAGGCCTTATTCCTATGTTAGCCTCTTACTTGAGGGTGACCCTGGGAAAGTAAGGTAACCTCACTTCTCTGTGACTCAGTTTCCTCATCTGCAAGATGGGGATAATAACAGAAACTACCTTATAGAGGTGTTGTAAAGATCAAATGTGTAAATGCACAGAAAGTTTTTGGAGGTGTTTGGCACACACGTGCTCCATTGCTTCATAAATGTTAGGTATTAATACTCCATATGTGACTGCTGGGGACATGATTTCCCCTTGTCAGTTTTGATCAAGTCTAGGATTCTGGGGGCACTGCTTTCAAACTGTATGGTGTGGCTTCCTTGAGACCTCTTACTGATCAGGTAGTATTAATTATGTGGCCAACATCAAATTAGGCAGATGCAGGATAAAAAGCAGCATAAGATAGTTTCACTCTGCATAAAGAATTTCTAGCTGGAGTCAAGTTACAAAAGAAAAAGGCACAGCTAAATAGCTGAAGCTAAGTGGGTGACTGGCTGCCCACAAGGAGGCCTAGCACGATGGAAGTAACTGCTTGGTTTCGTCTTGTCCAGCCCCTGGCCCTCTTCATTGTAGGCCTAGAAATCCAAGTTCCTTGGTGCCCCTTCTAGTTATCTATCCCCGCCTAAAAATATCACCCCAGAACTTCGTGGCTTCAACCAGCAGTAGTCATTTACTATCTCTCACAGTTTCTGGGCTCTGGGAATTGGGAGACAGTTCAGTTGGGTGGTTCTGTCTCAGTGTTTCTCACGTGTCTGCAGTCAGTTGGTGGCTGAAACAGGAACAAGAGGTTGGATCTGGAGTAACAGGAGGCATTTCACTCTCTTCATACAGTCTCAGGCTCTCTCCATGTGGTCTCTCCAACCTGGTAGCCTCAGGGTAGCCAAACGTCTTACTTTTTTTTTTTAGTTTCTCAGTGCTTATAAAAGTTTTATTTACACTACACTATAGCCAAATACATGTGCAATAGCATGATGTATAAAAAACACAATGTATATACCTTAATTAAAAAATAATGCTGTTGGAAAACTAGCATGAATAGACTTGCTTGATACAAGGTTGCCACAAACGTTCAAAAATCACATATCTGTGAAGTACAGTAAAGCAAAGCACAATAAAATGAAGTATGCCTGTATCAAATTTTTTGATGCTCGATTAGTTCCAAACTCAAAATGTCTGTGTGTGTGTGTGTGTGTGTGTGTGTGTGTGTGTGTGTGTGTGTACATGTATGCATGCAGGCGTCCATGGTGACAGGGTAGAGATAGTGGGGTGGTTGATAAACTTAAATCCAAACTTTATAGTAGTCCAACTGCTAATCAATTAAAAAATTCAACCACAAGCAGACCTCTTACTTGATGTTCAGGGATCCGAAGGGTGACTGTCCCAGGCCAAATAGGCAGAAGCTTTCCCCAGACACCAAAGTCACTTCTACTGCATTCTCTTTGTCAAGGCAGTGACAAAAGTCTGCCCAGCTTCAACAGGAGAGTACACAGGCCCCACCTCTCAGTAAGAAGAAAGTCAAAGCATTTGCATTAATGTTTTAAATCACCACAGTGCCTCAGAACTGTTTGTATCCAGGATGTATCTAAATTCACAGGGCTATCACATCAAATTGGAAAGTTAATTTATAATTAGAATCACAAACTGAAGCCAGATTGACTTTTTTAACAGACAGGCTATGCTAGATACCAAAATATCAGAATGTCAAATGCTGCATATGGAATGAGACAAGAAGAAAAAAACTATTTGAAATGTTTAATATCACTAGGAGTTCACCTCCTCACTGTTAGGGAGATCAGGTTGGCATGACTGGGCTTTTGTTTTCCAAGACAGTATTGCATTGATGTGCCAACATTTGCTTCTCCCCCCTTACCTAAAATTTTTGTTGCCAAATATATTTCCTCCAAATTGAACATTTAAAAAAATGTTATTATGATACCCACTATGTTTTGCTGTCCTGGGATGAGTGTCTCTTTAACAAATCTTTGTGCTTAGAGGATAATCTTATTTATGTAACAGGAATCAAACTCAAACTAAAATTTAGTTGTTCAAGAAATATTCAGTCGTTTATTCTTGAAATCAAACTGACCTCAAGTGCTAAAAGTGAAGTGAATTAAAACTGACCTCAAGTGCTAAACCCACAGGGCCAGTGAGATATTCAACCCTAATCATTCTTCAGACTTCCCCTCTCCCAGTTTTGGCCCCAAATCCTGGGTCTAATGGTGATCCCTATGCTGCTCCTGGTCCTAATGCCCCTCTCTGTTATTTCTTTGCTATACTTCAAACATAGCAATCTTCAGCAAGGCTGGAAACCACATAGCTCAAGTCTAGCCCTACCTGCATTCTTGCCAAACCCCTAGAAAATTGCTACCAAATGGCGTGCTGATCCTAGATGTGAGCAAGACAACTGTGAAAGTTTGAAAAAAGTCATAAAAACATAGAGATTCTGTGTAAAAAAAATAATACCTTTTAAAATCTCACCCCCCAAAATAAAGTACTTAGGAATAAATCTGACCAAGGAGGTGAAAGACTTATATGCTGAGAATGACAAAACATTAATAAAGGAAACTGAAGATGATTCAAAGAAATGGAAAGGTATCCCATGCTCTTGGATTAGAATTAATATTGTTAAAATGGCCATACTACCCAAAGCAATCTACAGATTTAATGCGATCCCTATCAAATTACTCATGACATTTTTCACAGAACTAGAACATACAAATTTTATATATGGAACCATAAAAGACCCAGAATTACCAAAGCAATCCTGAAGAAAAAGAACAAAGCAGGAGGCATAACCCGCCCAGACTTCAGACAATACTACAAAGGTACAGTAATCAAAACAGCATGGTATTGGCACAAAAACAGACATATGGATCAATGGAACATAATAGAGAGTCCAGAAATAAACCCACACACCAATGGTCAATTAATCTTCAACAAAGGAGGCAAGAATACACAATGGAGAAAAGAGAGTCTCTTTAGCAAGTGGTGCTGGGAAAGTTGGACAGCTGCATGTAAATCGATAAGTTAGAACACATCCTCTCAGCATGCACAAAAATAAACTCAAAATGGCTTAAAGACTTAAACATAATACATGATACCATAAAACTCCTAGAAGAGATCATAGGCCAAACATTCTCTAACATAAATCATACCCATGTTTTCTTAGGTCAGTAACCCAAAGCAATAGAAATAAAAACAAAAATAAACAAATGGGACCAAATCAAACTTACAAGCTTTTGCACAACAAAGGAAACCATAAACAAAATGAAAAGACAGCCTACGGAATGGGAGAAAATATTTGCAAATGATATGACCAACAAGGGCTTCATCTCCAAAATATACAAACAGTTCATACAACTCAACAACCAAAAAAACCAAACAACCCAATCAAAAAATGGGCAGAAGACCTAAATAGACATTTCTCCAAAGAAGACATACAGATAGCCAGTAGGCACATGAAAAGATGCTCAACATCACTAATTATTAGAGAAATGCAAATCAAAACTACAATGAGGTACCACCTCACACCGGTCAGAATGGCCATCATTAAAAAGTCTACAAATAACAAATGCTGGAGACAGGGTGGAGAAAAGGGAACCCTCCTACACTGTTGGTGGGAATGTAAGTTGGTACAGCTACTATGGAAAACGGTATGGAGGTTCCTCAGAAAACTAAAAATAGAATTACCATATGACCCAGCAATCCGACTCCTGGGCATAAATCCAGACAAAATTATAATTCAAAAAGATACATGCACCCCTATGTTCATAGCAGCACTATTCGCAATAGCCAAGACATGGAAACAACCTAAATGTCCATCGGCAGATGAATGGATAAAGAAGGTGTGGAACGTATATACAATGTAATACTACTCAGCCATAAAAAAGAACAAAATAATGCCATTTGCAGCAACAATGGATGCAACTAGAGATTATCAGACTAAGTGAAGTAAGTCAGAAAGAGAAAGACAAATACCATACGATATCACTTATATGTAGAATCTAAAAAGAATGGTACAGGGACTTCCCTGGTGGCACAGTGGTTAAGAATCCGCCTGCCAATGCAGGGGACACGGGTTCGAGCCCTGGTCTGGGAAGATCCCACATGCCGTGGAGCAACTAAGCCCGTGTGCCACAACTACTGAGCCTGCACTCTAGAGTCCGTGAGCCACAACTACTGAAGCCCGCGTGTCTAGAGCCCTTGCTCCGCAACAAGAGAAGCCACTGCAATGAGAAGTCTGCGCACCGCAACGAAGAGCAGTCCCCACTTGCCACAACTAGAGAAAGCCTGCGTGCCGCAACGAAGACCCAACACAGCCAAAAATAAATAAATAAATAAATTAATTAATTAATTAAAAAATAGAAAGAATGGTACAAATGAACTTATTTACAAAACAGAAATAGATTCACAGATGTAGAAAACAAACTTATGGTTACCAGGGGGTAAGGGGGTGGGAGGGATAAATTGGGAGATTGAGATTGACATATACACACTACTATATATAAAATAGATAACTAATAAGGACCTACTGCATAGCATAGGGAACTCTACTCAGTACTCTGTAATGGCTTATATGGTAAAGAATCTAAAAAAGAGTGGATATATGTATATGTATAACTGATTCACTTTGCTGTATACCTGAAACTAATACAGCATTGTAAATCAACTATACTCCAATAAAAATTAAAAAACAAAATTAAGCGACTGCAGAAAAATGAGATGAAGGAGATAATGGTCAATGTATCCTTAAAATTTGTTTAAATATGATACACACAAAATTTGTCTTCAAAATTCACTGCAAAATTCATTCTCCTTGCTGCTGAAAAATGTCAAAGATGCTATGAGACTAAAATGTTTAGTTAGTCTGGGAGGTTACACTATAGCTCCTAGTATTTAGAAAAACTGGTTGAAAAAAAAAACCAACTCAGGCGATTAAGATCACACAAATAGTTCTTGACAAGCTCTTGCTAGTAAAATGTTTCTGTCTTTCTCAGTAGAATTACCCAGATATCAATAAACATTATTTAACTAATAACTAATTAACAATAAACAATTCCTGCATTTTAACTGAGAGGCAGTTTAGCAGAGTGAATAATAACCTGCCCTCTGAAGTCAGACTGCCTGGATTGAAATCTCAGCTCCACCACTTACTAGCTGTTAAGTTTCTGAACTTCTGTAGTTTGCACATTTATAAAATACTAAAGTAAAAAAAAAAAAGGTAAAAAAAATAGAGATTCTGCACTCCAATTACTCTCCAAATATTTGCAATTTCACATTCCTTTAAATTTTTTTATTGAAGTACCATTGATTTATAACATTTTATAAGTTTCATGTGTACATTATATTTCTACTTCTGTATACACTCAAACATGGTCACCACCGATAGTTTCCATCTATTACCATACAGTTGATCCACTTTACCTATTTCACCCTCTCCCCCTCTGCCCCTTACCCTCTTGTAACCATTACTCTGTTCTCTGTACCTCTGTGTTTGTTTTTATTTGGTTTGGTTTGTTCATTTACATTGTTTTTTGTTTGTTTGTCACTCCTTTTCAGAGAGACAAGAAATGTCTTCTACCTAAGCAGGATTTCATAATTTCTATAGATCAGTGACTGCTGAGTATTTTCCATTCTTCTCTGTTCTGAATGAAAGCTTTTATGGCATTTATCCTGTCCCTGATTTATCACTGCATATTCAATGTATATCTCAGATCACAAAAAGGAACATCTGGATCCTATGGAGAAGAGGATAGATCACCCAGAGATCCTGGATGCTCAGCTGGATGCAGTGCCTGGATTGCACTTTGGGTTATCTTGCTTGAGGAGGAGGGTTATCTTGCTTGAGGAGGAGGGTTATCTTGCTTGAGGAGGAGGGTTATCTTGCTTGAGGAGGAGGGTTATCTTGCTTGAGGAGGAGGGTTATCTTGCTTGAGGAGGAGGGTTATCTTGCTTGAGGAGGAGGGTTATCTTGCTTGAGGAGGAGGGTTATCTTGCTTGAGGAGGAGGGTTAAGGTGTTCCATATGTGGGAAAAAGCACAAAATGGATATATGGTGACCAGAAGGATAAACACCGGAAGAGGCTGTCTATCTATTCACAAATTGGGGTCTTCTTCTTCCTGGGTACACGGCTAGAATACACCATTGAGGATTACCTCTTACCTTTCAGTTAGGTGTGGACATAAGATGGAGTTCTAGCCAATGAGATGTGAACAGAAGTGATATGTGCCACTTCCAAACTGATGCATACAAACGGTATCCTTGATGTCCTCCACGCCTTTTCTCCTCTGCTAGCTTGATGCAGATGAGCACAGTTGTCTTGGGAGCCACATGTGGAAGCGGGAGATTATAGTCAGTCCAGGATGAAGATATATGCAACATGAGGGTTCTTAGCAGTTTCAGATGAGCCTCCACGTGTAGTAGGTAGGAATTTATTCAACATGCTCAGATGTGTAAGAAATATTCATTTGCTATTTTATTTAAGTAAAATTAAACCTGAATCCAAATCCAGGTGCCATCCCATCAGGCTGTTGGAAAATGCAATTTTAGCTTTTATTAAGGCTTCTACACAGTATCTTCAGGTCTGGCACTTCTGCTGCTTCCCAGTCCTGTTTGTGACTCACTTGGTGAGTCTGAGAGCCCCTGTGCATGAGACCCAGACTCCTTGAGCCCCTCAAAGGGCTGTCATGTCCCTGATCTCACCAGGACCCTCAACTTCTTGTTTTTGTCCAACGTCAGCCCCAATCTCAAACTTCCTCTTTCTCCTTCTCTCCTCTCTTCAAAAGCCATCTCTCTCTCTCTCCTTATGTGAGTTGTGGGACACACAAAATTATCATTTAACAAAGGGAAGGTGGAGCCAATGACTTTAGCCATCCAATCTTTATGTGTTCTGTAAAAATCTATGGGGAAATTATAAAACCTAACAACTGTTTGAAATGAAGGAAGAGAAAAATACGCAGAAAACATTATTATTTCAAAAGAACTATCATGGTACCTTTATATCAAACACTGGAGTCTTCCCCCAGGTGTAGCTGGGGCGAGTTTTCATGGACACACTTCAGCTAATCACATAATGATCACATAAAACAGTGACCTTTAATTTATAAATGATAGGTGGTGACTATTCATATGAATTGAGTACAATTCTGTATATTAATCAAACAATTTATATAGGTTCTTGGATGTTTATTTACTCAAAGGTTGACAAGTTTCAAGAAGTATGACAATGACTGAACTTTGTGTAGGAATTCTGTGAAGCCTAAAGAAAAAATTTTGAATGACATATGAAAAGAGAAATCCAATAAACCGTGAGCTCAGAATAAATGCTGTGAAAAGACAGATGGGCAAAGAGCACTAAGGGAAAAAAAGATCACTAAGAATTAGACAAAAATAAAAGAGTCCAACAAATACCAATAATTAATGGACCATAATCGATATAGATGCACATGTGGTGAGTATGTGACAACCGTGAGCACTGAGATGCAGAATCTTGAGGACAGGAGTTACACACGAAGAGTAAATACACAGAATGCTGTAATGAAGGAAAATGTTTCACTTCATTCACTCTCTGAGATACCTGCTCTGTAATGAGAGCTGCTGCCTAGGAGACACGAGAAGCAAAACTCCACAAAGAAGATAAAAGATTGTATAATTCAGCATTGGCACTTGTCTCAATGGATTTCTAGATCAAAACTCTGCCTGGAAATGGTTCCTAGTTCTTTCAATGCTCAGTCAGAGAGAAAATGCGTTCCTGTTGTATTAATAATTCTTAAAACATGCTGAAATGATGTATGCTGAGGCAGAACATCTAGGTTTTCTTACATCTTAATTCTCAGGAGATACGTGAATCTCACCTACCCCACCCCACCCTCATGCACTGATGAGATACATGAAGCAATGAGAGAATAACACAATACACTATATAGTTTAGCTAGAGTACAAGGTGTTATTTATTAATAATTTGTATTCGATTATGATTAAATAATTATTCAGTAATTGCTAACTGTGCAAAAACTATCAGAACAGTAGATATTAGAGTAGGACCTTCATATATGAGATCTATGCCCATCAGGGATGGCTTTATGGAAAAAGTAGACCTTGGTGAGAGTCTTGAAGATGCTGCAGAATGTGTGAATATAGGAAGGAAAGGAGTACGTACTAGAATCCCAGTAATCATTTTGAGTATGATTTGGATTTGGAATTCTACACACACCATTCATAAACTTGTAAATTTTGATTATGACTGAAAAGGGGGAGAGTTTTCTGGAGCGTGCTGAAGGCATCTTTTAATCCTCATGTAATTTAATAATAATAGCTTAGGCACTACAACTCATTATTACATTTCCCTGGAACTTGTTATTTGATGCATCTGCTTTTGGATAAAAACAAAGATTAGCTAAAGTTTGATATTAAGTGTATCTAAATTTTGATGCAATACTTGCTAAGCATAAATAATAAAACACACTTTACCTCCTGGTCTTTGAGGTAATGTATCAAGTATGTAAATCCTCAAAAGTGAAAGTGGTAGCAAAAAAATAAATAAATAAAAGCAGTACAAGGGTAAATGAAACAGTTATACTAATTTGGCAGAAACTTATAAAATGCAATAGCCCATGGAGATCACATTTACCATTTTGATGCACTAGTAGAAACTGAGTATGAGGCAAATATTCACAAAGTCGACAATTCAAAGTACTTCAAGACACATATACTACCACTGTTTTGGAGACTTACTTCCCTAATAATTATGAGAAAATGAGGAAAATGAGTAGGTTTCTATGACTAAGTGCATATGATTTAAATTTTAGAAATTATACATGGAAAATTACAAATACAATTCTAGCTGTATATAATATACGTGACCTATAGTAATGACAACCAAACAATCCAACAAACTTACTGATTTTTAAAAATATAACTAGAGTACATATAAAATAACTACAGCATCTTAGAACTAGCAGAGAGGAAACATTTACGGATTATTCCCTATTCCCATGCAGTGTAAGAATTGTTTTTATAGTATCGCTCACAGATGGCCAGATACCTTCTGCTTGAACAGGTGTGGTATCTCACTGTTTCTCTAAGAAGTCTATTTTGTACAGCTGTAATTCATGGGGCGCTTCACCTTCTGCTTAACTAGAAGTTACCTCCCTGTGACTTTTATTTTTGGATCCGAGTTTTGCTCTCTGAAGCTTCAAATAAATAGTTTAATTCAAATCAGTTCAATTAATAAATATCATTGAATAGCTGTGCCAGGGACTGAGGTAGGTGCTGGCATACAACGATGAATAAGACACATTTCTTTATCTCTCTCTTTTGACTTGACAGCTATTCACATTCCAGAAGATAAATTTTACATCCTCCTTGAATCTTCTCTATAAATCAAAGATCTCCAGGTCCCTGAACCATACTAAGATTCTTTACAACCCCAATCACTTAATTTCTGAATTTGCACAAAGTACTAGCCTAATTAAAAATTTAATATAAAACTATTAAATGGAGATTTTCCTGCTATAATATTTTGCATGTGAGAACAGACCATCTCTATCAGACTTGCTGCAGAAGTGGGAGCAAAAAATGGTCCAATGGTCCTATAGCTGATCTCCCACCTCAAGGATGTATAAGAAGTGGGAGTAGGAAGAGAGATAAATGATCAGTGGTGATTTCTTTGGAGAGGGTTGATGGGGTACTGGGCATTTCTCTACTCCCACTGGCATTTCTCCTATTTTCATCTCCACAACTCAAGCCAAGGAAGAGGGAGGGTGGTTAGAGATGAGTCAGAGAATCTTGAAATGTTTTCCCTGAAGTTAGAACAAAAACTCTGATCTGAAAAAGTATAGAAATAAGAGACTGAAAGCATCTGTTTCTAGCTGGGGAAAGAGGGCTCCAGTGAGTAAAACTATATTTCCATTGATGGTGATACAAAAAAGCAAGTGTCCCATGGACCAGAAGAGACACACAAAATGGAGCTGGACTTGGATATTCTGAAAGGCCTGCACCTCAAAGGTCTGGCTGCCATGGCTAGGTGCAAGTGTGAGATACCACTAGAAGCAGGAGTTGAAGAGAGAGGTAAACTGCCAGCTGGAAGGGACATCTCCCATACTAAGAAACATTGCGGTGGATCTGGGGGAGTCATCTGCAAAGAAGCAGCAAAAGCAATTGTAGTAGAGTGATTGTAGTAATGTCCTCAATTCCTTATCCTCCAAGTATCCAAGCCATTTGCAATGCAATACTGCAGCAAGAGAGAAGCATTTACTTTCTCATCCCTTGAATACAGCCGCCCTTATGACTTGCTTTCGCCAATAGAATTCAGTATAAGTGACAGTGTGCCAGTTTCAAGCCTAGGCATCAAGACACCTTACATGCTGCGACTGGTGGTTCTGGTGCTGTTACTTGGCCTCCCTCCCCCTCCCCACTACCCCTCCCCTCTTCCTCCTCACCCTTCTCTTTTCAGCCCAACCTGGAGAACAAGGAGAACTCATAACTTGAGTGAGAGGCTCAGATTTTTATTTTAGATTGGAACGGACTTCTAATGCCTGAAATTGAGACTGTTCATAAATAAGAGTAACTGAAAAAACTTTTGAGACGTGCTCAAGCGGGAAAAACCCTGAAATTCAAGCAAGAATGATATAATACAGGATTTTTGAAAGACATACATGGGAAAAATAGTTATTTCATAATTTCACCCCATTAAATCCAACTCATTCAAGAAATTGCCTATATGTTTTTTTAGTTATAAACATCTGTCTTAATAAATAGAGTATTTTCTCAACATGTTCTAGTTAATCCATTTCTTATTGGAAATATATTATTTCAAAAAAATATTAGTTTTCATAGGGCTAAAATTTGATTATATTTATTACATTATTTTTTATTAATAATTTTTTCATGATAACATATTCAACCACATCTCACATTAAATAACTAAATAGGTACCTTCAGTACAAAAAGCACAGTACCATACTTCACTGTCTCCTATTTTTTTTTCCCTGAAGTCACACAAAACAGTAACAGAAACATTTGCAGTAAAACCAGGAAACAAATGTAATCCATAAATTCCAAAATTAAAGGCTCACAAAAGCAGCTGAGATCAGGCAGAAGCTACGGGGGAGGAGCCATGACGGGGGATGAGGGGCCACGTGGCAGGAGATCTCGGAATATTCTGAAGGTGAGGGGCTCGTGCCAAAAGGCAAAAGCTAAATCCTCTGTGTATAGCAATCCAAGCAGAAGCCAAGTTGAAACTGGCTAGAAGCCACGAGACGTGTTGAACAGAGAGGAATAGACAATGTCAGTGGGGCTTAGGGACCATAAATCGCAAAGAAATTCCAAAGAATATACACACTGAAGTTCAGGGATGAGACACTTGATTTTAGTAGTTTTTACCGAACCTATTTTGGTGATAGAAGCTAGCTTTTTAAAGCTAAAATTTCTAAGAGAAATCTAAACTTCTAAATAAGATAAAAAGCCAGAGCCTGACTTCAAAAATAAAGTATACTTTTAATTATAACCATCTTCAGCATAAATGGCTAAAATTAATTCTATCACTTCAATATTTCTATGTGAACTGAATATAACTGGTAGAAAGGAATACAGTTACTGAAGCACATTATTTCATTTCCACAGTGGTTTCTATAATGCTGCTTATTATAAGGGCATAGTTTATTTTTTATTTTTTTGGCAAATTGCTCCAGTGTATAGTTATTTTTTCCCTCTTTTAGTATCAGATATACTTAAATGTAGAAATAGAATGACTTCAAACCATCAATTACTTTACCTTATCATCTCTCCACAACTGAGTGGTTAGTAGAGAGAAAAATAAAAAATACTATATATTAACTTTCCAAAAGGATTGTGAAATATAAAGTATGGCCTACTTTTAAATATCTAACTTTCCTAAGCTAATGTCACCACAGAGAAAAAAAATACCAGTTCATCCATTGTAAAAAATGATAACTTCTTAAGCCTCATTATGATTATCACATTTATTTGTAACTTCATATGTTATCCTACCATTGTGAAATTAAACATATTTTTAAAGGCATCTTTTTTTTTTTTTTACATTCTTTTTCCCTCTTTGAAATGGTATTGCAATAGAGGTATCTGCAATGGAATACATAGTCCCTTTCCCAGAAAGACAAATGTTTGAATTAATATTTGAATTAAGTGGGAAGCAGCCGCATAGCACAGGGAGATCAGCTCAGTGCTTTGTGTCCACCTAGAGGGGTGGAATAGGGAGGATGGGAGGGAGACACAAAAGGGAGGAGATACGGGGATATATGTATATGTATAGCTGATTCACTTTGTTATAAAGCAGAAACTAACACACCATTGTAAAGCAATTATACTCCAATAAAGATGTAAAAAAAATATATATATATATTTGAATTAAATGACATTCATTTTGTCTCTATCGTGTTTTATAACTTTATCGCATCTCCTAAATCTGGCCATCTTCCCGATTCTGTGGGTTATCATCAACAGCCAGAAGGAGACACACTGGGTCTCTTGATCCTTTATTTCTTGGACAAAGATGGAGAAACATAAAATTATATCCTCAATATTGAAACAATTTTCCAACCAGGAAAACCATCTCTTCTTTGGTTTTAGATAGAGGAGTTAGGAGAACTGGGGAGAGCATAACTGGGTGCTGTCATTTGCAAATGGTACAGTGGCTGCTGGTGACCCTTCCAGAGGGCAACGTGGGGCACATCCACCTGCTAGAGATTGCCAATTCCCATTTTGACTCAAAACTCTTAATTCATGTTGCCATCAATTGCCATAGCACTGTGGTTGGCTCGAGGAATAGTGCAAGTTGCTAAAAATTACTATTTTAGAAATAAATATGTTGAGGAATGAGTGAGGCATTATTCAAGCAAGCATAACAGGAAAATGCAGATATTGAATGAGAGTGGAGAATAAATGTTAAGGGCTTTGCCTGAAATGAACAGAGTCCAAATCCTAGCCCTGCAACATACTATCTGTATAAGCTTTAGCAGTTCCCTTAAATTCTTTATAGTCCTTACCTTTTTCATCATGAAAATGGAGTTAATAATTGTACTGCTGTGTAGGCTTATAAGGAGAATTAAAAGTGAGAATATATGTTAAGGGTTTAGCTTAGTACCTGGTATACAGTAAGCACTCAGCAAATATTTGCTATTATCTTTACTGTTCTTACAAAGAATCCTTAGATCTATGCAAACTCTACATTGAGATCCACATGGAGTCAAAATTCTGATGTTTAACTCCCCATAAAATGGGCCTGTGCCGCCTATGTTTCCTATGTCATCTCTCACATCCTTTTGTCCATTGTGACTAATTGCTGCCTCTATACATTGCTGGTCTTACATCTATTTCGATGGGAATAATTCATTTTCTGCCTATTTAAATACTGCCCAACCTGCAGGGCTCAGCTCATACTCCCTCTTCCACAAAGCTTTCCCTGAACACGGAATCACAGAATGTTAACAGAAAAATCTCAGTACTGAGGGATATCCAGAAATGTGGGAATTTCAGTGCTACAACTGAGACAATCCAGGGAAACTGAGACAAGTCAGTCACTGAAGAGCTAGAAGAGATCCCAGAAATTATCTAGATCAACCTTCTCAATTTATTGACCTGAAAACAGAGCATCTAAATGACTAAACAAAGTAAGTTAACTGGTTAAGTGATTTTGTGACAGAGTTGGGGCTGGAATGTAGGCTTCCTGATTGCCCGTGACTTCTTCTAGTTTCCCCCAAACTACTATGATAATCACAATATGTTTTAAAGGGAAGCATAGGTACATGAGGAAACATAGAGAATTGCAAGTAAAAATGTCTTAGTTTGAATCCAGGCCCCGCAATTTACTAGTAAGTAAACAGGAGCCACTGATTAAACATCTTCAAACCTCAGTTTTCCCCATCTATAAAATGGGATAATACCTACTTCAAAAGTTCTTGTAGAGATTAACCAAAATCTTATATAATTTTATAAATATATAAAAATTTCTCTTCATACTTCTTCATTCTTTCTTCCCTTTTAATGTCACAGATTTATGTAGAACCTTACTGTTTCTAAAGCCTATCCAGTATGTGCACACCCCCTTGAAGCAAGCTATTGCCTAGTTTTATGGATGAAAAAATAGGCATCGCAAGACATCAAGTAACTTCTCTCGGTTCACTCAGTGTAATCAGCAACATCAGGGTATAAACCAAAATCTTCTGATTCATAGTCCAATGCCTTTTAATTTTACTATCTCTCTGTAGTTGTTTTTTTTCTTCTCATGTGTGTGACTTATGTCTCCACCCCTACTGGGGCCAGGGCCTTTGATGGCAGAACCATCCACTGAGCATCAGTGTGGTTAAATCGACCTTTGAGTTTGGCAGTGTGTTCAGGGGTCTCAATCATAAATTGCCAGAGTAATTTCTGCCCCACTTACTTTGCAGAGAAGTTATGAGGTTGCATAGAAAGTATAAACATGCATGTGACTTTATAACTTATTAAATGCTACACAAATATAGGGCATCTCCCCCATGACTGGCACTCAATCACTTCTCGCTGACTGAATTATGTGGTTTATAGTTAGAACTGGAGAGATGAGAGCAGAGTCAGATTATCTTTATATCTTTGTTTTGGTTTTAAGAAATAAATAACACCTTTCAACTTTTATCCATCCTCTTCTGAAACATTAAATTCTAACCCCAGAACAATGCCCGTGTGCTCCCAAATCACAAACTAAACATTAAGGGAAAAAAGGCAAAGAGCATTCTTTTGTATTACTGAGCTCAAGCACCCCTCTGCCCTGACGTCAGACATTTCACAGCTGTAGTGTGTTGCCTTAAACAGTTAGGTGGGATTTTTTACATGCACATGTGTTATCTTTCAAGGTAAATTCTAAACTTCTTGAGGGCACAACAATGTTTTTATTTCTGTTTTTTTTTTTTCATTTCTATTGCTCATGTCACCCAGTATAGTGCCTTGCAATTCCTAAGGAATAAACTTTATTATTATTGTTATTGTTGTTGATTTTTTTCTACTTGCTAATTCCTCACGGGGAAGTTGAACTAAACTCTGCTTATGTTTCAACTCTCAAAGCCTAGAAATTTGCTTTCTGTCTCTGTTTCTCCTTTTGCCAAATGTCCCAGCCATGCATTTCGTCTAGCATCCCCAAGCTGCCCTCTAAGGACCGTACCATCTACCTTTGGTCCTGTGGATGCGGTCCCACTTGGGAGAATGGCAATGGTAGGGACAGAGATCTATTTGTATCAGGGAAAGGCAAGAAGCCATTTGGCTGCTTCCTGAATCTTGCCACATAGGCAGACACCTATTTCCTTTATGCCTAAGGCCAACTCTTCTTGTTAGAGTTAATAAGCAGTGGATGCTGTTTGCACTTACTTATCCCTGAGAACTTCACCTGGGCAAAAATGTGCTCATATCATCCATGAAGCTGATGATTTGCCCAATAATGTGTGCATGGAGTTTTCCACTCTGCCTGAGCAAAATTAAAGAGAGGATTTTTCAGCTGCAGCCTGGGTATGGATACCTGGCAACTCCCATAGCATCACTAATGAAGGAAAGCTTGTCTTTGCATGCTGTGAGTAACTACATTCCATTCTCACATTTCACATTTGGAGTTTCAAGTTCATCACCTATGAAAAAAGTGAGAGCGATAACTGTTCTTCCTACTTGAGACAGTGTTTATTTTTTATGAGGGTCAGGTAAGATGTGTGACAAAGCCCTAGAGTAACACAGAACACATCCTCCACCTTTGATGACAGATATCAGATTGGACCTGGAAAGAGTTTCCTAAAATATTCCCCTCTCTAATGCTGCTTTTCAATCTTTAGTCCATGGGGGCATGAAGCAGAATCAGATAGGAAAGATACAATATTTCCAGTTTTAAAGATCTCTTGTCCACAAGATACAGCATCTGTCTAAATAATGTATTTCTGTACAATCCCAGGAGCAGTCTTGCACATTATCACCGGATCCACTTCATTACCCAGTTATTTTGTACCTTCCCAGGCTGTTAGTCAAATCACCCTGCTGCCTAGCAAGTTTCTGATTAATCTGGATTTCACTAATTACCCTGCAGTCACATGGAATGGACTAAACTGTTTAAAGTATTCTTGTGCTGCAGTTTTCATAGAATCTGTTTCAATGAAACTACAATTGCTTCCCTGATAATGAGTCTTTCCAAAGGAAGAACAGCCAGGAACTGTATTTTAATTCTTCCTCATACAATCTTTCTTTCAGGTAAATATTTTTCATCTAGGAAATCAGAGGTGTTTAAAAAAAAAATAAAGATACCTGAAAAAGTTAAGGAATCAGGCTCGTGTTGCTGCTCCAGTGACATGACTGGGGAGAAATAAGGTGCCAGTAGATCGGATTCAAAAGAATAATAAAATAAATGCTAAGAGTCAAGCCCTAAACCCAGTTCCAAACCTACGAACCTCTGATGGCTATCTTCCAAGAAG
Organism: Balaenoptera musculus; assembly: GCF_009873245.2. Taxonomy (NCBI): domain Eukaryota; kingdom Metazoa; phylum Chordata; class Mammalia; order Artiodactyla; family Balaenopteridae; genus Balaenoptera; species Balaenoptera musculus. The sequence goes on from NC_045806.1 coordinate 26,930,476, forward strand.
CAACACTGCCACCTGGCTGTGTAAGATCGAGAAACGATGCTGATGCTTTCCTTTTCTAACCAAATCCTCCAGACATTCAATCTACTTCAGGATTCTCTAAGTAGGACTCTGGAAGATTCCTATAGTAACCCCGAGAATACAACGTGCTAGGGCACAAATCAGAATGGGATAACTGGAAAATATCTCAAGGTCCATCTAAAGTACCATTTAAAATTCATGAAAACGAAGCTCAAAATTGAATCCAAAAGGTACTACAGGTCTTAAAACTTGAGGAAGAAAAGATTGGAAAGGGTGCATAAAAGCAAATGCAGGGAAATCAGTAGTTAGAAGGCAAAGGAAGCAATCAAAGAGAGATGATGGTGAGGACAGTTTAGTGAAAATTAAGACGAGGAAGATTTTTAAACTAATATTTAACAGTAGAATCAACAGATCTTGATTCTTGGTTATAGTTTGGGAGGGTAATGAAGAAGAGGAATGATGCTTAGGTTTCTGATATTAGCAACAGGGTAGATACTAGGGCCATTTACTGAAATGAGCCTTGAAAGAGACTCGGGTTTGGGGGAGAGCCCAGAAGTTGTTCTGACATATTGGGTTTCAAGTGCCTGTCGTGATTCGACGAGACTGTCCTTTGACAGTCTGTCTAGAAGGTCTTAAAAATGATCAGTTTAAAATTAGTTAAGGTCAGTTTTCAGCTATGGTAGAAGTGAATTATTTTCCTGTAGTCAGTGAAAGAATACGGCATTATCTTCTAATCCAAGGCTAAGGTGGCTGCTGGAAGAGACTAAGAAGGATGGACAGAAGTCTAGGACGCATCTAGTGAATGGCAAAGAAATATTTTGGCAGAAACCAATTAGGAGACTATGAGAAAAAGAAACTAGTATTTATTAAGCTTTTGCTATAGGCCAATTGCTCAGCATAGTTAATATGTTAGATCATTTTAATCCTTAGCCCTAGAAGACAGGCACTATTTCTCCATTTAACATTCTCTGCTTGGTTAACTATTATTTCATCCATCCCAGAGTCTAACATCATTTCTTCAGGAAAGTCATCTTTAACCACTAGACAATGATCATTCTTCTGTCATTAACTTCAATGGTACCCTGAGTCCCCCCTTTATTATATGCATCTACTTATTGTTCTATATTTATTGTATCTGTCAGGTTAGTATAAGTTACAGTGTTGTAACAAACATTCCCCAAATATTAGAGGCTTTAAACAGAATTTTTTTCTCACACTGTGTATTCAAAGCAGAGCAGCAGGAAGGTCCTGTTCATGGGCGTTACTGATGGATTCATGCTGACAGTAGTTCCAATAACTTATGGTGTTGCTTTCTCAATATGTATTAATATTTCCATGATTGCTACACTGGGGGAAGTTATGGCTTGAGAGTTGAGTACTGACAACTAATTGCCTCTTCATGTAAGTGACATATATCCATATTTCATCTGAACAAAGCAAGTCACAGGGCAAAATCCAACTTTAAAGGGAGAAGGGAAGTGAAATTTTCCTATTTGCACAAAGTAGAGAAAACGAATATTGGCAAATAATAATTTCTAGCATACTCAACTTTCCCATTGGACTATAAGAGTATGTATGTTTGTTCACCTTGGTATCCACTAGTATATCGACTGGCATGTAGTAGGTACTCCAAACTATTTATTAAATGAATGAAAGTGTCAAAGCTGGTATGCAGATTCCAGACGGTCTCCAAAACTGATGTTCTTTCCACTCTACCACGCTAAACCACAGATATACATTGTACTGTTTTACTTCCATCGCCATAAATTTCCTAATGTATAGTTGGCTCCCAAAGTTGTTTTGGGGTTTTTAAACCTTTTTTCTTCCAAAAGGTATGTATATTCATTATTATGTGATGATAGAAACATCCATTTTCATTCCCTTTGAGTTTGTTCTAATTTAACAGGTCACCTGAGATGAAATTTTCAGGATAATAACCTGAGTATAAATGACGCAAGATATTAGAAATAAGATAAAAACTACATGAGAAGAGCTATGACATACAGAGAGGAAAGGCCACATAAGAAAAAATGATATTTTGTCAGGGTTTCAGAAAGAGCTCAGCGGCAAAGCTGGTCAAACAATTTGTTACTTAAATTAATTAATTAATTAGGCTAGCAAAGTCTAGTGAGTGAGAAAATGATGTTGCCAGGACTAAGGTCTTTTACAATTATTATTTTACCAAACATTTATTTTTAGCATCAGCTGTATGTCAGACATTTTGAGGCACTGGCAGTAGGATCTTCCAAGTGCAGAATTCTTTCTCGAATTTGTTTAGTGAATGGCAAGTATTTCATTACGACTAGATGGTGCTGGTGGGTTCATAGTTGTGGAAAGGAGGCTAGGGCCAGGACAAGAGTGGTCTTATATGACATGCAAAGGAACATATACATTGTCCTGATTCATAGTTAGTGATGTTAAGCATAAGAGTCACAATCTAACTTGTGTTGTATAAAGATGACTCTAATGTGTGTGTGAAAGATGCATTCAATGGGGGCAAGGACGGAATCACAGACAATAGTTGAGGTTATTCACTAACGTGCGGGAGAAATTAAGAGACACAAATTAAGGCAGTAGCAGTGGAATGTGCAGGATGGGTTAAATTTGAGTAATATTATCAGGCTGTGATAGGTTGAATAATTGGTCTCAGTTCTTTACTTCCCCGAAATAATTACATATATACACCTATCCTATGGCTTCATATTGGGCAGCATGTACTTTAATGCCACTGACATTAAGCTTGACATGTGACTTGCTTTGGCCAATATAATGTTAGTGGATATTATGTGAGCAGAGCCTTGGCATGTACTTGCTGTATTTGGCTTGGTCCTCTTGGGCTCCAGTGATCTGCCATGAGAAAAACTACCCCCTGGGAAGCTGCTGTTCCTTCATCCTGGGCCTCAGAATGAACACATGTGGGGTAGACCTAAACCAAATCTACAGACCGCAGCCTGAAGCAGAGTTGTCCAAAAACCTCACAGACCTGTGATTTTGAGAATATGTTTATTGTTGGATGCCAATACATTTTGGGGTGGTTTATTACACAGCATTATTTTGGTGATAGATTACTAAGACATATATAGATATGCAAGATCTCAGTAAAAGACTAAAATGTCTGAGGGAGATGTAGGGGATTAATGGTGATTCCCAGCTTTCTGGAATGGGAACTGATAGTATCGTGGTGGGATTCTCCTAGGGGAAAGGAAAGAGGAGGAGCAGGTTGGTGAAGATAAAATTATGAGTCTAGATTTGTGACAGATTTCATTTTAAATACCTGACAGACATCTAAGTTGATGTGTCTTATAGGATTCTGCCAGAACATCACAGTCGAGGAGGTAATTATGCGAGGCATTTAAGCAACCAAGATCCCTGTATTACAGGACTTGTCTCATAGGACGTGAGGTCTAGAAAGTCTGGAAATTTTGAATTGAGAGATATCAGCATCCAGACAGTGGGTGAAGCCATGGGAAAGAATGAGGTCTTCCAGGAGTGTTTATACGATGAAAACAGAGGAGAGACAAAGACATTAATACTTACGGATGAGACGCCAAAATGGAAGACCACAAGAAGAATAAGAAGAAAGATCAGAAAGATGAGAGTAAAACTGATGGTGAGTAGAATTCCAAAAGCAACCTGGAAGAGTATTTCAAGCACAGAAGGGTAGCCAACCACGTCAAATGCTCTAAAGTAGGATAAAGATCAAAATGTGCTTGGAGTTAAAAAGACTAAATAGCATAAAGAAGTCATTTTAGAAACATGTAGGATTAACGTAAACCTACTCTAAATCCAACTGAATTTTCACTTCGAATTTGGCAAAGAAATTTTAAAAGCCAACTGAAAGAATAAATATAGCAAATAGCTGCTGCATTTTGAAATGTATTTTAAGTGTTTAATATTAAAACAGTATTATATTGGTGTCACAATAGACATATCAATAAAACAGACTCTAATTTGTATAAAAATTTTAAGTTAGAGAAATGGTTGCACTCATAAAGTTATATATAAAATGCACAAATCAGGGACTTCTCTGGTGGTCCCTTGGCTAAGATTCTGCACTCCCAATGCAGGGGGCCCGGGTTCGATCTCTGCTCAGGGAACTAGATCCCACATGCCGCAACTAAGAACCCATATGCTGCAACTAAAGATCCTGCATGCCGCAATGAAGATCCCGCATGCCACAACCAAGACCCGGCACAGCCAAATAAATAAATAAATTATTTTTTTAAACGCATAAATCAATGTACAGAGCAATCACTTATATTAGAAGAATAATACATGGTAATATATTTGCAAAGTATTATTTTAAAAACAAAGATACCTATCTGTTTTATGGCAGGTACTTTATTGCAATTCTATAATATATATTATTGTCACAAGTGTATGTATTTCTGAAAGAAAATGCATCAAATTATTAACAATGATTCAACTGAACTGTTAGTAGTTAATTGTTATCTTTAGGTGATGGAATTATAGGTGATAGTTCAATTTCTGTATTAAACTTTTTAAAAATTTCAAATGAACTATAGTGGACATATATCTCTTTTATTAAAAATAGAAAATGGTAGCTATGTGAGGCTGTGAGTGTGTTAATTAGATTGATTGCAATGATTATTTCACAGTGTTTCGATGTTTTACATATAACAAAACATCGTACACCTTAAATATATACAATTTTTATGTGTCAATTATACCTTAATAAAGCTAAAAAAAAACATTATATTTTAAAGTACCCAATGAATTTATCACCCAGGAGATCCCTAGTGGTGGTAGTGAAAGGAGTTTCAGTGGAGAAGTAAGAAAGATGGACAGATCTGTTGAGAAGTAAAAGTGAAGGAATTGATAGATCAGTGTAGACCACTGATTTTAATGTAACTTGGCCACCCGGTTAAAAATAAACTTAAAAAATTTGGTGGCGTGGTCAAGAGTAAATATAATAGCATTATATTTGTATCAAGGTTCTAGCTGGAATATTACACTAGAGCAGGTAATTAGGCAAGGTCTTTGAACAGCCAGTGTCCCTGTATAAAAACAAATGCACTCAACTCACAGGACAACCATTCAGGTCATTCACAAGTAAACTCTTGATTTTAATTTGATATGCTTCTAAAAAAATCTGGATATCTAAAAAATCAGATTTGCTGATCACTTAGAAGTAGCACACAGGAAGGAATTGCTAGAATTGTGAGAAAAGAAGTTTAACAATAAGTAAGGGGACAAAGAACTATGACTATCAGAAAAAGAAATGAATAATTTCAAGATATTGATGCCGGTCAATATCAGAGTTGTAAGTTCAATTAACTAGGATGGAAACGGCAGAGCTCTGAATAAAAGCATTGGTAAATAGGGACAGAGAGGATGAAGAAGTATTTAGGAAGTATATTTGGTGGGACTCTTCCATTTGTGTATAGTGGTATATTAGTTAGGATTCTTCAAAGAAACAGACAAATAAGAGATCATATATATATGGCAAGTCTGAAATTCATAGCGCAAGCCAGTAGGTTAGAAACTCAGATGTTACAGTCTTGAGTCCAAGGTCTGTATAGCAGGGCAGGCATACTGGAAACTCCGGCAGGGTTTCTGTGTTGCAGTCTGTTTTGTTTTTTTTTTATTTTATTTTTTTTATTTTTTATTTTTTGGCTGCACCGGGTCTTCGCTGTGGCATGCGGGATCTTTAGTTGAGGCATGGGAACTCTTAGTTGCAGCATGCATGTGGGATCTAGTGCCCTGACCAGGGATCGAAGCGGGGCCCCCTGCATTGGGAGCACGGAGTCTTAGCCACTGGATCACCAGGGAAGTCCCTGTCTTGCAGTCTTGAGGCTGAATTCCTTCAGGAAACCTCAGTCCTTGTTCTTGGGGCCCTCAACTGATTGCATGAGGCCCAGTCACACTATGGGTGGTAATCTGCTTTACTCAAAGCCTACAGAGTTAACTAGTAATCGCATCTAAAAAATACCTTCACAGTGGACATCTAGACTGGTAACTGACTAAACAACTGTGCAGCAGAGCCTAGCTAAGATGGCATACAAAATTAAGAGGTGGGAATGATAGGGAGGAATCTAGACTTGGAAACGTGATGCTGCCACTAACTGGGACAAAGAATACAGGAAGAGGAGGAATGAGGTTTGGAGAAAAATCACGTGTTTATATTTTTTCACACTGAGTTTGAGATATCCTTGAATCAGTCACAGTTGGGTTTATGTTTAAAGCTTTGTGGGTAGGTCAGGGCTTGGGATAATAGATCTAGAAGTTAGCAGCAGACAGTTTGCAGTTAGAACTGGAGGAGTGGATGAGGTTACCTGGGGATAGTTGTGGGGAGAAAAAAAAAATAGTGGACCGGATATGGTAACTTGGGGAGCACCAGTTCCCCAAGGGGTGATGGAAAAGAAGTCCACTGAGGAGACAGAGAAAAAACAGATTGAGAGGTAGAAGAACCAGGACAGGGCAGTGTCTTAAAAACTGTAGCAGACAGTGCTATGCTCACCAAATCCAATTCTATATTCCTTCTTCTTAGGCACATGGAAAGCTCCGTTTTTCAGACCGCTTGAGGCTAACCGAGGATTTATGACTGGTTTCAGCCAATGAAATGGGAGAAGAAGTGATGGGTTTGGCTGAATCAGAGAAGAGCCCTTTAGAGACTCTCTGTCCACTCTCCCCTGCCTTGATGAATAGGTGAGCCCCAGAGAAAACCCCCAAATGCCCCTCCCTCCCCCATACCCATTGAACATGTAGTGTTGTTGAGAAATAAACCTTTGCTGTGGTAAAACACTGAGATTTCAGGATTAATTTGCCACTCTAACATAACCTAGCTTATCTTGACTAATACAGAAGCCAAGGCAGTAGAATATTTTGCAAAGGAGAGAACAGTCACAACAGTTTCACATGCATCAGTGTTCCAGAAAAGAGGCCCTTCCATGGATTCCCAAATGTGGAATAATTAAGCCAATAAGTCCAAACAATTTAGGGGGTTTCTCAATCATAACAGTCTGACAGGGAACCTGCATTGTCTTTTGGCTTTAGCTAACAAATGTGCTCATCAGATCAATAAAATGGAGAGTCAACTTGAATTGGAAATTGACATCACAACACGTATACACATTACAGTGTACTAGTCTTGTAGTTTGGCTTGAAATCTTGAGGTGATGATACAAATTCTGATTGAGTTATCTTTGCCTTAGTTCTCCATTTACGTTTTGCAAAAAGAGTGGTCTTAACATTTCCCCTTAGTACAAGAGACCCCAATTTTTAAGCAACTTTATCCTATATATTTAGTTATGAAGTTGATTGTTTAGCGTTCTGGGTGCCCTTCGCCAAGTGGAAAGAAACGATAAAGGATGATTAGCTTCCCAGGCCACATCCCACCACCTACAGTGCAGCCAGACTAGAAATACGTATTATTCCAGGACACAATTATGACTTATGTTATTGATTCTAATCAATGAGAAGCAAACTAAATGTCATTTTACATAAGGCACAACAACAGAGTCAAGCAGGAAGCTGTGCCAGATACATATGCATTATACTTGAAAAAGGAGAATACCAAATTCCAAAAGTACATTGATGTAAAATAAAGGAGGTCCAACTGGCCTAAACGCACACATCTAATCATAGATTCCAAATATCTGTATAAATAAAAATGAAATTTCTTATGAGACTAGTAATTATGACATAAAATGTTCCAGCTAGAAAAAATTAAGCTAAAAAATCACTTAAAAACTATAAAATATACATGAAACCAATGCTTTGATTCTGCAGCATTTCCAATGTATTCCAGTCCTTCTTCCACATATTACTCTCAAATGAGATCATCACAATCTCTTTTCTCCTCAGATTTATAGAAATTACATTAAGAGGTATCCTTGGATACCAAACAATCCTTAAATCTCACTTAGTCCGAGATGTGGTCAAAGCTGACCACATCCTCAGTTCTTCACGGCTTAGCTATATACTAATGATAAAAAATAAAATCTCGGGGCTTCCCTGGTGGCGCAGTGGTTGAGAATCTGCCTGCCAATGCAGGGGACACGGGTTCGAGCCCTGGTCTGGCAGGATCCCACATGCCGCGGAGCGGCTGGGCCCCTGAGCCACAATTGCTGAGCCTGCGCGTCTGGAGACCGTGCTCCGCAACAAGAGAGGCCGTGATAGTGAGAGGCCCGCGCACCGCGATGAAGAGTGGCCCTCGCTTGCCGCAACTGGAGAAAGCCCTGGCACAGAAACTAAGACCCAACACAGCCATAAACAAGTAAATAAATAAATAAAAGCTCCATGTAACATATGTCAATTATTTTTTTTTAAAAAAAAAAATAAATAAAATAAAATCTCTCTCTTTTGAATTACCTCATTTATCCTATACAAATGGGGAATGAAGTATTAAGGCTAACACATTTTTCTGATAACCATGGCTTGTATTTAAACATTAATACTTTTTATTGACCTAATTAATATTAAGGGAAATCGTCCTATAGTGCTTTAGGGACTACAGGTGTGACAGATTCCCTCTCAGAAGGTTATTATTTCTACATTTTAGTTTTTAAGTGTTAAGGTTATCTATAGGGCCCATTTTCTTCCTGTATTAAATGTCAATTAATTCTTCAATGAAAACTCGGCAAAATGCTCTGATAATAAATAATAGTTAACACATATATAATGCTTATGAATTCGTGGGCGCTGTGCTGAATGCCCTACACTTAATTCTCAAAATAATCTTACAGTTAGGTATTATTATCATCACAATTTTACAGATAAGAAAAGAGGCACAAAGAGGTTACGGAATTTACCCAAGATTACACAACTAGTAAATGGTAGCGCTGGGATTGGAAGACCAGGTGTCTGCTTCCAGAATCTCATGCTCTTACGTACTACATATTGCCTTTCTAGATGGTGTGAGATAAACATGCTCCAGAACTATGTTGAAACTCAGGAACTATCAGGAATTTATCCTCTGATATAAAATTTCTCTGTATCAATCCACCATCTTGAGAGAGAATAGTCTATAGGTAATCTTTTTCTTTTCATTTTGTAGGAGAAACAGTCATGCGTCATTTCACCCTTCTTTTGTCAATTATTTGCTTATTTTTCCCATTCTAAAAGCTTCCCTAACGTCTGTAATTAGAATTTCCCATGCCTTTTGAAGTTTATTTTTCTTAACCTTAAAAATATTTTTAGGAATAGTATGTGCTCCCTGTGGAAGACAAAGAACATAAAAAATTAAAATATGAACTGCTAGCCCTTCACGTACTTACTAGTCAACTTCCACTGCCTAATGAAGAGCCACAAAACTTAGCATCCTAACACAACAACTGTTTGTTCTCACAGATCTACAGGTTGGCTGAGGGGGCTCTACTTCACGCTGTAGCTTAGGACCAGAGGGCTGGCCGGGACTTTTTCTAATGGTGATGACAGTTTTAAAAAGCGAGGTGGGTCTTGTAAGTGCTGTCACAGAAAGATCTTGCATTCACTTCCATTAAGTTACAAGAGCAAGTCACAGAACAGTAATGTGTGTACACTGTTGCCCCTGTGTGTTAAAAACTCAACGTATTTTTGTAGCGCATCTATGTACAAAGAAGCCTCAAATCAGCTTTAGAATGACACACACCAGACAGTTAATTGTGGTTACTTTTGAAAAGGGGGCTGAATTTTGGAGCAATGTTGTAAGGGGGGAGATTGTGATTTATGTGTGTAAGAAGTTTTTATAAGAAGAATATCTATGCTGTGATCAGCTCTGGCATTAAAATATTTAAATGAGCCTAACAGTAGAAATAGCAGTTGTGTATCACTCGGATGAAGTTAACTGCTAACTGAGGCAACAGAGAAAACCTGATATCTGAATGACTTAACACAACAAAAGTTTGTTTCTTGTGCACATAAAACCTGAGGAAGGTTGGCAGAGGCTCACTGCTAACAGATGACTCCGAGATCCAGGCTGTTTACATCACGTGGCTCGACACGGGCTCTCTCTGTTTGCTGCTGAATGGAAGAGAAAGCACAGAGGTGCCATACTGACTCCCTCGTGCCTTGGTCTGGAGGTGACCCTTCCTAATTACAAGTGGACTGGGAATATAGTCTCCCCGGGAACCCAAGGAGAGCAAGACAGCATGTGGATGAGGTTTGCAGTCTCCCATAAACTGGTATATAGTATGTGCTCAATAAAGAGCAACTATTGCAATTGGTTATGACAACAACCCTCTTAGTTTCTTGGAGGAGTTTCTGAGAAGGCCAAATTTACCTTGAAATTCACCAATATTTTTCTTGTGCATACTATGTAAGAGATGTTTTCAAATACAGGATTACATCTAATTTCCAAAAGTACCCTGTAAATCTCAGCAGAGAGGGCTTTCAGCAGTACCTTTCTGCATTGCCAATTGCAGTAACCTGTGTAATCTCAGTAGGCCGGGAATTTTCTCCTAACTTTTGGTTGCATGGTCAAAATCACAGCCACCCACCACCTGACTGAACACACCTGAACACACAAACAGGTGCCATTAAGCATATTGAAAAAACAGCATCTTCCCTGGGACAGATACAGACTAGAATTACTGGGAGGATGGCGAACTATTTTTCCTTTTTATTCAAAGCTAGCACGTCTGCCAAAGAACCATCTTCCACCTCCGAGAAGGACTCCAAGATGGGTTTTTAGGAATTCAGCCTCAGTACATGTTTGTTGACACAGTGATTTCCTTGGTCCCTCCTCCTTTACCACTTAGGAAGAAGGCTTTGGTTTCTGACCACTTAATTAAGTTCACGCATCAGTGTATGGATTCAATGGCCAGACTCAAAGAAGACGTTGCATTAAAATCCTACTGCAAATGTCACGTTGCTTCAAAAAAGGCCTCCCTAGACTTGGGGTTATAAGCCAAGGCCCTGTAGCATCCATACGCAATCAGAGTCTAGTCACCAGCAGGTTTGAAAACACTGAGAATGTGGTGGAGGCACCCAGTGGGGATGAGGAGGTGTCTAAACGTCACTGTCTGAAGTGAACAGTTACATGGAAAGGGCAGCTGCTGTCACAGGGGTCCACGGTGAGGAACGGGATCTGCAGGGAGTCGGGATGCTCCGAGTCAGGGGAGGGCAGGGGATGTGGGCTGTCTGCTCCTCTGGGAGCTGAGTGCAGCCTCCAGAGGAAGACGCAGAGAAGAGCTGGCCAGCAGGTCAGCTTCCAGTCTGGACACGAGGGCACACTGACTGGGGAAGACCCAGGGGAAGGGCGCCGTAACGCGGGAAAGTGCAGGGACCGGACACACGTGCCGGGACCGGGGCAGTCAGCTCTCAGGGAACCCTGGGGCGAGGGGCAGGAGGATCCTAGGTAAACGAAGCCCACAGACAATCCCCAAATTCTGTCTGATTCTCATTTTCACCTTCCTTCTTTAGTCCTGCTTTTAGTATTTTGGCTACAAGCTCCTCTTTCTTATTGCCTGAGAGACATCATGGAGCAGTGAGAAGAGAAATGAATTAAGAGACAGAAGGGCTGCCTCAGGCTGGGAGGAGTGGAACAGTATGGGCTCTGGAGGAATTCAGACCAGGCTGTACTCCCGGTTCTGTCACTTTACCAGTCTGGAGAATACTGCAAGTTCTTTGTCTGCCAAGTGGGTTTGATAAGCCTCATCTTATGGAACTGTCGGAACATGTGTGATATATGTAAAGCACCTGGCACAGTGGCTGGCAATGTTTGGGTCTTTCATGCATGGCACTTATTATGATGCTTATTTTCATACCAGAAGAAACTACCCTCATCTCTAGGAATTTTTCATTTTATCCAGGAGATGTCAGAGACTACGCGGTCCTCTAGGACAAAGAAAGCTGAATTAACCAAAGTGCTCCTTAGCAAGTAACCCTGAGTAAATGTTCCCTATCAGAGAATATGTTGTTTCATTTGTGGAGGCAGGGATTTCACCAGCGTGCAAATCAAACCTTGCAGAACTTGTGTCAAGGACCAATAATTCCCCTGCCGCCCAAAAACCCCCCGATTTTCACGTATTTCATCACCACCAAAATCTTTCCCCATTTAGGAGTTCTGCCAGATTACACTCAAGACAAACAAATATCGTATATTAACGCACGTATGTGGAATCTAGATAAATGGTACAGTTGAACCTATTTGCAGGGCAGGAACAGAGACGCAGACAGAGAGGACGGACACATGGACACGGGGGAAGCGGGGTGGGATGAATTGGGAGATTAGGATTGACCTATATACACTACCATGTGTCAAATAGATAGCTAGTGGGAACCTGCTGTACAGCACAGGGAGCTCAGCTTGGTGCTCTGTGACCACTTGGATGGGTGGGGGGAAGTCCAGCAGGGAGGGGACATATGTATACGTACAGCTGATTCACTTCGTTGCATAGCAGAAACTAACACAACATTGTAAAGCAATTATACTCCAATTAAAAAACCCCGCTAACTAGGTAATGGAGCGGGCTGGGGCTCTTCCAGCTCAGGGCACAGAGTGCCAGCACAGGGGCTTCTCAGCATCCCACCACAAAGGCGACCATACGCATAAAACACCTGGTTTGTTGGTGCACTGTGTTCACCTGCACCGGGGCAAAAGCACTGGACCCCTTCTATTCTTTCTCCAGGCGGAGATTCTCCCTGGTTTACTCACAATCCCAAAGTAACTGCTCAGGGCGGTTTCTCATTTCAGGCTTCGCCTCTCAACTCTGAGGCCCACCATCTGAGGGTCTGGCCCCTGCTCACCACTATCACAGCCTCATCTAGCCCACCATGCAGCCAACCCAAAGTTACCTCCCAAGGAGGGATTTGCAAAGTACCAAGCCTCAAAGTGTTCTGGCTAAGACAAGCTATACTTCACTGCTCTCATCTGGACTCTCTCCCCACCACCCTCACTGGGTTTTTTCATCACGCCACCTTCCTTATATAATAGCCGCTCTTCTACTCTAAACATCTACAGGCAGGCGCAGGGTCTTTTTTATCTTAGCACCATCACTACCAGCACAGAACCTTCCAAAGAGCAGATGCTCAATTAAAGATGGGAATAAATGAGGCACTGAGTGAGGAATGCAATTTATTACTATTTAATTTTGTCGGCATTCTTGAATAAGCTAAGGACATCCAGGTGTATACCTTTGAATTTTACAAAGAGAAAGACAAAGGTGAATAAGACAAACCAAAATTTGACTAAACTTTACTTTGTTTTCATCCATTTTAAAACCACAGCATTCTTTCACATTTCCAACAAAATTCCTATTCCAAAGCCATATTATCTCATTCCAGAACCCCAAAAAGATGCAAGGATTTTTCAAATCGTACTACACAGTACCAAAACTCTTACTCTTAAACCCGATAAACAACAACAAATCTGTGATCCATGTCATTTGTAAACTTGGATTCTGAATCTAAATAAACATTCTAGTGAAAGAAACAACATTTGAAAGATACTAGTGTAAAACAGGGACACAAAGAAGAGATATATTATGATCTTTCCAGCCCCAGCTTAGCCTCTCACTACTTAAAGGGTTGGCAGCGTTGGTCAAACACAAAGTGAAGAAGCTGCCTCAGACCTCACTGAGGGTGGGAGGAACTGCTAGACATGACCTTGGAACGCGCACTGGCCTTGACACGAGTAGGAGCCCTGGCTGCAGCTCTGGCTCGGGCTCTCTCTTCCTCATCTCTCAAAGCCTCTTCATACTGGAGTGGAAAGGCACTGGGGACGGTACCATTGACCTTGGCCACAAACTCCAGGACTTTCATCTTGCTGGTTTCAGCGTGGGCTCTCCGGCCCCACAGGAACTCATAGCGTGGGGGATCGCTGTTGCGCACCTGACGATACACCAGGTACTTTTCCCGCACCAAATCTTCTGTGATAAGCTTCCTGGGGTCCCCAAAGATTACGTGCCACCTTCCATCATAAATACCCAAAACATTCACGAATTCCCAGATCTCCTCCTCAGAGGCGCGGTTGCCATTAAAGAAGATCGCACCCAGGAGAGGCATCAGGAGCCCATTCTTCGGAAACCGCCCGCCACTGCTGCGACTCCCCCGATCGGTGAGATCTAGCTTGCTGACAAGGGTATAGGAATCACCACTCGGCTTGACTTCCTTCAAGTCAAGACCAAAGGCCAGCTCCAGGCATTCAGCAGCTCTCCTGAGGATTTCAGGGAACTTCCCCTTGTACCTTTTGTTCACAAGCTTCAGCATGTCTGCCTTTATAATGGGCTCTTTCATTTGATACCTCTCCAGCAGGAAGTCTACCAACATTCCCACCTTCTTCGTTAGAGGATCTCTGCGAGAGCTCTCATCGGAGGCTGAGGCCTGGGAGGAATTTTTCCTGGCCTTAACCTGGCCCTTGGCACGTACATCAGATCCTGGGCATGAAACCCCTGCAGCACGAGAGCTAGTGGCTGGGGCTCCCTGAGGCTCCTGGCGAGCGCCAGCACCAGGGGAGCTCGGGGGAGTACCCTGAGAAACAGAAGCGGGGGAGGGGGGCGACTCTTCTATCTCTGCTGCAGGGGCCTGGGCACCCCCGAGATTCTGGGTCTCCCTCCGGGCCTGGCGGCGCTTCTCACGGGCACGGAGCTTACTCTTCTGCCCCCGAGGCATGACTATGGGCAGGGACAGCGAGCGGGGGAGTGGGCAGGAGAGCAGGTGATGCTGGAACCTGGAGGAGGGAAGGTGAGAGGGCGTGAGCACCCTCAGCAGGGAGGCACCAGCCTGGCCTGAAGAAGGCCGCTCTGCACGTTCCCTGGAGGGCACTGCTCTAGGAGCCACTAGGCTCTTGTTCTTGGCCAGCCTGTCCCCTGAGACCCCAGTGTAAGAAGTGAGAGTGAGTGAGCCTCAGGCTACAGCCTGCCAGCCCTGCCTGTGGCTGACGGCGGTGACCACAGATCCTGGGAGGGTAGGCCCTCTCTGGGTTCCACGGGTCCCTTTCGTTCACAAACAGGATTGTCACATCGACTCTTGGTAGGGCCGGGACCTCTTTCCTGTGCTGCTCTAAAGGTGCCACCTCAAAGCTCCCTGGGACCCACGAGAAGGAACTGAGTCATGGACACTGTCGGGGTGGACAGCGCTGACAGTTCTGTGGGGCCTGCTCTGTCCTGAACTCGCTGGTCCTCAACCATTCAGCGTCCTCATCTTGTCGATACCGAGGGTCTGGGATTCCCCCCCCGCCTTCTGCCCCTGGTGTGGCACCTTCAGACGAAGGATCTCATCTCCCTGAGAAATGATACAGAGAGATGAGGCGCCTCCGCCTGACAACCATGCTCTGGGCCTTCAAGGGCTGAGCAGAGGACTGGGCAAGACTCTTTCCTATTCCTTTGATTCGGTGGAAGGGGGGTGTGCTACCTTCAGTCGTCACTCACAGCCCCCACTGTGTCTCCTGGGAGGACCTGGGGGCTCCTTTCTCTCTTGACTTGAGGACGTTTCCTCACAGTAAGGCCCACAGCTCCCTGAGCCCGAACGGTGGAAGTGAGGATGGCCTTACCCGGCCACAGTGCCCCTAGTCTCCAGAGGCTGAAAGCTGCAGCAGGCAGGCTGAGGCCCTATAACGTGTGGTCCTCGCTCACGGTCCCCATTTTTCGCTCAGGGGAGGGTCTCAGGTTCCTCCCTCTGCTGACCCATCAGACCAAGATGCTTACTTCCCTGGGAGTTCTGAGTGGGGAACTGATGGGCACTTCTGCCTGACATGTGTGCCCGGGGGCGCCTAGGAACGACAATGGAGAGGGACTCTGCGGGGCCCCCGCTGGCATGGGGTGCAGGTCCCCACGGCCCTCAGCATCTTCTCCGTGAGTCCTGGCAAATCCTGGAAATCCTCCCTCCGCTGACCTGAGTTCGCTTGCATCGCATTAAGATTCTCACCCTCCTGAGATCCCCAAGATGAAAGAAAGGGTGAGCCACTTCCAGTCACCCCCGTCCATGACCTCCCTGGCTTGCTAGCAGGGGCTGGACTCCGCGGGACCCCACTGTTCCCGCATCGTTGGCCTCTTTAGCCCTCACTCAGACGGGATCTAGGCTCCTCCCTCAGCCCACCTGAGTCTTCTGGCCTCAGATCAAGGCCCACGTCTGCCTGAGTCCCCGGGGCTGGAAGTGAGGGGTGACACATCAGGCTACCTCTACCTGGGGTTTCCCAGGGCTGAGGGGGGTGGCAGTTTGTGGGCCCCCACTGCTTCGGGTGGGTGTTCATCTACGTCATCCCTCACTGTCCTCACCCCGACTCATAGCAGGACTTGGACATCCTGTGTGTCTTGACTTGAAGTCTATCCCCTCATACTAAGGCCCCCAACTCCCCGAGACCCACTAGAAAGAAAATTTTCTTGTCTCCCTAGCTACAACTGTGTGTGGACTTCCAGTGCTGACAGTCAGGAAGAGATTCTGTTGCCCTCACTACTGTGGTGTAGCTGGTCCCCTCAGTTCTCAGGGTCCTCTCCTTGGTTCCTGGCATTACCTGGAAAGCCTCCGGCTGCTGACCTGAGCCCATACTCCCATCCACGAGGTTCCTCACCTCCCTGCCACGGGCCGGGGACAAGTGAGTGATGTTCCTCAGCTCACCATGCCTCAGTCTCCCTCCCAGGTCTGAGAGTATTCTATGTGGTTCACTTCTTTCTGGGTGGGGTTCCCTCATCTTCACTCGGTGTTACCACCTTGACTCTTGTTAGGAACCAGGCTTCTTCCCTATGTTGAATGAGGCCTCTCTCATTAGACCCAAACCCTGACGTCCCTGAGACCACCCTTGGAGGAACTGAGAGGGCAATTCAGCCTGAGAGTTCTAACCCTGGCTTCCCAGGGCGAAGGCAGAGGCGGCACTTTGTGCGGTCTCCTCTGTTCTGGGGGAGTTGGTTGTCTCATTCCTCACATAGAATTTGTGCCTTGACATCTATCGTGGCCTGGGACTCCTCTTTTTCTGCTGAACCGGGCAGCCAGCCCTTAAACCAAGGCCCTCATCTCCCTCAGACCCCACCGGCAGAAGTTAGGGGGCACCTGAGCCTGCCAGCTCCGCCCGGGGCCTCCCGGGGCTAAGGGCAGAGGCGGCATTAGATGCAGCTCTCTCCACTGTGTATGGAGCAGTCTCCATTTCCTCACTCAGCATCTTCGCCTTGACCCTGCACCCTG